>NC_091118.1:48609801-48958968 GCF_040183065.1 Periplaneta americana
AAGTCAAATTAACTATATTCGTCTTTGCTTTTACTGTTATTTTCCAAGTTACAAAATCATAGCATATTCTCATTTATAAGAGAAGATGTTAACTTCTATGATCTTACTTTATAGATTTGTGTGGACTGAAAATAAAATTACAATACAGCAAATTCCCAGTCAATTATCCAGACTAATACGGACCTACAAATGGACGAATAAATGAAGAATACAGATAATAAAAAAACACGTAGTTTTGTTGAAAATTGACATTTTTATTTAGAATGCTTACACACTATATGGCGATGTTTCTGTCTAATTGTCCTTATTTACCAGGAAGTCAAAACATCTGTGCAATTAAAACTTTTTCTTTATATGTTTCTTTTCTCCTCTCTGCTTCATTTTTGTAGGAGAATTGTGGACTTCAGCTTTGATAATATCGGTACATAAATATAGGGGAAGTTTAAACTGGGTTGTCCAACAAACATAGTTCACTCTAGAAACATTTGAATGCCATTCTCTGCAATCCTATTATACCAGATCTAAAATATTTGATGCTCTGTATCTCAAATTCAAGATTTTGTAGTTAAATTCTTGTTCCAGAGAATTCCTCAATTAATGTAATTTGTAATGTCAGTTCCAGTATCTAATACCTTCTATAAAATAATTTTCAGTTTACTTGGTCACATCTTGGCAGATGATGGAAACAGACTGTCTGAAAATTGGATCAAAGCAGAGCTGCGAGTAAAAGTTAATTTATAGTACCATGTTCTGAAATTGTCCAGTTTCTTAAGGACAATCGTAGTATCATTTCTGCAGCTAACAGTGAAAAGAAATATAGGTTTAAGAGGGACTAATGATGACTAATGTAATGTAATGTAATATATGTGTCATTAAGCAATTTTTTTTGGCAAGATGGTACTTCACAATATTTTGCATATAGTGCCATCCCACCTTATTACATAGCAATTTATGCAAGTCCACTCATTACTTAATTCATTCTTCCACTCGTGTTCCTTTTAAATGTATCTTTGTCACCTATTACTCCCCTCACTGACCATCTATTATTCCCCACTTCTCATACTCGTGATTATCCACTACTAGCACCCACACTTATTCCAGACCCCTCACTCCACTTCACTTGCCATTGACATCTTTTATCCCCCTATTATCTACTTTTTCTTTCTTTTTTCTCTCACTACTTACCCACCACACCAACTCCTTAAATCATATTGTTTCTTCTTGCTATTATCCTCTCTTCCTTCACCACTGTCCCCTGGATCAGCTGCACTCCTCCTCAAACGCCTCTGTTGTTTTCTCCTGATGCTGTAATTCTCTTATCCTCTTCAGAATAGGCCCCAGCTGCTGATTGCTAGTCTTCTCCGGTTTCACTTTGGTCGAATTCTGTCGTGTCTGCAGTATTTCACTATGTGTTGATTCTGCTTTCGATGTTACTGGCTGCACCCACTCACCGAGATTTCTTCTTTCTGCATTCCATAGCTGATTGTTGACCTCGCTGTTCCGTTGTACTCTGTCCTAACTGGTATCACTCCCAACGCTCCTCGACGCTAATTCCCTAATTTTTTTCTTCTTCAGGATTTTTCTATTTTTCTCCATTTCTTCCAAACCAAATTCCAGAAATTTTATGTTCACAAGACACTCTTTTACACTAAAGACTAAATTGTTAATCTTTAATCTATCTCTAGCCAGTTTTGCAAATCGACCTCTTTTCCTAGCTCCTTTCATAAAAGGGACCAGAACCCGTCTTCTGCTCCTTACTTCATAACTCCAGTCATTGTCCATTCTAACGGAAGTGTTCCCTAGCAACCTTCTGTTTCTCACGATCCTGTCCTTCGTCATCATGCTCTTGAATTTAACTAATATAGGACTAACTTGTTTTGTATTTCGATTTTCATTTCTTCTCCCTATTCTAAATACTTCCAGAAATTGTCCATTGCTCAAATCCATTCCAAAACCTCCCAACACACTCTATTATCTTCTTGTATGTTTCACCACTATGTTCCTTCTCATTTTCTTCTGCTTCAAAAAATACCAAGTTCTTTCTCCTCTTCTAAGTGCTCCCATTTGCTTTTCAAACTTTCATTTTCGTGTTGGATTTCTTTCATCTTCTTCCTCAACTCTGCTATGATTTCCTTCATTGCTACTGAATTTTTTATTTATTTTAATGGGTTATTTTACGACGCTTATCAACATCTAGGTTATTTAGCGTCTGAATGAAATGAAGGTGATAATGCCGGTGAAATGAGTCTGGGGTCCAGCACCGAAAATTACCCAGCATTTGCTCATATTGGGTTGAGGGAAAACCCCGGAAAAAACTTCAACCAGGTAACTTTCCCCGACTGGGATTCGAACCCGGGCTACCTGGTTTCGCGGCCAGACGTGCTGACCGTTACTCCACAGGTGTGGACTGCTACTGAATCTTGTTTCATTTCAGTAACCTCCATTTCACTCCGGCTTCATTCACTTGTTACACAAGTCAATGCCTTTGCTACACTACTTCCTTCTGACTTGCACAAATCAGTCTTCATACTCGGCTGCTTGCTTATGACTCTTTAGGGAGACTAATGATAACTAATTAATATTGTCTATCCAGTGTTTCAGATTTCCTTTGTGTTGTGTTGTGTTGTGGTTTTCACTCGGGGTCTATTAAATATTACAATTGATGATTAGTATATATGTATACTTATATGTTTATTTTGTGTGTTTCCCTTTTAGCCTAAATGTAAAATTTGAATCGTGTCCAGAAATCAGCCAACAGAAAGTTTGCATACCTAGTGCTGTGCTATTCCGGATTTGCCAATGATTCATTGTTTTATATTGTACTTACATTCTTTTGGACTTACATTTGAAGGGCTCACAACCAGAGTGGACCAAGTCCACCAGTGGTCAGTTTGTGGATTAATACAATCTTGGATGAAGGAAACTTTATTCATTGCCATAACAAACCAAGTCCACAACGCATTTGTTACTCCACAGAGGGCAGCATTTCCTATGGAAAGTGAAGGTTGCTAAGCGTGAGCCAGGATCTTTAAGACTCATTTTCTCAAAAGTATTCCAGAATGACTTGGTCCACTCTGGTTGTGAACCCCTCATTTGTCTGCTTGTATACCCAACCACGTTCACTAGTTGTTATGACTGCTGTCTAATATCTGTGGAGATGGGTGTGGGTATGTTTGCTGGAGAGGACTTTGCTAAATCTCTCAAACATTTCTGATGTTATACTGGAAAAAGTCCATCTTGCTCTTATTTTGAATGATTCACCGTTGCTTCCTCCTCTATTTAGAATACATCTAAGTTGACTTCTATGACTGTGGTGGTGGAAATGAGGATAGGAATGATGGGAGTGTCGTAGCTGGGTGATGAGGGTGGAGGCAGGTCTCCACCTCATCAGTGTTAAATTTTAATTTCTTGGATTCCTCGTCATTCAGATATTGATAATGTATTGCAGTCTTTTGACCAAACATTTTTGGTTTTACAGGTCTGTGCAGCTTCAGTGTCATGACACCATGAGAGATAAAGAAACAGACGACCACACTAATAAGTGTATCTATGAGAATAGTGGATACCCTCCTAATACTCCAGACAGTAAGCATTTAAAATTATGATTTTCTCAGAAAATACTTTATATCCCCAAAAAGCGTAAATAAAACAGAGTAACCTCTTTAGGAGTAAAATCTTTGAAATGTAAAAGAATTGTTATAAATAATTGTGTATTTTAACAGAAGAGTTGAACATTAAAAATATTCCAGAAAAATTGGTCACAAAACTGATGCTGTACAAGAAGAATCCTGCAAGGAGACTTGGTGATTTTTTAATTGTATTAAGGAGGTTAGGGCGAAATTTTCAACTTGTATATTTTTTAAACAGTCTTTTACAAATAATTATACCATGTTTAAACTTCATAGACCAAAGAGATTTTTATTTATTAATTATTATTTTTTTCTTGTTCTTGTTTTTTTTGTCATGTTATATAATGCTCCTTGCATTGCAATTTTTATTCTTTGAACTGAAATTTAGTCTGTGGTTACTACAAACATAGACAATTAAGAATTTCTCCAGGTTTTATTGTGTAATTAATAGATTTATAGCATAATTTTTTTAATTGATATTAGAGGAGAAAAATTCGCTCCGGCGCTGGGTATCAAACCTGGGTCCTTGGTTCTACATACCAAGTGCTCTAACCATTTAGTTACGCTGAAGTTCAATCCACAGCACTGGATCAGGTCCCTCTCCTCCAGTGTTTTTCCCTTTGCGGCCTGACTCCAAGTTCGACATGTATGTTGACATTTATATTAAGTCAACTGCCATTATACAAGGAGCTCACTCAATTGAGTGACTTGGTGGCTGGGATTCCACAGTAATATGCATTGTTGTTCGAAGAATCTACGTAAAAATTAATTTTTGGTCCTACAGAATATATCTGTTATGGTAACAATTGATATTACAGATATATTCTGTGGGACCAAAAATTAATCTATATTCTTTGGTTGAATGATGATGATGATGATATGTGAATTAATGATGCCGAAATAAGTCCGAGATCCAATGCCGAAAGTTACCCAGCAATTCTGCTTCAGTTGGTTGAGGGGAAAACTTCGGAAAAAACCCAGCGGGTAATTTGTCCCATTCCAGGTTTCCAACCCGGGCCCACTCATTTCACGGTCAGACGTGCTAACCATTACTCCACACTGGTGGACTTTTAGTGTCTATAAAAGTGGTCAAGACAAAAACAACTATCCTACTTAACATCACCACAAATGAATATAGACAGTACTATTTTGAGCAGTGCAATCATTGTTTGAAGTAGTATGTGAATACTAAAGGGAATTATTTTGAGGGTGGTCACAGTTAATTTGCTTTATGTTCTAAATATATTATTTTATAAGCAAAAATATTTTATATTTGCATATCAGGGGGAATGGCTGTGGTTGCAGGGATCGCAACTCCATCCTTTGTTCAGGTCGAAGATGAGGACAATACTCTCTATCTGCCAGATGCTCTGAGTTCGAGCACGTCCATGCCATTGTTGGAAGCTGCACTGGGTTTGAGCTCCTCCATGCCATCGTTGGAAACTGTACCAAGTTTGAGCATCTCAACGTCATTATTGGAAGCTTTGCCAGGTCCAAACGCCTTTGCTCCAATACTTAATGCTGTACAGAATTTGGGCACCTCCAAATCAAAGGTGGGTTCGAGTACTACTAGAAAAAGAAAAACAGACCCTTTGGAAACAGAAGAAACAAGAAGCATGTCTCTCCTCGAATTACAAAGTACTGTATTATCAAAGCATTTAGCAATACTTGAGCGTCAAAATAAAATGCTTACAGGGAAAAAAGTACAACTGGAGAAGGAAAAAAGAGGAATTGAGCATTTGTGTGTCAATTTGCCTTGAAATGCAGTGTAGAATAATTTAAAGTAGTATAGTATAATATAGATTATTTCGTGTTTAGCTAAGATACGAAAAATAGTTAGAATAATTTTTAATATTCTAATTTTTAGAGTCATATGCATAGTCGTTACCTTAAGGACACTTTATTCTTGAGATTGCCTTAAGGAAGTCTTTCGGAAATATTCTGAATATTATTCAGATTTCTTCGTAAAATTATTTGAGTCTACCTAATTCTCTTAGGGATATATCACATGTAGCCAATAGGAATCATTCATCAGCAGAAAAAACAAATATGGAGGTTTCACATACGATTTTTCTGTTGAGGAAAAGACTATTGTAGTTAAATTAATTGTGAAGATGAAAGCAATAGAGGATAAAAGAATGGATGTGGCCAGCTTCTCCAGAAAGAAAGCAGCATGGGTGGAGATAAAACGAGAGTTTAACTCCAATAATGCAGTGATCAAGGTAAGTTATGATTAAAATGAGGTTATTGTGTTAACAGTTGCCAACAGGAAACGATATTTTTTTATGTTAGCCTATCTGCTTAAATTTGATAATTGTACATTGTTGTATTACAATATTTACTTGAAATTAAATATTACTGATAGTATATATGCTATCATATCATTATATACCTCTTTTTCTTTTATTTCAGCGAACTTCGGCCCAGTTCAAAGAAGATATGGCAAAGAAAACGAGAAAGAGCATGAGGCCTGGTGGTGGCACCATCACCTGCAATATCACCAAATCCAGAATTGGACTTGACAGTACCCAATTGGTCTGGTTTGATAGTAATGCTGATGCCACTAGGAAGTCTTCAGGTAATTCACGTAATTTTGTTATTTTGAGGCAAATAATGTTTACTACACTATCATCATCATGTAGCGTTCAGGGAGTAGGCCACTGTTGACCTGTTTCAGTCTCAAATCAATGTCGAGGAGTCTCTTCAATCGTCGTCTTTGGTTTTTTGTGCCTGATGGGGTGTAATTTTTAAGTAATCTAGGGAATCTATTGTATGGCAGTCTGTTCGTATGTTATATCCATTGTAATTTATAATTTTGGATTTTGTCGATAACTGGGTATACTTCTAATGGTTCTAAAATGTCTGTATTTGTTTTAAAATCATCCCGGTTATAACCTAATGTTTTTCTCATATATCTCATTTCTGCTGCAGTTATTCTAGATTTATCTTAAGATTTATTAAATCTACATACTTAGACTTCAGCAAACAAAATTTGATAACACAATCTCAAGGGAAAAAATGGAACTTTCTGTATCATAATCCACAGTTAATTCCCGATTTACCACGAAAATCGTCTGTAGCTGCATTTAGATTGGCAACAGGCCATGATTGTCTGGCCAAACACCTGCATAGAATTGGAATATATCAGTCCCCTAACTGCCCATTGTGCAATTCAAACCAGGAAATGGATTCGGAACACCTCAAAATCTGTGCTTCAGTGGCTGACCATGATAATATCTTTGAAAAATATTGGAGTGCAAGAGGTCAAATGACTTTATTGTCAAACGCCTGGCATTAGAAAACAACAACAACATCTTTCTAGATTTACTACACTAAATTAGCTTATTTCCTAATTATGAAACAGGTATGAGAGCAGGAGTACTTCTTTTATGGACATCATTCTGCGGAAAGGAACCAATCCAGAAACAAATTTTATGTCTCAGTAATGAAATAATATTTTGGAAAAACATACATCCTATAACATGCTTTTGGTTAAAGCAATAAGTATGTAGTTACATTTATTTATGAATTTATTATTCACGTTTAACTTTAAAGTGCATTTTTCTCAGTTAGGTATCGTGTGTTGGTTCCTTTCTGCAAAATGTGGTCCAGGTAATAGATTACTATTTGGTTTTTGTATTTTAAACATTCATTGCTAGACACTGTAGCAGAAGTTAGCAGTCCTTGTACACAAGGTAGTCAATTTAATTCTATGATAATCTGTTATATAATATATAAAGGTTATTTTCAAATCAATTCCTGAAGTTACAGTGCTCATAATTCAGTACATGACAGCATCACAAATGATGTTCCAATATTTATATTCTTTTTTAACTGTTACCTTCAAATGTATTCTTCATCTTACGATGTTTGGTGACGTATACACGTCCGTTGATGTTCATTAATGTTACCTTCAATATTAAATTTTCTAAAATTTTTAATTATTACCTTCAATATTAAATTTCCTAAAAAATTTTCATTAAGAAAAAAAAAAAATATTTCCTGAAGGAATAGATAAAAGATCCTAGATATATTGTTGATGTAGGTATTTAAAACATTTCAGTAAAAGAATCATGCACATATTTAATTAATTGTACATTTTATTATGTAAATGCTTTACAGTTGTAAAAAAATTATGTAAATTTTATATTATTTTTACAGGTAATTATTAGCTATTTTAATATTCTAAATAATGTTTTATAAAGTGTAATGTATTTATATTAAGCATGAAAAGTTTTATTAATTTAGCTTTTTTTGTAGCTGAGATATAAAAAAATGAATTTGACTAAATTTTTGCAGGCCAATGGTGTAACTCCCCTCTTAAGCGTAAATTAGTGTCATTACATGAGGACATCGTAGAATTGCCTGTTGTCCTCTTTTTTGGTGAAATGTCCTCCATTTTCAGTCACTTTGTCCTCCATTCCATTTTTTCCATCTGGTCACCCTGATATTGACCAAATACTGTATCAGATTTACTGTTCATTCACTCACAGTGTTCTGCCCAAGGACAGGTCTTTCACTGCAAACCCAGCATTCTCCAGTCTTTCCTATTTTCTGCCATCCACTTCGACTGCTCATATGATTCATATATCTTAATGTTGTCTATCATCTGATATTTTCTTCTGCCATGAACTCTTCTCCCGTTCATCATTCCTTCTAGTGCATCCTTCAGAAGGCAGTTTCTTCTCAGTCAGTGACCCAGCCAATTCCTTTTTCTCATTCTGATCAGTTTCAGCATCATTCTTTCTTCACCCGCTCTTTCCAACAGATTTACTAAGTGAGCAGTATATTTGAAAATAAATCATTATTATTACATTTCATATAGGCCTACATATGATTTCAAAATTCAACTTTAGTTCAACCAGTTTGTTATTATTATTATTATTATTATTATTATTATTATTATTATTATTATTATTATTATTATTATTAGTTTGCTTATTTATTTATTTGGCGAAGGGTCAGGAGGACCAAATATATTGAGAGAAATATATATCATCATAGGCTATCATATTTGTTTATTTTATTTTATTTTTTCTATTTATTTATTTTTTTATTTTTTTCAGATTCAATCAGTAGACCTACCCCAGTTTCTGCTTTACAAATTTCTGCTGGTTCTTCTACACAAGGTAATTTAATAAATGCCTACAAATATTCTAACTTTACTTTAAGCAGATTATCATCATCGAAAACATCATTAATCTCTGATATGTTGATGTGTTACAGATCATTCATGTACTGATGTGTGTACAGGCAGTGCTACTGTTACAGCACAAGAAAGTAATTTCCTTAATGATGCGTTAGTGAAAGCCTTTTCCAATCAAATAATTGTATTTCATAATTCTTATTTCCTTTATAGCTATACAAAATCGACCACTATCATCAACACTGCAGCTGTCTTCATATTCCACTCTAAGGCAGAGCATTGCAGAGAAGGAGCTGAAGGCAAGGCTTAGAAGAAATAAATTGCTAAAGAAATATGATGCAACGCTGAAATCTCTTCATGAGCAGAAGCTGCAGTTTTTGATTGATGATGCAAAACAGAAAATGGAGAACTTTCAGTGGGAAAAGGAGAGGAAGAAGCAGGCTTTCAAGGCAGAAGAAAGAAGGAAAGAAGAACTGCGTGCTTTGCAATTGGCTTTATTAAAAAAGAAATCTGCAGAGTAAAATCTATTTTATCCTATCTTTTGTCAGTCTGTCTCCCAAAGGATGTTCCCTCTTTTGTTTACTTTAGTAGTGGGATATTTTATATTTACTTGTCTTAGCCATACAGAGTAGAGATAGACATTGTTAATAACAAGAAACAATACAGAGACTAAAATAATACAAATAATATAAATACCATAACAAGGATTTCTCAGATGTGTAGAAAGTTTTATCCCACAGATATTTTCTCAACTTGATTTTAATATACCTAAACTTTTGATATTTACTATGTCTGCAGGTAACTTATTGAAGGAACTTGCAAAAGGCGAGGTTATTTTATCTGGAAAAGAGATGTTATTTAAATAAAGTGATGTTATTTTCATAAAAAGCGAGCTATGTTGAATGTTTCTTATAAAACAAAGACAAAAGCAGAAAGAATTTGCAGGATAAGAAGATCTTGTGACCTCTTTTCTCGAAACTGCAAAATAACTTTGGTAACAATATTGTTTGAGAATTTGTACCATTTAAAAAAATGGCTATCTTTATAATTAGGGATCGGAAGTTGATGACCTAAAAATCACAGAAAAATGACCTTAAATTTATGAAAATATGACATTAAAATTAATAAAAATTACCATGATTTCAATAGTAAAATATTATCAACAAAATAATAGTATAATTCCATCTGTGGAAAATACATCACCAAACTCGGTCACCAACTGTCTCAAAAAACTTTATCTGCTTTGTTTTACTTTTGGCATTTTTACGTCTTCACTTGTGTGATACAGTATGCTCACTGCGAGCACTGAGGCTGCAGTATTTGCTCATAACACACGTGATCAGAGGTCAAGGCTAACGCAACCATAAGGAAAATTCCTGTATGATGCAATCGAATTGCGTAAGCAATCTGCAGTAGGTTCTCGAATATAGACTATGACTACACCATAAAAAAAATCCGTTCATGAGCAGAAAAGGGAAAAAATGCAACAAAAAGTAGAACATTTCCTAAAAAGTGACCAGTAAACAATAGAAGACCGAAAAATGCAAAAAAATTCAAAGTAGGCTATATTAGTTCGTGTTGTAGTAAAACGAATTTGTATTGCACCCTGCATTGTCAATGATTTCTCAGAAAGATGATACTTCATCAACTTTCGAGCCCTATTTATAATACTCAAATTAATTTTCCGTATCTCTTCAATATCTTCGTGACAGCTGTCTTCCATGTTCAGAGTTTCTGTTTTCTTCAATAAACTCGAGAAACTATGAAATCGTTGTCCAGGAACACAGCCATTTTGATGGTGAAAATGCTGCTGTCAGGCGACCTCCACATCATTACCATTGCCTTAATGCTGCCTGCGTAAAGATTTCAACTCTGCATATGAAATTCGTGCAAAATGCAAAAGTTACCGTAAGGTGTCTTTAAGGAACGACTATGCAAATGGCCCTTAACCTAGTGTTTCAAGCAATAATTGCACATTCTACTATATCTGATCACTTGACACGACCTCTTTAATTGTACCATGTGAAATAGTGACATGTTTTTGGAATGGTTTTATTCTTATGGCATGAAATTGGTATAAGAGGCAAGCAGAGGAATATCATTTCCTTCTTAATGGATTGGCATATCATCTAGAATTATAAGGGGCAGCTGATTCTGCCTGTGCAGGTGTACTGTTGAACGGCATTTTAAAGTTAACACAAAGGCTATAAAGAGTAAAAAAAAAGTCGGTAAATTTATCCTGTGTTTCTAGTTTATTAATTCTGTGCCCGGGAGGAAAAAGGTCTTAAGGCAATTTTTTGTGAAAATGAGATTTTTATATATTCTGAAAGCGGAAACAATTCTCTACAATCTGGTAAAACGGCTAAAGTCAAATAAGACTTCTGACTGGATTTATAGAGCGTTACCAAATGTCCTAAGTACTTTTGGAATCGAGCACACACAGAATAAAGGACTTAAGAATATTTATTACTTTATTCCTTACAAACCATCACATGTTTTCTTGTCATGCTTCCCTATGAAAAAGGTCTAACTTGTATTTTAGTCATTTTATCACATACCGATGCCCTTTCCTTTTAAAACTTTAAGCACCAAGGTAAACAGTCCTATAATTATTTAAGACCCATTTTGCATTCCTAATAATTTACATTTCTCATTTATGTAGACATGAAAAAGTTCTTATGTTTAAATAGTCTCTTCTACTCAGTTTGGATTCTAATCTTAAAAGGGCTTAAGTGCGGCTATTTTTGGAAATAATCAAGAAAATTGTTAAATGAGCGACATTACCTATTTTATAAGAAATATAAACAAATAATATCCAAGAAAAACCTATTAATTAAAAAGACTCTATAATTGACACCAATTTCAATCTTTCTACTGCTCTCCTGAAAAGTTAAAATTTTTACTTAAGATCTTTTTCCTCCCGGTCACAGAATTGCTTCAGGTCATTTTAGTAGGATTTATAAGCCTATTAAGTATTCTAAATTCTGCAATAGCATTAAAGATCTATTGTGCTGTAAATGGAATAGTTCAAGAGAAGGAGTATCAGAGTGGAAACATAATGAAACTCGACCACCGAGCTGCAAGTACCATTGGAATGCAAGCAATACTTCAAGGAGTGAGGGTTAACCTTCCCTACATTGTGGTATTTTTTTTTTTTACATAGAGTAAAGGATAAAATTTGTCCTTAATTTACCATTAACTTTGGATCTTAATAATAATAATAATAATAATAATAATAATAATAATGATAATGATGATGATGATGATTGTCAATGCATCTTGCCAATTTTTTACTAATATTCGCATACTTTTACATTTTCAAAAAAGAATCAATTGAAAATATAATAGTACATTATGCAACGAGCCTATAATGATAGTAATTAAGAAGCGAGTATGGATGTTTATGAAACATACGAGCATCTTAATTACCATTATAGGCGAGTTTCATACGACTTTTTATGCTCGACCATATTTCTAACTTGAAATTATTCATTTTATTTGTATCTAACTGACCTTGAGCAATATCTCGTAAATTGTGAGATGTGCGCAGACGCGAAAGTATTGATTTTTTCCGAGGAACAGATGTCCACATTGACCTTGATAGCCTATAAGAACCTACAGAGTAAATTAAATATTAACTTTGATATAACATTGAAATTAAATTAGACATTGAAAAACGAGATGACAAATTGAATTTATTTGAATATTATTTACAATTAACGCTAATTATTATAGCAACAGAACATAACCTTCTGCGACAGTATTGGATTTCCAGCCTCCGTGACTTTTCGCTAATTCTCTTTCGATTGCATATCCGAGAATAATCGATACTTGCGGTTTTATAACGGTACAAAGCTGACTTGTCATTGGCTGAGGTTTTATAACGGTACAAAGCTGACTTGTCATTGGCTGAACACCTGTACTTCAATGAGTAGGTGTACTTTAATGACACGCATTAAAGGACTGCTACCAGGTGTATAATTACTACATTTCGGCACGGTCGAGCATAAAATTTATTAATCTTGCGGGCTCGATTCAACACATTGGAGAACCATATTTTGCCCATGGCCATAGTTTGTCCACACCTGTCCTAAACCATTCTCCTCAGTAAGCACACAACATATCTTTTTGGACTTCTTGTCAGTATATATTCTATTTCTGTAAATATATCAATTAATTTTATAATAGTTTTCAAGAGGACATAACCTTACAGCTTCTCCAGAAAACACTGCTTTTAATAAATAAAATCATCCATAAAATACGAGAACGTAAAAACTGTTCTATAGTGTACAGTATTTATGTTGTGGTACCCTCTCAGTTGCAATGAGTGCTCATTGTCTTATAGTCACAGTATTGTAACTTTTTGTACAATTTCAGCTACTGTCGGTGACTCAGGAGAAGACGAGAGCGGACTGAGGGGGAAGGGATGTGAACAGATAACGTACGACAACATGTCAATATTTGTACTGCAGTAAGCGGAAACATTAGGTCTCCTTCTATTCAACTTAGCTATAATTTCCATATGCATTGTTACTCATGTTTCCTGCACGAGTAATAACCTGGATACTGGGATGCTTATCTGAGCGATGTTTATAATAATCAACAGCGATAGTCAAGAAGGTCACATTCTTGCCCCTTGTCTTCTCCTGAGTAACGGACAGTAAATGTACTGTGACTTTATTCAGCCTTATGTACAGCAGTGATGCATCATTATTAACAGTGGCAGAACTGCGTAAAAAAAGACTCTGTACTTGATATGAAAATGAATAACAGGGTAATGATTTATTTCTTAAATTAAGGTTATACTAATATTGATAAGTTTTATAACTATGTATTTTACAAACAGTGCTTTGTTGTATAATAGTCTGAACTATAATATATTTTTCTTATAATACAATGGAATAATAACCATTAATTATACATTATAAATAATTAAAATTAAGGAAGAATCATTTGTGCATTATTGTACAGCCACGTTTTTCTTTATTTTATTTATATTATTTAACTGTGTAGAGATGTCAATGATCCTTGCATACAGTCATTCCTATCAATAACGTTCGTTCATATGCTGAAGTGGTAGGCCTGTTATTGTAGCATAGATTACGTAGGTATGAACATATTTATATTAATACAAACACACATTAATTTTACAAAGTTGTACATGGTATAAAAAATAAATGTTTTTCAAACATGTAATAACAGAACCATTTATGATGATGATGATGATGATGGTGGCAGTTCTGATGTTAATGAAATGATGTTAGCAATTGTTATAATTTTGAAAATAGTACTTCTATTCATTGGATAACAAAAATGTGCTCCTGCTGTGTCTTCAGATACTGGCAGGAATGTTAAAATAATACCTGAAGTAGGATGCTGTTCATAAAACTGTTCATGTCCTAATGTTGATAATATTTTTTAAATTTATTGTAATTTTACTCTATACATTTCATTGGTGAAGCTGATTGTTTGAAATTTGATACGCTAAAAATCTTACATTGTCTCCGAATTTAGTATTATAATTATACCTCCATGATATAAAATAATGTATGTTACTGGTATTATATTGAAAACACAGAAACCTAAGTATTGAAAGTATTGACGGAACAGAAAGAAAATGGAAGCTTTCTGCAGTTAGCTTGAGTGCTTCAAGAAACATTGGTAGTGATATGTATATACAGTGAAACCTCGGTAAGACGCTCTTCAAGGGATCACATAAAAATAGCGTATTAAACAGGACCACATATTAGTGAGCGCGGATCATTATTGGATATTTTAAATTTTAACAGAAAGGTATGAATCAGCATAAACATTTGTTGAAGAAATTTAAGGATTAATTACTGTAATTATGCAGAATAAAAAGTTCACGATTTTTCACTATGGTTCTAAGCATTGAAGAAGGGATTCCTAATGATTTCACCAACTGTTCCTGATTCATAATGGTGTTTTCATCATGTTTACAGAGAATTTGTAATTTCTCCAATATCAATGAAGTTTTCTGTTTCACTCCTTTTTCTTGTTGGCACTAACGAGTCACTTCACATTTGTACACAATGCACCAGTCAAGTCTTCACTGACAATGCAATTTAAAACTGCCAGCAAGAAGGACAGGCTTTGAATACAATAGTCTTGCAGGTACTCAAGGGTCGCATTCCATTCTATTGTATTCACCAAACAAAGACTCCTACAAATCCTTGAATATGCGGGCACTAGCGGTAAATGTAGAAATCCAATATCCTTTAAAGTACGATATTTTAGAATTTTCAGCAGATGGAAGAGTGTATTAAATGGGATGATGAGCATATTAATCAGTGGATTTCACATGGTTTTATATAGAGATATCGAGGGACCAGATGAAAAGAGCGTATAATGCGGGATAGCGTAACAAACAGGCGTGTATTATCGGGGTTTCACTGTATTTTCTTTAATTTCGAAATTTTATCAGAGATATTATGGCATATACAGAGCGAATCGTAAATAATCTCATTAATTTCAAGGGGTTATTCTTTGAGATGTTTCAAACAAAAAAGTTTAATACAATTTTGCTCGTTATTGCGTCCTTTTCTAAATAAAAATGTCTTACATGAAACATTTGATAGTGTGTTCTGAGAAAGTCATTGATTTAATTCCCAATATGCTCAGTCAATTTAAGAGAGCAATGTATTATGATAATAATAAATTATTTAAAGAATTTTCGTTTTGTCCTTTAAATGTGCAGAAATTTGACCAGAACAAATGTAACTTTTCGTTCTGCAAAGGAATTTTACAAAGTTACATTTGTTTGGATCAAATTGCTGGACATGTAAAGGACAAAACTAAAGTTTTTTTTTTTTTTTTCAATTATTTATTATCATAATACATTGCTCTCTTAAATTGACTGGGCATATTGGGAATTAAATGAGTGGCTTTCCCAAAACATACTGTGAAATGTTCATATAAAACAATTTTTATCTCGGAAAGGAAGCAAAAACGAGCAAAATTGTATTAAATATCTAAAAAATAACTCCCTGAAATTAAAGATATTACTTACAGTTCATATTTTGAAAGACCATGTTAATTTAACAATACTTCACAAAAAATTTAATCTCATTAGGGAAGTTTCTGTCTGTATTATTGTTTTCAGCATTAGATTAAGAAGACTGGTAGACAGTAGTCTACCATTTACGAACTCTTGTAGGAAATGCTGTCTTGTTTACTATTAATAACACTTGCCTAATATTTTTTGTTTTCTTAATATTAATGTACGAAATTCAGCGACTCTTTGACTTCTACCTTTAATATTGTAGTTACTAATGATTTCAGACCATTTCCTAGGGTATTATTATTGCCATCATCAACCATCATCATTTATGTTAGTTCGCAGCTTTTAAGTAAATTTTTACGTATGGGTGAAAACCATTATTATTTCTCCCTGTTTATGTATAACTGAAATGAAGGGATCCCTTCATTTTAAATTCAGGTTTTTAAAGTTCAATTTATCATAAACTTAAAAAAAGATGACGTAAAGAACTTGAAATGTACCTAAAATATCAGAGAAAACGAAATTTTTGAGCTCACTGGAGTGGGAGTGTATTTGTCTCCAGAGCACCCCTCAATTCATTATTTACCATACAATAATTTATACATAGCACATGTCTTACAAGTTGAGATATAATAGAGGGTTATATTGAATATTTCTGTCTCCAAAACATGGAATATTACAGTTGGATTAAAATACTTTATGATTGACACCAACAGTATATTCACAGAAAGTTCCTACAGCAAATCATAGTCCATCCTGAGTTGTGACGTAGTGTCATTGCTGATCCAAGCCCTATTTTTCGCGCATTTGTATTTCTTCTGCTGTGTGGCTTTTGCATACTAGTTCCCAGCTAGTGTAAACGAGTTTGTTCTGTTTTGTTATATAGTTATTATTGGTGCTGTTATAGTTCAATTTATTGTTAAATCCATTTGTTTCGTTGTTATTGTTTGATGCCAGAAGAGTGAAGTGTATGACAACATTGCTCTCAGGATGCATGAGCTGGCGATCACAAAGTATTTTTGATCCAACTGTAGGTAATTTATTGCCCTGTAACTGAAATTGCAGCAACTTCAGTGATGAAGAAGTTAATAGTAAACTATTGCATGTTCAATTTAAAAAAACTACAAGTTAATGAACTGAACAGAATTGAAATATGAAGATAAAAAGTAAATAGTAATTTGTAATATTGACATCTCTACTTATATGGTAAAAATACTGTTGCTAAAAGCTATATCATTCCATAACAATATAATTTAATTACAATATAAATTCGAGACTGGTCAAGCAAAAAAATTATCTCTAACATCCGTTTTAATAATAATTCTACTTAAACACAACTGAACAAATTATTTCGTTGCTCGATTTTGATTTACACTTCAAACTTATAAAGTTTTGTCTTATAATTATAATTAGAGCCCAAATTTATATGCAAAATATACGTAGCTTGTAATATTTTCGCTATCTGAAAACATATTTGACAGTTGTACCTTGGTTGATTAATTTGCATGTATATACACATCTGTATGAAAAAATATTTTGCATACAAATTCATATTTTTCTGTTTCTATAATGAAATGCAACATTTATTTATCGTTTATTTTTTTTAATAACTTAGATCTATTAAGAAAGTGGCATTTGTTTTACTACAATTGTTACTCAAAGAAAAATATGAATATATTAATCATACTAAGATTTTATGTTTATGTATCTTTGACAAACTCTATTCTTTTCTGTTTCTGTTATGTATGAGTAGAAGATGGAATGGAAGTATAGTAAAATTCTACCTGCACATGTTACGCAGATATTGATGTGCTGACAGGCATTCAGTAGCTGAAATTTCATTAAAATTCTTTATTGAATAAGTTTGAAATGAACATTTGTCCTCACAATTAATGTCTATGACATTAAGGAACTCTTAATAAGCAATTTCGTTTTTTTCTCTCTCTCTGTTATTTATACTCGCTTTAACATCTCTGGTCATATCGCGAGTTAATCTTTTGGGTGAAATCTGAAGGCCTGTGTACTATTGTTGAGACTGGTTCTATTGTTGTGAACTAGATGGCGACTGTATATGTATTACTGATTTGTTATGAATATGATTTTGGTGATGAATGAAGCCAGTGATATTCAGGTATGTTGTTGCTCGAATTTCCTGGCATTAGCCTTATTGGTTGAGGAAAAACCCTGAAAAACATCAACCAGGAAATTCAACCCGACCAGGAATCGAACCCGGACCCTCTGCGTAAGAGCCCAGCATGCTGACCCCTACACCACAGAGTATAAGTATCTCAATGGAATTCTAACTCTGTTCTGAAACAGTAATTATTGTATTATTGTATTTTAAAAGTAAGCGCTCTGCCATTTGGTGCATTTCATCTGATTTTTTCTCTAAATTAAAAGTATTTTTTTTTTTTTTTTTTGACAATTTCGAGGTTAAATTGAGATGTCAGATATTGCAGTTGGCTAATTTTTACAATTCTTCTTATTCACTGATTTGTTTTGTTAGACTTTGGGGATTTCTTGAAAAAAATTTTTTGAATTTATCTTTAAAAATGGTTGAGATATATCAGTTTTAGTAAAATCCTGTATTGGGTACATTTTTTTTTTTCAAATCTGGGTCCCCAAATAATTTTCTTTTCAAAATATTTATATTCGGTTGAGTTGCTACAGCTGTGAGCTCTCTACATATAAAAAAAATAATATTTACACCAAATAGGAAAAAAGTAAAAAAAAAAAATCCTCTCCCCTTGAACTTTAAAACTCCACTGACAAAAGAAGCAAAAATCAAAGACCATAAACATTAAAAAAAAAAAAGAATTTAGCCAAGTGAATTGGAGAGTTTCAAAAACAGGTATGTTCAATCTGCGTTATGCACAAGTAATTCTACAGCAATGACGTTTTATATTATTTTAATTTCTTGCATCCAACAGCAGAGAAAACTTGAATTTATTTCGAGCAAACACCTCAGAGGTTATTGCTTTGACTGTTAATGTTTACATAAAATTTGAAATTTTCCTCTTCAGTTAATTATGATTAGGACTGCTCAGTTTATGTATTAATGTTTAATTTTAACAGGAATCTGATAAATGTAATTAGAAAGAATTATAAAAGTTGGATTCACTTGACTTCTATCATATCAGTTTCTCAAATATTATTGATGAAATTGAAATATCTTGTTTGTAATTCTATCTACAACTGTTCCATTCGTAACCTTAAAATGGCTATGGAATGAAGTACCACTGTTAAAAGCATCCGGTGCTACAATTTTAATTGAATTTTAAAGAAATTCAAAAGCAAACTTAAAAAAAAGAAAGAATAATAATAACAATGTATTATTTCGCATGGCATGCTGAAAGTATATTTCAGCAGAGAAAAACTTTACAATAAGATAGAACACAAAGAAAAAGCTAAACTCATTGGATTGATGCCATTTCTGTTATATGAACTACACTTAGGTACATATTTATATGTCATGTTTTAATACGATTTTGTGGTTATTTCTTTGCAAATGTTTATTTTGCATACATATCCGGGCTCTAATAATAACAATTAATTGAACTTTAGAGATTGTCATTTGTCCATGCGTATATTAACATGTGATTTTTCCTCTCTAATACACGTATGTACAATTTAATTATGAATCACTCAAGTATCAATGACTTACTCTTCTACTTTCTGTACACAACACGTCATACTTCACTGAACACTCATGAAGATGAATAATATCTTAATCAGTTTGAGTCTTGTTCTGTGGCATAGTTTGTTTATAAATATACATTGCTACAAATTGTCATCAAACACCTCTGGAAGTTCGTCACTCTTTTGTGACAGCATGATGGGAGACATTGCAATGGACACCTGGGACACCATGGTTTTGCTCTGTCCATCTTTTGATTTATCTGAAACAGATATTTAATAACATTAATAGTGGGGAGGAATTACGTAAGAATTAACGAAATATCCACTAAAGAAAATGAAATATTAGGGTAGCATTCATACATTATTTTCAAAGTTATAGTGATAATTGGAATTTGTTTTCTATTGATTTTCTATTTTCTTCCTGCTTGATTCAGAGTATTGGTTAATAAATAGGAAATTAGATAGCAGAATATAAATACTTGATTTAAAGTATTTTAAGAACTGTAATTAGATACAGACTAGCAAACTAAACTCCTTTTAATGAGCCTTGTGCGAATCAAAAAGTTAAAATTTAGTCACTTCTTTGCTTGGTTTGTATCCGCAGGTAATGTTGTGCTAAGAAAGTAATAGATAAATTCGCTTAAGCGAAGACTTGCCACATAGAACTCACCTACAAGTCATGTTAAGATATGATGCACAATTAACTTTTATATCCATACCTTCTCATTTATATGATGGCGAGCTGCCACTGCTCGTTTTTAGTCTTATAGAAAATATGGAGTACCATATCACAAAAAAAAAAAATAAAATAAAATAAAAAAAAAATAATAATAGGCTAATAAATTTAACTTTCTTGTGGTGGAATGGAAACGGTACATGAAACCGAAATATTAGTAGGAATCTTTACTTTACCCATCATTCATGAATCGCACAAGTTTAATTTTTTGAGAAAGCTGGACGAAGAAGAAAATGAGTAACAATAGTAAGCACAAAAAATCACCTGCGTGGTAGACTAATCTTATTCATAGTATTGTTAAAAGAAGTAAAATTCAGTGGCGTAACTTACACTCCCGCAGACCCTGTGTTGTGGGGGGGGGGGGCCGAGGCCAATGGGGGCCCCAAAAACTTTCAGTGGTTACTGATGCATATTTGGAAATGAGTTCGAATTACAGTTCAAGGCCCACCACTCTTTTTATTCTCTGGCATATGGAAATCTGGTAATGACCACGGTTTTGTGTAACAACACGTCTGGTTGTTACCAGATTTAATTCATAATTTTTTTCGTGTTTTGTGACAATGAAACCTTTTAAAAGTAATTATCAGGGAACGGATTTATATGGACTAAAAATATATGAAATATGTAAATATATATGTAGTTATTTTTACCAAAATATGGAATTAAATATGGATTTTTACCAAAATATGGAATTAAATATGGACTTAAAATTATAAAAAAATGACTATGTACGTTAAATATTGGTACATTTTAATCAAACTAAACAAAAAATATAATGGACGTACCTTATCTTCCAATGTAGTTTCAACAAAACACAATTTTTATTGTCTGTTACCATAACAATAGGTTACAAACATTTCTTTCAAGTGCTGAAAAGTGAATCTTCTTCTATTGTCTCTGAGGATAGATTTATACTGACTAAAAGAGCGTTCGACGTCACAAGAAGTAACTGGTACATAATTCAATTTCACAATGTCTGCTGGGGATAAGTCCAAGTTAATCTTCACTGTTGATTCACCACTCATCACAGCAACAACCTTTTGTAGTTCTTCATATCCAGGGTTTTTTGAAAGTACAGTGTCCACCTTAGCTCTTACTGCATCTGCAACTTTACCTCTACCACGATTCAGTTGTTCCACAGTACTATTTATAATTTCAAAACTTTCAGATAGTGAAAGGTGCCTATTTTGGAGACTTTTGAGCGTTTTTATGATGCATGAAAATGTATGCTGAATGTGAGCTAAGTCATTCTTCACACTTATGTCACAGGTAACTGTTTTCGCAGTATCAATTGAGACTGCATCTTCAGAGTCCAATGCAAGGAGAACATTGTTAATAGAGTCTATATGTTCGGCATAATATTCAACTGCTTCTAGCCATGTACCCCATCTAGTTAAAATTGGCTTTGGTGGCAATGGAATTTCAGGGTACATTTCTTTCAACACGTTAACTCTACTGGGAGCTTTGAGAAATACTTTTTTCACTGATGAAATCAACAAATCTACTTTAGGGAAATTGTCTCTGACCACTTCTGCCACACGATGAAATGCATGCGCCACACAAGTAAAATGAGTCAATTTAGGATATACAACAGATAATGCTTGTCCAGCTTTGACCATATAAGGGGCAGCATCGCTAATAAAGAATAACACATTATCGTACATAATACCCTTTGGCCACAGGATACCCATAGCTTCGTTGAACAGTTTAACTATAGTTTTGTTATTGCACTTTTCTAGAACATCACAATGTAAAAGAATTCGTTCAGAATATTGTTCACTTAACAAACCGATAACTACATTACCAACAAGTCTACCTTCTTTGTCGGGAGTCTCATCAATGGAAACCCAAATTGAACTATCTTTAATTTCATCTCTTATCTTCTGTATTGTCTCATCGTAGATGGATGGAGCATACGTCTTCCTAAGTGTTGACTCATCCGGGATTGTATGTTGAGTATATTTTTCAAGGAATTCCCTGAAGACCTTATTCTTTAGTTTGTAGAGAGGAATATCAGCAGAGATGAGAGAACGGCACAGGTCGATGTTAAACTCAGATCTTACATTCGATGTTGTTGGTTGTGTTAAAAACAATTGTCTCTGCTTGGAATTTAGTTGTTTGTTGGCCTGATGTTTACTAGTTGTAATGTGTTGTTGCACCAGGAACTTTTGTGTAGATGATACTGCACACTGACACAAATTACAAAATAATATTTTATTGTCAGTTGATAAACCATCTTCTTTAAATTCTGAAATGTAACTTGTTAGTTTTGATTTTAAATTGACTGAATGACGTACTTTTGGCATATTTACCGTCTTTATAGTATGATTTACAAAACTGAACCTATGTGTACTCTGACTGGCATTTAACTGTTGAGCTGCACAACTGAAGTCTGTTAAAAATTTTAAATTAAATTAATACAGTTTTGTAACTTACTTTCCCATTGTTGATAGGACTGCTAATTTTCAAATAACTCTGATGTTAAAGGGATTACTGAACATGTGTTTAAATCTCTATTGTTGAAATGTATTTTTAAAAGTTAATGGAATTTTGTTTTGTTTTATTGTTAAACCTAATATAATATGGACTGTTTTATATGAAATATGGAAAATATATGGAAATTAACGAAAATATGTACTAAACTCTAAAATATGGAAAAATATGGAAAATAAAAGTAGGATTTTTCAACCCTACACATTGTGAAACATAAAGATAATGCAAAATATAAATTATATTAGCTTTATAAGTAAATATGTATTTACATATAAATCCTTTCCCTGGTAATTATGAACATTTTAGTGGTGCAGAAAAACGCAAAAGAAAAAAAAAACTTGAAAAATATGTTTCGAAATTGACTAAAATAGACTCAGTATTTCGACCAAGCAGTCAAACACAAACTACTTTATGGAACAAAGCCCAGTGTTTCAGTACCATGACTCAAGAAAGACTTAGTGCTCTCAGTGTATTAAGTATTGAATGTGAAAAACCCAAAGACTTGATCTACATGATCTGATTAAGTCATTTGCTTCTCAAAAGGGCAGAAGGGGAAAAGAACTTTTAGAACTAAGCTTTACATTAAATTTATCTTAAGTAGGCCTATTATTGTGTAATTCTAGCCTTAGTAAAATAGTAGTTATATCATTAAACATTTTTTTCATTTCCGTTTACTTAAATTTGTTTAATAATTGAGTGTTTTGCTATGCTAAATTGTTTTATTCAAATTAGATGTAAAAAATAAAATTATGAAAATATGAAGAAAAAAAATGGCAGTAAGGAAAGGGACCCAGATTATCATTTTTGCTGGTGGACCCGGCTATAAAAAGTTAAGCCACTGGTAAAATTTAAATTTTTATATTTAGACAGTCTCTTAAATTAAGCAAAATTATGTATCCCAATGAAAGTTTTACACGGAAGAGAGAAAAAAGTACGGACTGCTTGTCATTCTAGTGAACAATATAGAGCACTGAGTTCCTGTCTCCACCTTTATTTAATGTCATTCTAGAAAGACCAACTCAGCATTATCAGAAATTATGTGCAAAAACTTGACTATAGCCACTCTAAACGTTCTTCTGTGTGCCATGTTAAATCGATGGTGATACTTATTATGCCAAAAGGCGCCCTTCCTTGATAGATCTACTACTTTCCCCACGCCCTGTTGTGGGCAGGCAGGCAGGCACTAAATCTTTGCAACACACGATGTTACTTCCCGTCCCCTGAGCTATAAAGAAATTGTCCCACTCCCACGTATGTTTGAGACGTGATTCCTGCAGGCAGTATTGGTGGGCGATAAGATGTGACACTCGACTGCGCTTAGGACGGACAATATATTTTTTCGTAACCACAAAAAGAATAAGGGAAGTCCAAATCATTTATATTTTTGTGATTTAATGCGAATACATCGTATCTGAAAAAACGTTTACTATGTGTGCAACCAGAGAGAAAGAGTGTGTGATATGAATTTTTAACCTCCTATTAGAGTCTGAAATTATATCATGGTATGTGTGCGCTAGGTCGAACGTTTCCTAAAGAAAATATTACAGACAGCATTATGGCGAGATAAAATGCAATCCTACATAATACTTTATTTTTTTGCGCTCCCTTCTGATTTTATAATAGGCAAAATAGTACCCATACTTTAGATTTTCGTGTTGCAGTTATTCTTTGATAATGTGAATAATGTAATATTTCACCTGCAGTTATTCTACTTTGACAACACTCTGATCATTCGCGTAGAAGCTTTCAATTATTTTTTACTATCAATAGCCCGCCTATGGGAATATAGGCAGTACAGTAGAGTTGTAGTCGTGTTAACATATCATGATTTAGGACGTGAATACAATATTCGGGATATTTTGTGTAAATGACAATAAAAAGTTTAATGAGTTATTTTTTAAGTATTGTACATTGACATTCATAATTTGAGTGATACCTAGGGGTAGTTTTGTGACTTGATTAATAACGAAGCGATTTGAGACAAACCAGCTGCTTCAACATGTCGCTGCACAAAGGTAAGAATTATGTTTTATCATACACTGTTTGTGTAGATAGCTTACCCCATTTAATAACAATGTCTAAGATATTATTGTGGAAAAATTGTTATTACCACAAAGAAATGTTATTAATTAATATGAAAACATTGTAGAGAACGAACCTAACTTTTCCTAACGTCTTATTTTCAGCGTACAATATTACGTCTCTTTTCTGTTTTCCTGGTTATACCATTGGAATTTAGTCTGATTATGATATATTTTGTCATAATAAACAAATTTCATAATTACCGTTGTGAGCTTCCATCATCATCATCTCAAGGCTTTAAACATTTCATGGGTACCCAGCAGTCAGACAAAAATTTCATTAGTCAGCATGGTTGAACTACAGAAACGCAATTAAATCAATTTTTTTCACTTGAAGTGGACTGTAGCGGTCATCTGACCGCAATGGCGTTTCAGGAACCTTTCCGCTCCGTCTCATAAGAAATGGCTATCGTCCGTTCTGGATCGTTTTAATTTGGCATTAATTAGATAAGATAATATTTAAATACGTTTATCAGTTAAGTATGAATTAAGTTGTTAAAAATACTGACACCAGCACTGACGGTACTGCTTTATTGTATTAGCCAAGAGCATTCATATAAACTCTCGCGATTTGCTTTTGGTGGTTTTTTACTTGGTTATTTAACTACGCTGTATCAACAACTAGGTTATTTAGCATCGATGGGATTGGTGATGGCGAGATGAGGCCGAGAATTCGCCATAGATTACCTGACATTCGCTTTGCGGTTGGGGAAAACCTCGGAAAAACCCAACCAGGTAATCAGCTCAAGCGGGGATCGAACCTGTGCCCGAGTGCAATTCCTCACCACATCTCGCCAAAATATTGTAAAAAATTTTAAATTTGTAAAAATTGTAATTGTAAGCTTGTAAAATTTTGTCTTGTTCCACATCTTAAAGCTTCATTGCTAATGTAAGATCTATGGAATATAAGTGAAATGAAAAAAAAAAAAAAAAAAAAAGATCGGCAGGCAAACGTCTTATCTGACTGAGCTACGCCGGTGGCTTTGATATGTTTGATTCTGCATTGAGTATCGTTGAGGTTCTGAATAACAGTGCAGCCTTAATGAGATTAATAGGACCGGAAATCAGCAACACTTTGTCACTCCAAATCGAGCTAATGATGTCATAGGCTACTACTAGTTTATTAAACTGCGACTTGAGTATCCATTTTAAAAACGCTGCGACACAGGGGTTCCAGTCTTAAATGTAGGGTAGGAAATCATTTTCTTTCGTTGGTCTATACGCGTCGAAGTAAATTATTAAAGATGTTAACATTTTATTCAATATAGGCTATACTTTTTTTTTTCCGGCAGAATGAAGTGACTTCCATTCGAGGTTTTCATCGGTGTAAAATATGATGAAGGTATGAAAATTTCCGAAGACATGTGTCCGAAATTTTTATGTTAATTCATGTGTAGCCTATTACATAAATATTTTATGCTAATACTCGCATTATCTCACTATCGTTGCCATCAACAGCACTACCTACTATATGTCCATGAAAAGAATAAGAGCTTTCCGGTTCGTGAAAACGTCCATTTCGAGTCCTGACAACAAATAAACTTGATGTATAACTAAAAACATAATCTTTATCATCACTAGACATCGGATTTTTAGGCACTAAAAATTGCAGTTTTAGGCGCCTAAAATAAGCTCAAAATTTGTAAAATTAGGCTCTATTTTAATGAAAATAGGCATTTTAGGCACATCAAGGTAGCATACTTATTTCTTTCACTGAAATTTTTAGTTATACACTAAAATACGCACAAAAAAGTATGTTTAAACATTAAAAAAGAATACTATATTATATTTATAAACAGAGCTGCACAAATTTAATATATTGAAACTAATGAAATAATGATTATTGATATCAAGATTACTCATTTTAAGTTATTGAAATTCAGTTCCATGCTCAGACTTTATTATGATTATCTGCACAATACACCACCAGAATTTTTTCTAAATTCTCCACAGTTAACCTTTGCCTTTTGTCACTGAGAATCTTTTTGAAAGCAGAAAAACTTCTTTCAACCGAAACTGATGTGAGAGGCGCAAATTTTAAATTAGGTACAATAGAAACATCAATACTTACTGGAACATTTACACTTTCCCCCGATATCACTCTTGATACTTTTTCCAACAATGAAAATCCTACATTCTTATTTAATACGTTGTCCCACTTATTTTTAACTTTTTTCCCAGTTTCGCCCAAAGCAGAATGTATGTTCACTTGAGCTTCCTTTACTATTGCTATTTGGCTACAAAGAGATTGTTTTTCACGTTATAATTGTTCAATGCTTGCAGGTATGAAAGAAAAGTTTGATGTTATGTAGGCAATATCGTTTTTCACTCGTGAGTCATTCAGACAATCTTTCACTGCTTTCACACACGCTGCACTATCAGTTTCAGGTAATTTATCAATAGCTGTGACCACTTCTTTAAAATACTTAGAATAATACACCACTGACTGAATCCAGGTTCCCCATCGTGTAACAACCGGCTGAGGTGGGAGTGGGATATCTGGAAAGTTCTCTCTGAATATTGAAATCCTGGATGGGGCTTTACAAAAACATTTTTTTGTGTTAGAAATAAACGAATTGACAAAAGGAAATTCATTCCGGATTGTTTCAGAAACCCTGTGAAGGCCATGTGCTAGACAGGTTACATGCGTGAGGTTAGGATAAAATGTTATAAGAAGTGGAGCTGCAGCAACCATGTATGAGGCAGCATCAGTACAAAACAACAGAACTTTAGAATCGTCTATATTACCTGAGTATAAAGACTGGAGGCCTTTATTTACAAAATACGCAATGGCTTGGCTATTCACTTTCGAAAGTTCCTTAACACATACGAGGTGTGGAATCGAAGGTCCATCAGGACTAAGTTTTCCTACTACCATATTTGCTATATACCTATTCATAGGATCTGAGGTTTCATCCACAGAGACCCATATGTAAGAATCACCTATATCCTCCCGAATGGAAGCTAAAGTTTCATTGTATATTCTGTCTAAGTAATTTTTTCTTAGGGTCGACTCAGATGGGATATTTTGTTTGCAGTATTTTTGTAAAAACTGTCTTAAAACCGGATTTTCAATTGCATTCCAGGGAATGTTAGCAGCAACAAACGCTCTGGTTAAATCAGCATAGAAATTGCTGCTGAGATTGGATGAAGTAGGCTGTGTTAGTAAAGTTTGTTGCAGTTGATTTTTCTGCTGAGCTTTAGCCTTATGAGCCGCTCCTTGCACATGCTGCTTTAGGTGGCACTTCTTTTCTTGCGAAATCTAAAAATGTAAAGTAAACTGAATTAAAATAAAATCCTAATTGTTGTATTGCCGTATTTCTATCACAAAGTTAGTGGGTTCGAACAATCAAAATTTTAATGACCTGCAAATACTTTAACTATCGGAATTTAAAAGGTTAAAGTGTAGTGGTCTTAAAAAGAATTATACCTCAGGATAGCTCAGTCAATGTATAAATATTATAGGCCTACTCATTAAAATTAATAGAATTTATATATTTCAACTATTGTTACATACCTGTTTGCTACAAATCTTGCAGAATATTATTTTTCCATCATAAGTGTATTCTGAATATTCTGTTAGCCATTGCCGGATCAATGTAGATTTTGCACTTATATTTTTCGGCATTATCGCGTTAAACTTCACAGGAAAACATCCTGCCGCTCAAAACTTCTCAACACAAATAAGGTGAGGGAAAGAGCAATTGTTAACGAGCATTCAAATGAACCGTTGTTATTAAGATTCAATTGGACAAAAATACAAAGTTCCACTTATTGTTGCATTTCCTGGTAGAGTTAACACTAGGAGGGCCATTCTTTTAAATATTTTGTAACGGTTTACCCTACTAATTCGCAGTTTTACGACTTTTCGTAAATATTTAAAAAATACTCTTTCTCCAAAAATTGTGATTTTATGACACTCTGAAGGGCAGTACAGCTAATCGGTTTCAGACCGAAAACAGTCATTTTTATAGTATAGTATATCTCTGAATCGGTAGCAGCACACGTTGTGATTGTTGCCTGCTTCAAAACTAAGGTTGGTTCTTTGTCGGCATTTATGCCTCCAAACGTGTTAAATTCGGTGAAATCTATTGCGAGTGTCGTGAGATTCAAAACATTTTGTTTCCTTTATCAATGGTTTCATGGCCGGTGTGAAGCAAACTTTCCACTTTTTAAATGCCTTAAATTTCGCAGTGAATGCATGTATAAATTATAAAAAGTAAGAGTAAAATGCGAAACTTTACAGTGAGTTAGGCATTTTTAGGCGAATACTAACAAATTAGGCTCTAATAACCGTTTTAGGGCACTATAAAACTCTTTGAATACCTTTCAATTTCCATGAAACACAAATATTAATAATTATTTTTACTTTTCTCCTAAAGAAACAAAATAGGCATTTGCCCTAGAATCCGATGTCTGATCATCACCATTTATATATGTACAGACATCCTTTCAACGCATTTACGTTACGAAATTGAATGGGAAAAACTGCATACTTCCACCGATGATATAGGGTACAGTTTTTTATTATGTCGTGACTGTCAGACTGCACGAAAGAGGAGAGTGGTGGCTGTTGGAGGGGAGATGCACAACTAGCAAGCAAACGTTCTGATAGGGCAGATAAAAAAGTTAATTTTTTTCTTTCGCCATGTTAACAAAGTCAAAACAAGTGCTTATACAAATTTTGGCTACTCGACCGCAATTACGAGGGCCGTAAAAAAATAAGTTCGCCAGGGGCCGTTAACAGAAAAAAAAACAATTTCATTGGAAAAATGTATTGGATCAGATATAGCAAGTGTTGAGATATTTTTTTAACATATTCCCCACCCGAATTGAGACATTTGTCATATTGTGGGATCGACAGACGCTGTCGAACGCTAATTCCTATCCCAGGCAGTTGACTTCTAAGGCACAAAAATTGATTCCATGGTATGACAAATGTCTCAATTTCAGTGGAGGATATGTTGACAAATAGCGCAACAATTGCTGCATTTGTTTCGATATAATTTTCCATGCAATTATGCTTTTTTTTGTGTAACCGGCCCCAAGGAAAATCACTTTCTGGACGGCCTCGTAATTGCAGTCGAGTGGCCAAAATTTGTATAAGCATTTCTTTTCACATTATTAACATGGTGGAAGAAAAATATTTAACTTTTTTTAATATGCCCCATCAGAATGTTAGCTTGTAAGCCATGGGCTGTGTCAGCATCGAACAACACGCTCAAGTTACAATAGGGATATTCTGAACTAGCACCAACAGATAGCGCGCGTGTACTTTGAAGGATGCGCTTTGCGTGTGCATTTGTTTTCCAATATATAAACATTGAGGATTTACGCAGTGTATTAGTATATTAAATACTCTTAAAAATAACTAAAAAATGCCAAATTTTTGTTGTTTTCCTATATGTAAAAACCAGGGAAAGTTTTTTGCCTTCAATCAAGTCCAGAAAGATTCTGACTATATGCTTTCAACCTTAAACAATATAACTAATTAAATTGAGCATATTAAACAAAAAGAACGGCTTCAAATAAGGAATTGCTGGCTGGCTACAGTTTCATTTTGGAAGAGGGAAAAGAAAAAAGAAAGAAAGAAAAACATATACAACCTCGACAGCAGCTATGTTAGCTTAGATTGTATGCAGTATTTGTAGTAGTCCTCGAAGTTTACGACCATTTTACAATGGAACGATACCGATACTTGGACTAGAGTAAACTCTCGATGAAATGGGATGTTTATTATCTAGGACGATCCGTAGTGAAAAAAATATAGGTCTATAAATAATATAGTCAATGTAACTTATTGAAACCATGTTTTAACTTCAAATTTTCAAAATCATCATACACAGTATTCAAAACTGCATGCCCTTAACTTACAAAACGCACGAATAATCGTGATACTACTGCGATCATATTGTATCATCCTATTAAAAATTTAATTTGTTCTTTCTGCAATTAGAAAAAATAAGTACGAGAAATTCAAGTCCCATAGTCCCTTTCTTATAAAAAAAAAAGACATTGGTGGCTGCATATCCTGTTTAACACGTACGGAACCTACTTACAATACTTATCTGTGCACTTCGTTCTCAAAGTTCTCGTTTAAGTTCATGAACATTCAATTTACCCGTAGATATATTCTGCATACTGCAGATTTCCACATCCATCTCTCAGTAGCCTATTATACAAGTTTACGCTATTATTTATTGTAAATTAAATTAGATTATGAGGTAAGAAATACTGAATTATATTAAATTATACTAGGTTATACAAAATAATTATAAATATAATTTTAACACGCACAAAAAACCAACAAGCGGGAGAACATAATGAACTAGCATCTGACATAATATAGCCCTGTGTCGCATGGAAAGCTCCTGCCATCTAACGGTAAAACTTCGCATAAGATACCCCTATATAAATCTTAATTTGTGGACTGCGATTGTGGCTTTTACAAAATGCTGTATGAAGTCTACCAGTTAACTGGAACCAAAATTAATCTAAAGTGGAGATTCCAGCAATATTCATGTACAGTATATTTCACCTGCATGTTCTTTTTCCCCATTCTACCACCTCCTCTTCCACCACATCATCATCATCATCATCATCATCATCATCATCATCATCATCATCATCATCACCATCACCATCACCATCACCATCACCACTTTTACTACTGCCACTAATATCATCACCCACATGGATCAAAATATTTTCTTGGCCAACATCTAACAAATACTATTTCTCTATCATACATCTACTTAACTCAACTTCTCTCACATTTCTGCAGAATTGCTGCCAGTATTCAGCTATTAATGGATTTTGATTTGTTAACCGAATGACGGCTTCCATTTTAAATGTGATATTGTTTGCTGCAACCTAATTTTTTACAGTCGGACAAATCATTCAATCATTTTAACAGAACTGAGCTCGAGATGATAGGAAGGAAGTAGCAGACCGGAATGATAGAACTGTTCAAGAAGGTGATCGATTTTATAAGTAAGATTCTTTGGTTTGAGTTGGGCATTAAGGTCAGAATCTTTCTCTTCAGGCCGTAACTTGAAGAGTGAAGCAGATTGAGAATCGGATACAAGAAATTGTTTAAAAATAGCGTATCATCACAGTCTAGTACAGGCCTGCACAAACAGCGCTCAACGAGCGCGCGCGCTCCTTCGGAGCGGGAGAGCGGTGTTTATCGCTCGCCGAAACTGAGAGGAAGATATGCAAGAGAATGACATAGACTTGGTATAGGTAGAGGAGAGGGAAACGACCACTCAGTTATCTAGTGGAGGGCAGTGTGTAGGCCTATTCTCAGTAACTGTTTCACGTTGCTTACCTACTGCTACAGTACAGTACGGAGGAATCTAAAAGACGGAACATAACATTTAACATTTAACGATTAAAGCTCGAACTTATTGATCTTCAATGTGACCTAAGATCTAAAGATCGTTTGAATAATACTACTAGCCTGGTTGAGTTTTACAAGACTAAACATTAGTAATAATATCCATGACTACACAGGCTGGCTGTGAAAATGATTGCTATGTTTGGCTCAACATTATATTTGTGAGCAACTGTTTTCTATAATCAACTTTAATAAAGGCAGACATCGAACATCTGTAACTGATGTTTCATTATGATCAGTAGGCTATTGTTCCTTTCAGCTGCCAATAGCGTAAAACCTCGTTTTGACGTACTGATAAATAAAAATATAACAAAATGATACTGCACATTTAAGTAGCTATAGAATTTCTATTACTTCTGTAAAATAAATATTTCTTTATTAATTAATAATAGTCTAAGATAGTTTTGCAAACACTGAACGGGAATTCATTTCATAAGCACTCGTAATAGTACTTCCTTCTGTATACATTTTGTACGAGATCCACCCCTTCCAGTCCACCCTTATACAGAGCGCAGCTAATATCTGCATTCCGCTCATGAGCTGTGAGCCGGCTCGGAGAGCGCAAACCTTGTGCAGGCCTGGTCTAGTATATACAGTCACGAAGCTCAATACGTAGTAAATATGCATCCATAGATAGTTGCTAATCACTAGGATCGCTAGAATCGCCTTATTACAGACAATGCGAAATAGTAACGGCACAGTCTATTGTTCCTAGCACCCTCACAACTAAAGCTTCCTGACTGTATATACTAGACTGTGGTATCATGTTACATTGCATTAGTACTTGGGTAACGTCTACTGTCGCTAGTTATAAATCCATCTAATATATATGTACAGTTTAGGAGTGTATTTGTATTGTATTTATTGCTATATACCTAATTCAAAATTAATGCACAGGATAAAATAGCGCTTACCGGTCTAACAAGCTCGTGTTTTCTTTTTTTAGTAGGTTATTTTACGACGCTTTATCAACAGCTTAGGTTATTTAGCGTCTGAATGAGGTGAAGGTGGTAATGCCGATGAAATGAGTCCGGGGTCCAGCACCGAAAGTTACCCAGCATTTGCTCATATTGGGTTGAGGGAAAACCCGGGAAAAAACCTCAACCAGGCAGCTTGCTCCTACCGGGAATCGAACCCAGGTCACCTGGTTTCGCTGCCAGGCGTGCTAACCACGGACATAAGCTCGTGTTCGGGGAAGCTTCTATAAATAACAATTTTATGCTAAAATTACAATATAACAAAAATTCAATAAAATTACAACATTTAATGTGATAATCACAAAACAGAAATTACAAATTTAAAAATTAAGAAAATCGAATCAAGAATAAAATATAAGTTGAATGAATGAACGAACAAAAGAACGAACGAATATATTGACAATAAGGAAAAAAAAAGAATTGAATATTAATTTTATTGTTAAATTTATCAAAATGAAAATACTTAAGTCTAAATTTAGTATTAATATCGAGTTGTATAATCTTGGCCCGTAACACTGGTTGTGATTTGGTTCGTGATTGTATAACATTTAGGTTCAGATAAAGGATATGTCAAATTTTTTCTGGTGAAATGAACATGCAGCCCTTCTTTATATTTTTGACTACTTTTTATGACAGTTCAATAATATATATTTATAGTATATAGGCCTACTTGTTCAATTAAAAAACAATTAAATCAGATTAAATCTAATTTGTTGGATAATCATTCGATTTCATTAAGCAAAGTTTTAATTATCCGTTTTTGAAGCAATATCAGTGAAGAAAGCGTAAATTTTGTTGTTCCTCCACTTCCGATTACACCATATTGGATGACAGTGCATCGTTTATATTCGTGTGTACGTGCGAAAGGGAAGTTGAGGGGGAAAGGTGGGACACATGAACAACCAGAATGAAGAAGTTATTAAAATCTCTCACTGAAAATAACGACGGAACAAACTGCATACTCTTGACGTATTAAAATCATTAGTTGACGTTCCTAACACCGGTTAACTTACATAAGACGTGATAGAACATGATGTGTTTAAATAAGTCTGCATTGTCTGCCACGAACATGCGAGCATATCCTTTAAACGCGAATAAGCTCTAATTCTGTCTTATAGCCGAAGTTATCCGCAGTCCGTTAGGGGGCATAATGAAGCATACTATCGATGTTCCAACCCCTATTCTAGTAAAGGGATGAGTAGCTGGGGTCTATAGTATTGCTTAACACGTCTTGCAGACTATTCTATAAAACCGGCTTGTAAATCCATCTCTTAGTCTGGGAGGTTAAGAGGATAACTCTACAAGTCTTTACTCCATGTTCCAATTCATCCCCTCGTGAGTTTCAACCCTCTCATTCTAACCCTAGCTGTTAGCTAACTAGTGAATTTACGACCCCGCTCCTCGGTGTAAGAAAACACTTTGAAGGCACTTGATTCGAGGAAGCGACACTAAGAGGAGTTGTAGGGTTGCGCATTAGCACTGTTAAGTAGGATGCATCCCCGCCCACCCCCTCGACTTGAGGTGCTTCGTGACAGATGAGCATAATGACTGAGACAACGTTAGAATCTGATGTAATGAGATTATGTCTGCATCAAGTTTAAACTGACTTTTGTCAAATGAAGTATGTGCAGAACACGTGCACATCAACCGTGATGTTAGGTGGTTGCTAACGCCTTCAGACAAATTTTAGACTCTTAAATTGATAGAAGAATAGCATTTCTTATATGTGGCTACTCGGGGTCTATGCAACAATAATATGGAGTAACAGTTATCCAGACCTGCAAAATTAAGGGTCATAAAATTTTTTCTAAAAATTTATGCTACGTTTATAGTTTCTTGGGGTGCTGAATCCAAAATTAAGCTCAGATTTTCTCTAGCATGTACCATTTTTCCGCAACATGCATAGGCACCAGAGGTCTGCATCGGACGTTTTCGCTCGAGCGCCAAGTAGTTCATAGCATAATCCGATAGGTAGCGCACATGCATGATGGGTAAAATTGTCACGAGCGATAAATCCTCGAACGGCCGAGCGTTAGACATGCGTTCTTGTTACAGTGATGAACTGTGTAGTAACATCATAGATGTTTATCATTTCAAACCTTTGCATTGTTTAACTAACCTCTCCATAGTACAACTATAAAACTGACTTTAAAATGTAATATAAATGTTATAGGTAAATGTTCCCCCCCCCCCAGGAGTGATTTTGTTTTTGCCACATATGATAGATGTTATTGGATGTAAATGTAATTATTATAAACGGAGAACACAATCACGATAATGCAGGAACTGTATCAAGTTTTCTAGTAATAATAATAATAATAATAATAATAATAATAATAATAATAATAATAATAATAATAATAATAATAATAATCTCTAATAATTAGTGTATCAATCTTTACGTCTGTAACAGTTGTGCAGCATGATTATTCGTTTTATTATATTTTCTGTGGCGTTATCTCTGTACTAATATTGTTATTAATCTACTGCTATATCAATAATATTTTGTAAAACATTTCTACATTGTCGCAGTATATAGGCGGAACACTACGAATGGACCTATCATATTATTATATATGTGGTAAATCAAATATTGAATAATTATTAATTAGCAATAATAACTATATATCGAAGTTTTTCATACCATTTTATTTATAACTTCATGTTCCTATTTTGGTACGTTCCATTGACTGTTCCATTAAACGTTTGCCATAAACGTAGAAAATAAAGCCTTATTTTTACCTTGTGAGCAAAACATATGTGTATTTTATCTGTCGCTTTCCATACAGACATGTCGGTGAGATGACCTTGTACTGTGGTTCTATTTATTACGAGCGCATCACGACCGATCGTATCTCACTCGAAGGTGCGACACTCGACCGAGTTCAAGCGACCGATGTAACTCTAATTCAGCACTCTGATAGGCACTTTTAGCAATGTGATTGTAGAGTTATTTGATATAATATGGAAAAGTGATGAAGTGAAACAAGTCCTGTGGCAAATATCAAAGGTATATTTGAGGCGTGTAGTTGCAAAATCAGATACATCACTTTTTTTTTTTTTTTTTTTTTTTTCGAAATGCGTTAATGTATTTCATATCTTCATATCAGGGGCGGCCCGTCCTTATGTGCTACAGTGCTACAGCACAATGATAATTTTGGCTCAAATAATGTATTTGTAATACCACCATAGTATTTGATCTGTCATTTGACAATTTCCCGTGGTTATGTTCATGACGCGTTATAAAGTGTTTAGTCTTCGTGGCTCGTGCCTTCTTTGGTGCCTCAGGGGGTTCGTTGTGCTACTCAAAGCTCCGCATGAAAAATGTAGACAGTTATGCGCATGTGCGAAGCTGAAATCACTGCTCTGATTGGCTATTTTAACGCGGGAAAGTGCTGTAGTCAGCTTCAGCACAACACAGCTTGGAGATTGCAAAAGTAAAGCGTAACGAAAGAATGCTTGTTTGTGGAATAATTCGGAACTATGTATAATGTATTTGGTAATTCAAGTGTCCGACTGCTGCTGCCATCTACCAGTTAAAGTTGCTGTCAGTAGCTATACTATACTGAACAAAAGAGTGTTCCAGATACAAGTTGGATTTCTATACGGAAAACTTGACTTCCGAAATATAGATGGCTGTTCAATTGTCACAATACATAGTATCCAACAATTTACAGGATCCATTCTATGAAGTATCGAAGTTGTTAAATATTTTGGTTACAACACCAATGACCACTGCTGAGCCAGACATATGTTTTTCTTCCTTGAAACGCGTAAAAACGTTTTTAAGGAACACTATGTCCCAGGATCGTCTCACTGCTCTTGCAATACTGTCAATAGAAAAGTGTATGATGTCCAAGATGGAGGGGTTTAACACCAAATGACAAGTTCTGCAGTACTAAAGAACGTCGTATGGACTTCATATTACATTTTTATGTTTTTATTTTAGTAGGTTATTTTACGACGCTTTATCAACGGCTTTGGTTATTTAGCGTCTGAATGATGAAGGTGATAATGCCGGTGAAATGAGTCCGGGGTCCAACACCGAAAGTTACCCAGCATTTGCTCATATTGGGTTGAGGGAAAACCCCGGAAAAAACCTCAACCAGATAACTTGCCCCGACCGGGAATCGAACCCGGGCCACCTGGTTTCGCGGCTAGACGTGCTAACCGTTACTCCACAGGCGTGGACTTCATATTTCATCACTAGACGAGACTCCAAATTAAGATAAATACATAAGTGTAGGCCTCTACAGTAGGCCAATATAGAGATTGTAGCACACTCATTATTTTGACCACCAGCCGCTACTGCTTCATATGATTCTACAACTGCTATAGCACTGTTATGCTCCAAAGCCAGATACATCACATGAATTTGTATGATGGGAAATAGTATTGGTTGCACATCCTTGGTTCCTTGCAAACGTTTTTCCTTCCTCTACTGAAAAATTATATTTTAGTGATGTATCTGATTTTGCAAGTAAACGCCTCATTTTACAAAAATCATATATTGTCATAATAAAACAACTCGCATTTAGCTAAATGTTTTATTCCTCCTTTTTATCTCCATGGTGAAGTTGCGTTCGTTGCTTTTCCTCATGTGTGAGGTTCAAGAGACGTTCTTTGTGGCCAGCGTTCTTGTTCCCAATGACTGCTTCTTGCTCTGATGGCCCATTCACAGAGGGAATATGGAAACTTAGTATACCCAGCCTGCTGACCAAGAAGCATGCACGACTCTCTCATCTCCACAGATCATCCAGTTATGATATATTTACCTTTGTAAGAACCAGTTCAAGATTCCCATAAGTTTCTTTAAGGTGTACCGAATGACCAACGAAGCATACTTGTTGCCATTGTGCAAAAACACAAAAAAGCCTTCAGACTTACGGTGACCAGACGTCCTCTTTTGTCCGGACATATCCTCCTTTTTAGGCCTTTGTCCGAGGTCCGGGCGGATTTTTAAAAAATCAAGAAATGTCCTCCTTTTCGTAACTTGTATGTCTGATATTTTGAAATTATCTGATTTGACGTATTTTTCAAGTAATTTGCGAAGTAGGTGGCAGTAGCATCGACGGAATATACTCTTTGCCAACGATCATAATTCTTTTTGCTCTTTCTTGTTATGATCATTGCTCAGAGGTAGCTAATAAAATCGAAAGATCGAAGTGTGAATGTGAATCTAAATAGATATTTTCTGTCCTCTTTAATAGACTAATTATATGGACCCCAACTATCTTATAGAGCACCTTGTTTATGATCGTTGGGATTTGTATTTCTATTCACTAGCACAGTCTAGTATATACAGTCACGAAGCTCAATACGTAATAAATATGCAGCCATAGATAGTTGCTAACCACTAGGATCACTACTATTGCCTCATTACAGACAATGCGAAATAGTACCTGCACAGTCTATTGTTTCTAGCACCCTCAAAACTCAAACTTCGTGAATGTATATAGGCTACTAGACTGTGATTATAGTTTCCTTGACTTTCATATGTAGCTAACTGTAAAATCATTATTATTAAGTTTTTTCATAATTATTTTGTAATAAAATAGATACTAACATACTTTTAATTATGATATAAACCTAAATCTGCACTGTAAATATTTTGTAATAAAATAAATATTGACATAATTTAAAGTATAATGTAGGCCTAAGCCTAAATCTAAGTATACATATTTTTTTACTCCCTCTTTTCGAACAATGTCCTTCTTTTGGAAGCTTTGTGCCCTCTTTTTTATCGATATGAATCTGGTTACCCTATTCAGACTTATTTTGGAGGAATCAATAAAAAGTCTCCATTCATTCACTTCGTACTGAACATTAAACTTTTGTATCAAACCAGGAATATCACTGTAGTATATTAAGGCACCCTCTTATGAAGAGTAGGGAGTAAATTACAGTTATCTACTCCTGTACAAATGAAGAAATTTTCCTGGTGTAAGCAAATTTATTTATTTTAATCTGGAGCGTAAGAGCTCAGAGTTTTCCTTGGACAATCCTAAATTTCTTATTAAATCATTGCGTTCAAACTGGCAAACTCTTCAGAACTTCCACTTTCTATATCACACAGCCTTCTAGATGATATTTCTGATGCCCATCAACAGGTTATTATAAAATTTTACGTTAGAGCACTGGGCTATGGATGCAGAAAAATCATATTAATAGGCCTAATATAAAACATAAAATATAGTTTTGTGTAAAAATGGTGCGTTATGTGCCATTTTTACGTAATTTCTGGCTTTAGCAATACATAAAGGAAAGCTAAAATTTTTATAAAATGTTTTCGTCGCAGGCCTGTGTTTTTATTTCACTCACGACATTAAATTAAGAGCCCTGAAAATAAATAATTACAGCACACTGTATTACTTAAATGTAATTTTAGCCTGAAAAATGTTAAATTAACGTAAATGTCAAAACAGCAAGTGAAGGTCAGATTACGTCATTGCCCCATCCCTTACCTTCCCTTTCCCCTCTGCTGTATTCAGTCACAGGCACGCGATACTGCGCTACGTTGCAAGATTTATTCTAACGATTTTCGCAAATATCCAATTTAAATTCATGACTAAACACCAGAGTGCTGCAAAATAGCGCTTACAACCGGTTTATATTCACGCACGCACGCACGCACGCACGCACGCACGCACGCACACACACACACACACACACACACACACACACACACACACACACACACACACACACACGGCAGCAACAATGGACAGACTCAAGGAATGGAGCAATAAGTAAGGCTTACTTCCCATCAGTGAAGAATAGACTACGACAAAAAATTCCCTTCTTCCCAGAATTCACAGCAATAGTAACTGGCCATGGAAAGCTGAGGGCATACCTTCACAGATTTAGACTTTCAGACAACCCGATATGTCCATGTGGAGAAGAACAAACTGCAGATCACGTCATATTCCAATGCAAAAGATTATATAAAGAAAGAAAGGAAATGAGTAAAAGAATAAGAAACATTGGCGGAGATTGGCCTACGACTCATGACAAGCTAGTTAGCAAGTATTTGCAAATATTCGTCCGTTTCATCAGCTCGATAAACTTCAATGATCTACAATAATATGCCAATTAATCATGACAGACTGCAATTAAAATATTATATTATACGATATCATAGTATGTATGAAGATTATAGCTAAACACGTGTATATTATAATACGTTAGATACTGTAAACTGATGAATTGAAATTACAAAGCATGTAGTATTACTATGTAATGGGACATGCAGTTACAAAAAAAAAAAACACTCACACACACACACACACACACACACAGAGAGATATATATCGTCGGTTTCTTGGTAAAAGTGACCAAGTCACATTCCAAGGCTTCCAAGCATTATGAAAATTTAAGACATAATTTGATATTAAAAACTAATAAAATAGCACATTTACCTTCAAAATAACTTATTACTAACATCTAAAAAAGTACAGTTATCTTTGGATGGACCATTAAACCTTTAAATGGCACTTTTCCTACAATTTTGCATTTTGGACTTGGTCACTTTTACCAAGAAACCGACAATATATATATATATATATATATATATATATATATATATATATATGTAGGACAGAATACTAAGCGCATTTCACCATACAGGAACTCTGATGACATTTTGTAACTACACAAATGGAGTAACAATTGAAGGAAATTTACTTTTCTTAATTAAAAAAAAGGGTTAGCTTGAAATTCTTAGGAAAATATTTGGGGCTAAGAGGGATGAAGTTACAGGAGAATGGAGAAAGTTACACAACGCAGATGCACACATTCTATTCTTCACCTGACATAATTAAGAACATTAAATTCAGAGGTTTGAGATGGGCAGGGAATGTAACACGTATGTGCGAATCCAGAAATGCATATAGAGTGTTAGTTGGGAGGCCGGAGGGAAAAAGTCCTTTGAGAAGGCCGAGACATATGTGGGAGGATAATATTAAAATGGATTTGAGGGAAGTGGGATATGATGATAAAGACTGGATTAATCTTGCACAGGATAGGGACCGATGGCGGGCTTATGTGAGAGCAGCACTGAACCCGCGGGTTCCTTAAAAGCCATAAGTAAGTAAGTTAGTTTGAAATAGGGTTATAATTGATTGGACACTTTGGTACATTTTTCTTCATAACTAATACATAAATCAACTAATGGACACCGGTGACAACAAAGGAAATAAACGTAATGCATAGATGAAATCTGACATGTAAACAAATACAAGAATAAAATAAATTACAATTACTTACAAACGAGAAGAGGAAATATGTACACACTTACTATTGTAATGTTCATACTTTAAACTCAAAATACATAGGCTACCTCTGAAAGAGTAGTTGTTAATATAGCCTATGTCTTTTAATTACTCTAAATTAATGTATTATTTAAAGGTGTTTGAGAATAAGGTGCTTAGGAAAATATTTGGGGCTAAGAGGGATGAAGTTACAGGAGAATGGAGAAAGTTACACAACACAGAACTGCACGCATTGTATTCTTCACCTGACATAATTAGGAACATTAAATCCAGACGTTTGAGATGGGCAGGGCATGTAGCACGTATGGGCGAATCCAGAAATGCATATAGAGTGTTATTTGGGAGGACGAAGGGAAAAAGACCTTTAGGGAGGCCGAGACGTAGATGGGAAGATAATATTAAAATGGATTTGAGGGAGGTGGGATATGATGATAGAGAATGAATTAATCTTGCTCAGGATAGGGACCAATGGCGGGCTTGTGTGAGGGCGGCAATGAACCTCAGGGTTCCTTAAAAGCCAGTAAGTAAGTAAGTATTATTATTTCACTAATAAATCGTTTTTAGGGAGATAAGTTGTTAAGAAAAATAAAAGGACTCTCAATTCTAATGATTGAAGTTTTATGATGCGTGCTTCAATTAATAAGAGAGGAGGAAATATCATTTGAAAGATACACGATGATAATCGCGTTCTTGCAACGATTCTTGGAACTCCTGGATGGCTCAATATTACCTGTCTTTCATGATCCAGAGCCGTCCAACCGAGTGAGACTCGGACAATCGTTAAACCGAACATTGGACTACTCCGCGAGACGGAAGAGCTTCGCGTACTGTCTATAGAGCCAGGCGTTCAGTAACAATCTGTCTATTCTATCTTTCGTAACCGGTTATGCAGGACTCTACTAAATACTTAATTTGCAAAAAAAGACTCAAGACACTAACTATTCAGATAATTTTTACCTATCTGCTGGTTGCTCCATTCTTTCCTTCCAGAAGACAGTATGCACTGTACGCTGAAATAGCTACTTGCAGTATCGAAAGACATCCGTCCGCCTTCTGCGTTGTAAAACAAGAGTGATGAGAAGAATCGAATTACAAGCAGAAATTTCTGCCTGTAACCAGTTTCCATAATAGAACCCCTAGGGACTGGTGATCACCTCGTCAGACTTGTTTAGTTTTCTGAAACCATCCTAAAAAGACGTTCTCCAACCCTCGGCCTCTGAAACCTCTCTCCTCCCCTTTCTCGTTTTCTCGCTTCGAAAAGGGCCATGCACTGCGGTCTCATATATCTGCGCTTTCGAAGTCATATATAGAACCGAGCCTAACAATTTTCATGTCAACTCTCCCCCCTTTCCCCGCGTCCCTAGCACAGCTTACTGCACCATGTCCTACATTACTGCCCCTCACCCCGCTTCTTGAAGACAAGCGCAATTGGTATCATTGGGCCTGCAGAGACATTGTTTTGTACTGTATATGCGAGCACTAACAAAAAAGTGTGTTACTCATAACTCAAATTGTGAGACATTCTGCATGTTAAAAAATATATAAAGTTATAATTTATTTTGTATACTAAATTTCTTATATTGATCGCTATTTCTGTCTTCTTTCTTTCTTTATCCTTTTCTCACTTCATCTTCTGCAAGATATAATTCGAAGTTCTTTTTTCATTAATCATTCTTTTTTAAGTGGGTTATTTTACGACACTGTATCAACATCTCAGGTTATTTAGCGTCTGAATGAAGTGAATGTGATAATGCCGGTGAAATGATCCAGAGTCCGGCATCGATAGTTAACCAGCATTTGCTCGTAATGGTTTGAGGGAGAACCCCGGAAAAACTTCAACCAGGTAACTTGTCCCGACCGGATTCAAACCCGGGCCACCTGGTTTCGCGGCCAGACGCGCTAGCTGTTATTCCACAGATGTGGACGTTAATCATTCTTTATGTAAAATTAATTAAATTTTACGATTCATGGCAAAAATAGTAAGTATATTGTAAATATATTTAACTGATAAGGGCAGGTTTATTGACACATTCGTTACGAATAAAGTGGAGAAGAAAACATTAAAAATATTCAAAATTGTACAAGATATGAGCGAAACTAATTTTCCTGCAAAATTGCATCCCCCAATTTACAAATATAATTTTCCTTAGCAATAAAAAAAAGTTTTCTGGATTCTAGAAGTATTGTCTAATCACTGTACCAAATTTCAGCGCAAAATTAATTGAGGATATTGAATTTTGAAATTTACTAAATTTATACTAGCGAAAGGAATATACACCCCCTTAAGCGTAAAATATGCAACGAAATATAGTTTATTCAGTATAGGCTAATATTCTGAGAAGGACATATTACATGAGAGAGAGAGAGAGAGAGAGAGAGAGAGAGAGAGAGAGAGAGAGAGAGAGAGATAACTCGTCCGGCCTTAATTAAGGATGACCACGAGGATGGAAATTAATAGCAAACAAATATAATCAATTAAATATGAATATTGTTATAAAAATAAAATGTAATAATTAAGCACCATTGATTATCAATTATAAAATAAAATCTTAGAAGATGGCTATAAAATTATACTTATAAATAAAAGATTTTATTTAAAATTAGCATATCCTTAATTAAGGCCTTCTGAGTGGTGTAAATGAAACTGTATAATCTGCAGGGAATCTTTAAGAATTTGCGAGATGATTTTTTGAATTTCAAAAGATGATATTGATAATTGTTTTAAACAATTATATGTAAATTTTGGTAAAGAACTCCGAGAACCAAAAAATAAACCTGTCACTGACCAATTGAAGAGAGGGATGTTATACTTAACTTGCAATCTTTCACTCTTAAATTAAATATTAATAGTTACTTAAAATTTATTTATAACAGTTTTCAGCGATATTTCCCTGTGATGAAATATTGCTACATGGGTTAATGTGTAAAACGCATTAGGAAATAAGTTATTGCATTACACATTTCACTTTCTGTTAGAAGTTGAGAACAAGTGTTACAAATAACGCGTAAGTTTTAATATATTATGGTTCTTAAATTACTGTTACTAAATGAATGTTTGTCGATTGGAAGAAGTCTTTTGACAGTATAGGAGATGGTTTCACTATAGCTTCAGAAAAGAGGAATTTCGCAATTCTCTATCCTAGCTCGATTAAATCGAAATTGCGGCAACTTGTTCTACTCCATCTACTCCGGCTTAAAACAGCCGCCATTAAACAAGCAGTTCCTCCAGACCGAGAGCGAGTAGATGTTACAACAGCTTCGTTGCCACCCTCTCTCTCTATAACCATACAGTGTTTTTGTAGCTCTAAAATTTTATGGAATGGAGGAGAGTGTGAGAGCCGACCCTTCCCACGGAGGCAATGAATTCCGTTTGAGGGAGTAGGAAAGAGTGGGAAAACAAATGAGCCGGCGTTAAATCGAATTAGAAAAACATTTAGCCAAAGTGATGCTCCCATCTTTTCCAAGAGGACGGAAAATAAGGATAAAGCGAAATGCACAGCATTTTTATTTTACTGGATAGAAAGCTTAGTAATTTATTCACAGTGGATTAGTGCTTTCATGCACAAGTGCACACTTGCAGTCTTGCCAATAGTGTATCATGTCAGTTCTTGGCAACAGAACTTGCTCGACACTGAAGAAGTTAAAATCACCGAAAAAAAATGTTATGTTTTATTTAACGACGCTCGCAACTGCAGAGGTTATATCAGCGTCGCCGGATGTGCCGGAATTTTGACCCGCAGGAGTTCTTTTACATGCCAGTAAATCTACTGACATGAGCCTGTCGCATTTAAGCACACTTAAATGCCATCGACCTGGCCCGGGATCGAACCCGCAACCTTGGGCATAGAAGGCCAGCGCTATACTAACTTGCCAACCAGGTCGACTCTAAATACCGATTGTAAATAACGGGTTACCACACATCTTAAAAGGTAAAACAATTTAATTTTTAATTTTGTTCTTGTAGTAATTTAATATCAACTGGGAAATGCCTGTTATTCGGTTGAGAAGCTTTTATGATCCAGTCTGTTGTCAAAAAATCTGGAAGTTAGAATTTATAAGACAGTTATATTACCGGTTGTTCTTTATGGTTGTGAAACTTGGACTCTCACTTCGAGAGAGGAACATAGGGTGTTTGAGAATAAGGTGCTTGGGAAAATATTTGGGGCTAAGAGGGATGGAGTTACAGGAGAATGGAGAAAGTTACACAACACAGAACTGCACGCATTGTATTCTTCACCTGACATAATTAGGAACATTAAATCCGACGTTTGAGATGGGCAGGGCATGTAGCACGTATGGGCGAATCCAGAAATGCATATAGAGTGTTAGTTGGGAGGCCGAGACGTAGATGGGAAGATAATATTAAAATGGATTTGAGGGAGGTGGGATATGATGATAGAGACTGGATTAATTTTGCTCAGGATAGGAACCAATGGCGGGCTTATGTGAAGGCGGCAATGAACCTCCGGGTTCCTTAAAAGCCAGTAAGTAAGTATTTGTATATGTAGATATTTATTTATTTCTTTTTACTTATTACTTATTTATTTAGTATTGTATTTTATACATACATATATTCTAGGAAATAAAATTAATGTGTATTAAAGTTCTATCAGATTAACTTTTTATAATGAATTAACAACTCTTAAATACATATTCCCGTATGGTCGATGTTCCCCGATCCGTAATATTCCTCGACTTTCCTGCTCTACCACAGTGGTCGGCAATTCGTGATCTGCGAATCAATCCCTTAATACACAAACAGAGCGGAGGAGTCAGGCATGATTCCCTCCTCATGTTCATTCAATGTTAAACAGTTTACGTATCCTCTCCGTTCTACTGTCCCTTTACTGTGTATTGCGGGCTGCATTTTATATGACGTAATCTTTGCCGACCACTGCTTTACCGCAAGCAGATTGCAGGAGACTTGCTCCGCGTGTTATATCTAAGTAGCTGAACATTGGGTTTCTCCTATATCGACGGAGCAGTGTATCTATAGAATTGACCAAGTTATGAATTAAAATGTCCTACCATGCAAATACAACACCAGCCAGCAATCTATAAATTTATCGCTCATTTTCTAAAAACTGTTAAAATTATATCTTCCACATTTTTTCTGATAATTGCATGAAATTTTGCATGACTTTTTCCTTAGTAAGATCAACAAATTGTAGCACAATCTTTATCCCATCATTAACATAAATTTAGGAAAAAAAATAGTGAAAAATTTCTTAAAAACTGAAGTTCAAATACTATAGATGAAGAAAACAATTTTTGCTTCTTCTTGTAGTGCAGATGTTCTGCTATTGGACTAGGGCTTGTTAATATAAATGTTGTCTTTAAGGAAATAAATAATTACTAAAAAAATATTAAAGGTGTTGGGAGTAATTTTTTGAAGAGTATTTTGGTACAAATCATAAAATTAAAATTTAAAAATTCACAATCCCAAAAACTTTTTATGCAGGCAATTTTTTTAAGTTTTACATTGGAAAAGAGTGTTCTGATATTAAGCATAATATATAATTTCATAAAAATTGGGCTTGAGAATGTGGAGAAATGAAATTTATAAAACATTCAAGTTTTTATGGTGGAAGATGTACGAACATACATACACAGCTATCGGCGTTGTTCAGTCGGTTAAGACGCTTGCTTGCTGATCTGAAGTTGCGTTCGGGCGCGGGTTCGATCCCCGCTTGGACTGATTACCTGGTGGGTTTTCCGAGGTTTCCTCACAACCGTAATATGAATGCAAGGTAGTTTTAATGGATTATTTTAAAAAAATACATACATACGCGTACATACATATCCTGACGTCCCTTTCAATCTAGGATTAGCTATTTCACTTCCACCCTGTATAGAGCTATTTCATATAAAATGTGAATAAGATTAATTACATATTTTAGATGAATAGAAAACAGAATTTAATCATTAATATATTCTCCTACATTATTTGTGACTCTCTACTAATGCTGGGGTAGTTTTTCGATTCCGCGTCTGAAGAAATCTGATGGTTTGGAGTTAAATCATCATCAAGCCAAGTTTATTATTAAATGAGTTCCTTAAAGATTGTTGAATAGACAACGGAAAAGATGGAAATCTGAGGGCACAAGATAGGGAGAATATAGGGAACTTGGAATCACCTCACAACCAAGCTCTTGGGTAGGAAGCTGATTTCATCATGTTAGCGGAGTGCGGGCGTGCATTATCGTGTTGCAGCAGTACTTGATGCAGTCTTCCCGGTCATTTTTCATTTGCGATCGCAGTACGCTTGAGTTGTTGGCAATAAAATAATGTCGGTAGTTATGGTTATATTCCTGGGAAGCAATTCATAGTACACGGCGCCTTCTTTATTCCACCAAATACATATCATCATCATCTGTGAATGGGCACTAACTTTTGAACGGGGTGTTGTGTATTGAAACGATGGAAGCATTTTCTTACAGTACTTTCTCCGATGGTAATCTCGCCATACAGAGCACAAATGTTTCCAGCCGACTCCTCTACCTTTGTTTCTCTATTAAACTCAAACAGAAGAATGTGTCGGAAGTGTTCCCTTTTTCCACTTCACACTCCATCCTCTTCAGTCTACAAATAGCACAAACTTTCTTCAAATTCGTAAAATTCAAGGCATATTTACAAGCACAACACTCCAAATAAGAAATGATAAATGACAAACGATAAACACTTTCCTACAACTCAGCGTTGTGATGACAAACAAAAATATTATAAACTTATGCATCAACCTAATATCACAGTCTATTATACAGACAGTCACGAAGCTCAATATAGTCCGGGTCAACTTACTTAATACCCTAAGGGTGAAACCTAACCATTTTTCCACTATTACTACATATGCGAGTGGATTATAGTGATTTTCTAGCTCTGAGGTTGATTTTCTTTTACCAACTTCGTTTCGAATTTCGGGTGCTGACAAATATTACAACTGGCAGTTATTTTCTAACCGTTATGTTGACAGCAATGATTTCAGTTTACAGTAAAGCAAACTGATGGAAATGCAAGTAAGTAAATACATTTTTAGGTTAGGTCTCATGAATCGTAAACTCTTTAGTCAAAGCAATAAATTTCATGTTGCCTGACAAAATAAATTGTAATATTAGATCACACTAATCTTAATTACCAAAATAATATGCGAGAAGTCCAGGAGGAAAATATACTTATTTCATAAATAAATTATTGAACCATTTAGGAAACACCTCGCAACATAAAGATGAGATGTGGTAAACAAGCAAGACATTGTTATTGTCAACACTATATTATTATTATTATTATTATTATTATTATTATTATTATTATTATTATTATTATTATTATTATTATTTCAGTACATAGCATTGTGATTTTATCCTCTTTGGTGATATCTGGTATTAGTTGGCAACACTGACGAGACTGCCAAATTAGACTTTTAGGAACTACTCTTACGTGATCCTTACTATACCTAGGGAATATGCATCCACAGAAAGTTGCCAACCACTAGTATCGCTACTATCGGCTCATCCCATACAATGTGAAACAATACCGGCACAGTCTGTTGTTCCTAGTACCCTCATCAACTCAAGCTTCGTGACTGTATATACTAGACTGTGCTAATATGTACCAACCTCTATATATTTTTTTTCTCTATAATACTGAGGTGAAAGTATTGCTAGATTTAGAAGCGTGTATAACTATTTTTGTTTCAATGTCTTATGCTTCGTATTCATCTACTCTAACGCTGTTCCTTCAGTTTATACATTTCACACTACTAGGATATAATGCAGTAGGCCTGTTGTCCGTTTCTTTCCATTAATACGTAGGTAATGATAATAAAATAAGAAAGTAAAAAAAAAACATCTGGCTGTAGTATATTTTCATTGCTGTATGGGGAAATAAGGCGCGTTAACTATCTTGTTGCGTACTGTATCATTTTTGCCGTTGCAACGAAATTCTTAAATAGATTTAGATCCCATCTCGTGAACAGTTTTGGCCACGATATCTGTCGCCATAAAAGTCTGTGTCGAGGTCATCACGGGCGTTGATCACTTCATCAGATGAAGGAACTTTTACGATAAACACAAGAATGACGAGTTATCTTCTGAGCGAAGCTCTTATTGTTGAAGAAGGCTATAAAAAAGGTGAGCATCGGACGGCGTCGCTGTGTATGTTCGATGTCGCTTTTTTACGATGGATTCAATCATGTCTGATGGCTTGGGTTGGCCACAAGATTGATAGAGGCAAGCATCTAAAAGTCTCTTGATTTAAAGCTTCTTTTTCCTTTCCTCTCTGCGTAAACTGTCACCGTGAACTGTATCGATTCCAGATATCAAACAGTTGAAGCTTTCCTTGTAACGACCAAAATCCTGGAGACCATCAGTGAAATAAATGAACAACAAGACTTAGGCGGGTTCGTATATAGAATTCTTTCTTTCGTACTTTACACTGGGGAAGGAAAGAAAGTCTGCGCACACGTGCCTTGGAAAGTTTGAAGTTTTTTTTTCACGTAGTTATTTAACGACGCTCTATCACTACTGGGTTATTGAGCGTTGACGGAATTTGTGTTAGCGAGATGAGGCCGACAATTCCCTGTAAGATTATCTGATATTTGCCTTACAGTTAGGGAAAATCTGGAAAAACCCGAGCAGGAATCGAACCTACCCCCGAGCGCAGATCCTGATCAGAAGACAAACGTGTTACGACTTGAGCTACACCGGCAGTTATGTCCATGTTGTAATTAAACAGATCTTAAGTATTCACCTATAACTGCTTTAATTTTGTTTCGCGGTTATGTGGCGCGCAAATAGAAACCTACTGGTTGTGCTGGAAGGAATGGTGAACGACAGAAAAGTTTGGGGTAGAAGAAGATATCAAATGATGGACAACATTAAGATGAGGCGGTTATTTTCTAAAATTGCCTTATCCATAAAAAAAAAGAGTTTGTGCGAGATTGTGCGTATTTGCTTGTTTTCCGCACAGAACCAATACGCGGTAAGTGTGAAATACCACATTCAGTATTCCCAACGTAACACACATAACAATTTCCCTCTTCTTACCGCTTAAGCGCGACATTCATTTTACTGCTTTAGGCTTTTAACATATTATTTTTAGAGACGTTTAACATAGTAATAATTATAAATTGGAAACTTACTACTGCAATTTCACCTAAATTGCAATGTTAATAATTGTTTTTAAATATTTGCAAAAATTAAGTAAAGTCTACTACTCCACGAAACTTATTGCATTCCTGATACAAGTAACATTAAGGAAGCCGTGAAAAAAATAAACGAGATTCCAGATGCCGATGTTATTACTGCAATATGTTATATAAATAATATTGTTACAATATTAAAATGAAAAATAAATCATTGCATAACCTTACCATTTGTTTTAAGTTCGCATTTATAGACTGGGGGGGGGGGAAAGACAGATGTATATCACGGCCTGCTGGAGTATAGTAAACACAGAAAACATTTTACTGCAACAATGTTGAAAAAGATATTTTGGTGTTCCGAAGTTGGCGTCATTAAACAGAAACCAACATGGAGATTTCATTGCAACTAATTAGAAATTCGTCTTTCAGGTATGTAATAAACGATCTTCGCACAAAATAATGTACGATACACGAGCGATATGTTTGTTTTCATGTTTTCGGAAATTAAAAAAGCTCAACTACGTTTCGCTTTTTCAATCTTTTCCTCGACCATGAAAACGTCAACATACCGCTCTTGTAACGTATATTACTATTGTGGCACTCTGGCTTTCTTTGTTAGGCGTGTAATAAATAATTCTATCGTAAGCAATTGTGAAAGCTTTCTTTTCCCCATATAAATCAGTGACGAAAACTGTGGCGTTATTCCGTAACTTGCCTTATTCATCATACTTGTCATTAACTCGCCTAATACAGTCAATCAATATGATAGATTTTTCGGCATGTGATATGACTTCACTTTTTCCCGAGGTTTGTGTCAGCTGTCGTTTATGTTTACGGTGTATTACAGGCATTCTTACTTGAAAGATTTTTTTTTTTGTGTGATGTGATTAGGTGACTTACTCAGTCATGTACAAGTTCATTGTTAATATTTAGAGGATAACAGAGAATCTAGTATATACGTTCACGAAGCTTGAGGGTACTAGGAACAATAGACTGTGCCGGTACTGTTTCACATTGTATGTGATGAGGCGATAGTAGCGATCCTAGTGGTTAGCAACTATCTATGGATGGATATTCCCATTGAGCTTCGTGACCGTATATACTAGATTGTGATACTACTCCTGCTATTAAAGACAAAGGAAGACGACGGAAAAGCGATCCAAATTCCTGGAAAAAGAATAAGGAGAAGAGATAAGGAAGCAATTCAGCAGAATCTGAGGAATTCTTTCTCAAATATGCTGAAGTCTTCACGTTAGGGAGTGGTAGCTCTGTAAATAATTGAAAATTGGCTGCTGAGAATATGCTGAAAAACAGCATTGTGGCGTTTCAAATTTTCCTCTGGGAAATTATTTTTATTAGTAGAGATGCACAGGAAAGTGTGACAGGTAAAGGAGAACCTCACTGTATTACAGACATCTATGTGGGGGGAAATCGGTGGTAAAAAAAAAAGAAAAAAGTCTCCAAGTCATGCACATGCCCACTGTGAAATTTCTAGTCCTACACCCCATCAAAGTAAAGGATGTAAATAATTTGCTAGGAAAGGATTTTGGAGTACATTAGAAAAGGAATGAGTTGCTTGTCTTTTATAAGAACTTGTTCACAATCGTTCAGCTGCAGAAGACAACAATTCGCTTGAAGAATAAGCTTTTGTGAAGGATGTGAAGCGGAGGAATGAGATTAAAGAGTTAGTTCAGATTAAGACGATAAGAGTTATATAGGGGATTCGAGATAATTTTGGTTATAACATAAATCATTCTTTACCTGAATGCTTGTAACTTTCATTAATGCATTTTCATAATGTCTTTTCTTCTGTATTTGAAACTTCAGTCTTTAGAATGCTCCTATAGTAATGTCAGAAATCCAATATGTGATTATTTACTCATTCATTCATTCATTCATTGTGTTCTGTCCAAGGTCAGGTCTTTCACTACAAATCCAGCATTCTCCAGTCTTTTCTATTTTCTGCCTTCCTCTTAGTTCCTCATATGATTCATATACAGTATCATAATATCGTCTATCATATCGTCACGTGAATGCAAGAACTAGGTAACTCGAAATTTGCGTTTTTTTAGTTACCTCTTTTATAGCATAGCAAAAATCGCACGAAATCTAATGCAAGAACTAGTTAACTGATCGAACAATACCAGCGACATCTATTTTCCAATATAAAAAATAGGTAAAAGAAAACGAGACATAAACCCTAGTGCAATTAATAAGTCAATAGGCAATGTCACAAAATATGAAAAATCAAGTTACGTAGTTCTTGCAGTCAGGCGACGATATATATTCTTCTGCCCCAAACTCTTCTCCTGTTCATCATTCCTTCCAGTGCATCCTTCAGAAGGCAGTTTATTCTCAACCAATGATCCAGCCAGTTCCTTTTCTCTTTCTGATCAGTTTCAGCATTATTCTTTCTTCACCCACTCTTTCCAACACAGCTTCGTTTCTTATTCTGTCTGTCCATTTCATACGCTCCATCCTTCTCTATATCATTTCAAATGATACACAAAATATTCTTATGTTCGGGGAATTGGAGAATATTTTTTGTGCGGTATTATCGTAGCTTAAGGTTTTTCCACGTTTATGTCCTTTCCATATTATTTTTAAACAAAAACAGATAAAATAAATAATGTATTATGGTTCGTAGGCCACAATACTGATAATGTTAAATAAGCCACAATGTGTTATTTTTTGTTCTTGTGTTCGTAATAAAGTTATGTACAGTAATATGACTTACACATTGTTGCTTTGAAACCGGAATGTTCATAGGGCTAAGAAAGCCAAGATCTCTTAATTTTTGTTCTCTTTGTGGCTTTTCAATAAAGTTATGTAAAGTAATATGATCTATTTTCTCTTATGTTGCTCCAAAACTGTCTTATCCAAACTGGAAAGTTGAATAACTAGAGTTATGTTGACTATTTCGTTTATATGACGTCATTCCATTTTCGACCAATGCAGTGTAATGAAATTTTGAATTCCAACCAATCACAGTCATACTTTGCGATAATTTTTGCAGCTAGATTTATCGCTATCAATTTATCGCATGGTCGTTCTTTTGTTTTAGTCGTTGTCGCCAACTGTTTCCCCGTAAATTGATGATCATGAATACATTAAAATGCAACTGTACGGTTAAACGTTTCTTTCAATTTTAAGCAATGAATGCAAGATTGATATTTAATATTAATTAATATATTGACGCAGTGAAGACGTTCAAAACGGCGCAACATGTAGACACAAAATCTTCATGCATCTTAATTGAAAGTACCTTTAAACTTGATTCTTTCAATATTCTTCCCAGATTGCACACATACGCGATTGAAATATTGAACTGTGTAGATGCAGCTTTAGTTCCGTTACACACTACAGCGAGAATTCGTTTGTCGAGCTATAAAAATGCTTTCTTGTAGCACTCATTGTAACGGTCGAAACAAGGCACAGCTGACATTGGTCCTGCTTCCACAGGAGGCCTAACGTAACCTATAAAATTGTAGCCTATAACATTTGTATTGAAATTAAACAATTCATAGACGTTCAAATTTATGTAACATCATCGCATATCAAACTCAAAGGCCTTGCATAGTAATAATGTCTTTGATCAAACTGCCTTTCGTATGGCGTAATAAAATTCGTGTTTTAATTAGGCCTATCTATACAGAGATGGCTTCACTGTGTAGCAACATGTCTCACTGTGAATACATAAGCATTGGTATGTAGCTGTCCTCACTGTTACTGTTAAATTAAATTATGATTTCAGCAGATAATGAAAATGTATTTGTTATAATAATAAGAGAAAAGTGCAGTACATGTAATTAACAATGTTAAACCTGTATTTCGATTTTCGCAATTGGCATTACTGAATAATAACATCGAATTTCTTTATTGCAATAATCGATATTCATCTACGAGTATTTCAACTTGACAATGTCTGAATAGGTTAAGTATTCGTTAATATACAATTATTAACATTTTGTGATCGAATTTTAGGGATATATTATTTAAATTTTTATTTTATTCACGAAATAGTCCTAATAAATGTCACTCGAGGTCTGAGATTTTCCAGATAAATCCACTCGCTTCGCTCGTGGATTTATCGGCAGATCTCAGACCTCTCGTGACGTTACTACAGATAATATTTATATTTCCTTTGTTGGTTTTCCTCTTGATCATGGTTTGAAGTGTTGTTAAAAAAATTCAAGAAGTCTGACTCAGGGTTGTAGGAATTATGAGTTTTTTGCATTTCCGGAAAAATAACTTATGGAATAAGACCAGTTCTGGAAAGGTGCGCCTCATACATCGATCGTATGCGGAGACTTAACAGTAAGACGGAAAAGAGAGAAGATTGGAGAATGCTGGGTTGCAGTGACAGACTTGCCTTGCGCAGAAAACTATGAATTAATAAAGATTTGTCGATTACTATTTTTTTAGCTTTTATGCATATTTCTTACTTTTCAAATATTGTATCGTTAACTGCTCTAGTTTAAGGAAGCTCGGAGCTTTGTGAACAAAGGTAAGTAACGCGACAGTCTGACATCGAGAGCACCCAGGTGATTCCTCTTCCCTTCCCCTTCCCCTCCCTCTTTCCCATGTGTACTGAAATGTAAGAAGTTCTGCGTCAGAAGTGATTTCCGCGATATTTCGAAATCTATTCTTTGCAGTAGGCTATCACAACACTTTCGTATAATAAGAAATTAAATAATATAGACAATTTTTCCTCTGATTGAGGTTCTGGCTGATATGTACAGTAGTGGCAAAACAAACCGGACCGACCCTTGTAGCTGATTTCAGTGCCTTGTTCACTCCAGAGCACGATAGACTGGTAACTAAGACTTTCGTGGTTCGAATCCTGCCTGGAAAGGAAACTTTTTTGTTTCCTATTGAAATTTATTCCCAATACTTTTCGAGTGCAGCGATATTTTACTACTTAATTAACTTATTATTCCCAGAACATGAATTTTACCAGCAATCGAAAAGTATTGAGAATAAATTTGAATAAGGAACAAAATAAAGTTTCCTTCCCAGGCAGGATTCGAACCACGAAAGTCTTAGATACCAGTCTGTCGTGCTCTGGAATGAACAAGGCTCTGAAATCAGCTACAACTGTACATCTATTACACTGAACAACAAGAATTTTGCTCCGACTTAAAACAATGTGTCCCTTATGGTGTGGTTTGCGCTGAATCCGAAAATGCATCTCTTTTCTTCGTATCACGTAAGGTTTTCAAGGTATTATATGATTTCACTATTTGATAAGTGTTCTCCCAGGAAACATCTGGCGCGGATTACAGGCTAATGTATTTTATGAGTTCATGACCTGTTTCTGGTTTATTATGGTTCTTGGCATGTTCTTTTGTACTTCTAATAAATAAACAGATATTGGTCCCTTCTATTCAGTAAATTTCATAATAGTTCAATAAACAAACAAGGGTGTGAGTTTCAGTATTTAAAAGAAAAGTTTGCCAGTTTAAGTGAAGGCAAATTAAAAGAGAGCATTTTCATCGGTCCACAAATTCGCAGTTGTGGCTGACTCTTTATTTGAGGAAAAACGTTCCGTTACAGAAAAAATGGCATGGCGCGTTTTCAAAGATCTTTGCTCAAATTTCTTTGGAAATTCTAGGGCAGACAACCACATCGAGCTTGTGGAAACCATATTAAGTGCATATGAGAAAATGGGGTGTAATATGGCTCTCAAAATACACTTTTTACATTTTAATTTGGATTTCTTTCCTCCTAACCTTGGAACGGTAAGCGACGAGCATGGGGAAATGGAAAGACGATATAAAGGAAGATCATTCAGCAAGCTTGCAGACTATTGTTGGTTCCTTGTAAAATACAGTCCCGGGTTTAGTTATAAACCTAAGTCATCCAGAAAATTCTTTTAAATGGTAAGTTCAAATTCCGAGATTTTTCTCATTATACATATGAAATATTTTTATTCTTGTTGTGTTTTTGTATTTTAAACTATGTAACATCATTTTTGTATCAAGAACACATTTTTCAAGTATTATAAGGCATTTTTAAACTCTAGTCTGTTGTAATTTTATCAGTAGCAGTGAAAAATAAAAAAAAAAAGTTATTTTCATAAAAAAATCAATTCACTTTCCCCAGAAAATGGTACGTGATGGGCCAATTTGGATTTTAAATTCAGATTTAGGGCACACATATTAGTAATATTTACCTATTTTTATTTTGGAGCAAGACAAAGGGTAAAATTTTGTTGTTCAGTGTTATCAGGCAGTACATCTCACTTGACAATATCTGTGAGAGGAAGAATTGTTTGTATGCATCTGTAGTAAGATCAATGTCGTCGTCTTCTTCTTCCTAACAAGTATTAGGCCGAGTGGCCTTTTACGGTCTCAAACTAGAATTTTCAGTCCATCTCTTCTTCGGACGACCTAGAGATCTTTTGCCATGCGGATGGTAATGAAACAGTGCTTTTGGAATTCTGCATCGATCCATTCGTTCGAGATGACCCTTCCACTGAAGGTTGCTAAAAGGTAGTGATGTGCATTCCATCTACAACCTCTCCTACCCAAACCCCATCCTCACCTTCACGTGGTGCAACCTGTTTTGTACGAACGAGGCTCTAGGGACAGAGTATCAGCGGTATAACTGAAATGTCATATGCAGAGGAAATGCTGCATAGATGGAAACCCCACCACTTACACCTCTCTGGGCTAGCAACCCACTGAGCGTCATTTTCACATTGCTTTCAAGTCTCAACAGAAGCCTCGGATGACAAAGTCAGATCAATGTAATATGTATTAAATAGCTAGTCAGTGATGTATGCAATGGAGGGAGAAAGGAACTGGCCACCCTACCCCATTCTCCTGGTCTAATTGCCTTGTAAGTGGTGTCATGTTGGTATCACTTGTGGGGTTCAGACAGTTGACTAAACAACAATACAGGACAGCATCTCTCAAACTTTTTTGAAGTGGGGGCCACCTTTTAAGTCAGAACAGTTCCGCGGACCACCTTACTCTTGTTCCTTTCGAAAGCAAATTTATAATTTTTGTAGCATATTTTAATACCAGTATACTTATATTTTAAAATAGAATTAATTAATTATAATACTTTTCCAATATATTTTTTGTAACCAATCACAAGTAACAAATTATGTGCATTGTTGATTCATCGTTGCTTGTTAGAAGTTAGTTGTTTGAAATCCTTCTTATGTGGTACATGCTAGTAGTTGTCCATGTCGCTGTTAAATAGGGCCCATTATAAATAATTGAAAACTGGCTTTGATCCGAATCTTTGAAAAGAAAGGTACATGATGATACACTTCACTTAGGTAGTGCTAATAGTTCAGAACCTGTGTGCGAAAAAATATATTAATATCAGTGATTATAGTGTCATTAAAGAAATATATAGTCCTAGTGGTAGCTATTAAAAAAAATTCGTTAATATGACAAGAGTTATTTGGAACTTGGATTTACTTGTTGTGACAATGAGAGTGAACCAAAACCTCGGTGCGTCGTTTGTTACGAAGTGCTTTCAAACGAGTGTATGAAACCCACGAAATTGAAACGGCACTTAAAGACGAAACACGCAAGTGTAAAAAGTAAACTGTCGGATTTTAAAATAGGCGGAGTCTAAAATTTCTTATATCGTCATCTGGAAAAACAAATAAAAAATTAATGCAAAAACATGCCCGATTTTCAGCAAGTAAAGATGCAATTTGGCACGTTATATTATTGGTGTACGACGTACAGTACGTGCCCATTTCAATGTGCAGACTGGGTGTCGGCAAAACTACTAAGAAAGTTATCAGTACATGAAAAGGTTCGATACTTTGGTCCTCTGTTATGAATTCGGGTGGTCCCTGGCTGGGTTACAGGGTCGGCGCCAGATGAGCAGAGAAAAGATGGCGAGAACGCCACGTTCATAGTGCTTTAAATCCCTCTTTTGTTGCTGAGAGTAGAGTGAGAAGTGGGTAGACGGGTAGGGTAATAAATTTCATTAAATATTAGTACTGGGAGAAAAAGCGAAAGGCGATTGCCATGTATCATTTCCAAACTCTGAGATTTTCAACTATAGTGTGATACGCAATTCGTTTGAATTTTATTTTTTCTTCTGTCTTTTTTGAAGGACCACAAAGGCAAAACTCGAGGACCACAGATGATCCGCGGACCATAGTTTAAGAAACGCTGATATAGGCGATTCCAGAGAATCCCAGAGACAATACAAAAACAGTGTGAGCAGGGAAATAATAAAGAAATAAGAAACGCAAAGACAGGGAGTGCTTGACGCCCAACAAAAGAAATCAATCGAAGGATAATGTGAAAACGAAACGGCCAGTTTTTCATAATCCAAGTAATGGAGAAAAAGAAACAGAAGTAGAGTTCCTGCTTAATATCAAAACATTTACGTCACAAAATTGAATCGTTTGCGATAGGTTTCAGTTTCTTGTATTGCTCGATTTCTAAGATAAACGTGTCACTTTGCTGTTTACTGTGACTTTGGATGAAGCACTGAAGCGTTACGCGGAGTTGCTGACATTACAGGCGACGCTTTACTGTTGGTTGCTAGAGGTTATCACCCTCCGTTTTGTCGAAACTCTACATCCCTCCCCTCACTGGAACAATAAAGGTAGAGGGAGAACTTGTGATTGGATTGGGTTGTAAACCTACCCTTATTCCAAGGGTTGGAATTTTTTTTCTCTCTCCAACAACTCCATTGATAAACAGTGTTGTGTTAAAGGGTTGGTAAAATTATACTAGAATTAACCCCTGATAGTGTACCGGTTTCCATAAATACGTCACATGACGGCAGCATATAATTTTGTCTATTGTTTGCAATGGGAAGTCAGTTATGTATTGTGTTATAGAATAAACCGCAATTGCAGTGGTTTCCTGATTATAGCTGTAACGCAAAACAATCACAAAAACAAACACATTAATTAATCTTGCATACAGAAAGTACTGATAACCTCAGAATATAATTGTCTGTTATGACGTAAACTGTAGTGTTGCTAGCCATAGCGTAGCGGCTCCAGGTTCGATTTTCGACTGATAAGGAGACCTTGCAAAATCATGTCTTACAAGGAGAAGACACGCTCTGTATATCACAGAATTAAATAAGATTTTGTGACATGAAAGTATAAGACGTACCGTTTAAAGTCATACCTGGTATGGGTGGCCAATGACCCCTCGTTTTGAAAATATTGGCCATTGTTTGTGACATACTTCCGTTAGGTGTCTAATAGGAAAACATTAGACTGTGTAACGGCGTAGCTCATATGGTTGGATGCTGAGTTGTCATCCAGGCAACTTGAGTTCGAATCTTAATGCCTTCTCATTTTTTAAAGCTTGATATTATTTTTTATTCACTTTCAGTTGTCAGCTCCTATATTCAAAGCCATGTTGAAATATGCGTGGTATGCATCAAAATTAATAAACGAATGAGAAGTGTTTGTGAATGTGAAGGATATCTGTTTCGCAGTAGAAGTGCGGAAAAATGTGTGTGACTGAGGACAACCTTCTTTCATTTGCTGTGCATGGTGCAGGAAATATGTATGTTTTGTGTGTTTTTATGACATTTATCATAATGAATCGGGACACAATGAAGTGGAATAGCTGCTACAGAAACAGAACAGACACCAGTGACACATCTTACCTGCCTACATGAGCAATATTTCATTGTTTATCCTTTCCAATACAATGTTATTTAATTAGTAATTTGTTTAAAACATGATGAAGCGTTTAATACATTGAGAAATATGATATATGTAAATAGATAAGTGTGATCACAATATTAATCATTATTAAAAGAAAAAATAATAGGACCAGTTAAGATTCGAACTTAGGTTGCCTGGATAACAACTCAGCATCCAACAATATGGGCTACGCTGTTACACAGTCTAATGCTTCTCTATTGAGCACCTAACGGAAGTATGTCACAAACAATAGCCAATATTTTCAAAACGAGGGGTCATTGGCCACCCATACCAGGTATGACTTTAAACAGTACGTCTTGTACTTTCATCTCACACAATCTTATTCTATTCGGTGATATACAGAGCGTGTCCTCTCCTCGTTAGTCGAAACTCCACTTAACGAGTCTTACACGAGTATGCACTGTAAAGGAGATATTAAATATCTGTGCAACGGGATACCAGTTTAATATGGATGAATATTAGCAAAAAGGAAGAGACGTGCACTTTCTGTAGCTAATAATTATTGTGTGTCTGTTTCTATTTTCCATTGTGTTGTGAAAGTCCAATTGCAATAGAGTTTTATTTTATTATTTTATCCACTTTGATTATGTAATGTGGACTTTACATCACTAATAAAAATGTTGTAAACTCATTCATAACGCAACTAGTTAGGTAATGATACTTATATTACGCAACTAGTTAAGTAATTATACTCACTAAAGTATGTTAGCATTACCTTCTCCAACACACTTTCTACACTTTTCTTGGAACACCAATCTTCTAATTTGTTATATTCCACTTCATATCTTAGACGGGATTTCGATGGTACTAAACATTTAATTGGAGAATTTGCAGTATTTTCAATATCCGAATCCTCGTTTGAACTTATTTTAACAATGTTTGTTTATTTCTCATAGTTCTGCTGTTCTTCTGTTATAAACAAAAATCTATCGTGCTCAAAACTAATACAACAAACATAAACGAATCGCCTCTCTCAGGAAGAAACTAATAATACAGTAGAACTCCAGTTATCCGGACTAATTGGGGATCGGGCCGATCCGGATATGCAGAAATCCGGATAATTGGTTATTGCTCAGAAATAATGAAAAAACGATGTCTGACAAAGTAAAAACCCAATTTTTATTTATAAAAACGAATTAAGCAAACATATGTATGTATGTATGTACTATTAAAATTGTACGTTAAAGTAAATAAAAGCTAAATTTATTTTAGTGCAGTACATAATTGTGTATAGTACGTATACTGTATTTTCCTTGAAACATCTCGAATAGCGCACGTGAAGGTCGACGACTCGCGCTCTCGCCGTTCTTGTCACGATTTACTGTACAGTATTAATTTTTGTATTTTCCCCTAAATCGGTCCGGATAACTGGGAATCCGGACGATTGGGGCCAGGATAATTGGAGTTCTACAATCGCCTCTCTACAAAAGACATGTTCAAAACTAATAAAAATGATACAATTACTTTTATTAAAAATACTTTTTTATCAAAATGGATAAAACGTAGTACGATATACTTATCGTAACTTCATATTACATTAGACCTACTTGACTGGTGATCAAACTCGGCCTGCGGCCTCGTTCGACAACTTCCCAATCTCGTATTGTAATATGAAACGTTACGATACTCATGTCGTAAATAACTATTATAGTATTATCACAGTCTAGTATATACAGCCACGAAGCTTGAGTTGTGAGGGTGCTAGGAACAATAGACTGTGCCGGTATTATTTCGCATTGTCTGTAATGAGGCGATATTAGCGATCCTAGTGGTTAGCAACTATCTATGGATGCATATTCCCTACGTATTAAGCTTCGTGACTGTATATACTAGACTGTGCTTTTAACTTAAATGAGTGTTTACGACATTAATTTTATTTTGTATTTTTAATTTAAATTAGTGTTCATGGTTTAATTTATTGTAAAACAAGCAGTTTAACACTGAGTCCAGGGACTTGATTCTTCACTGATTAATGGTATAATAATTACTCGTAACGTTATGTTTTTCTTTATGGCCTGAGAACCGTTGTTTGAGAAAGGCTGTAATAATGTGAATTAATTGTAATCACGTATATACACATAGGTATATCATTACAATAATCATAATATTATCATTTTCGGCTTTAGAGATTCATCTTGCATTGTATCGATTTCAAGGAAAGGCTACACTGGGTCTTTTGAGAACATAACAGTGTCTTCCTCCCTTGAGCCTTTTAGGTATATTTTGTTAAGATTTTAAATTCCTCCTTCTCCGTAAGTATAAGTACATGCCGTCGTAAACGGTGTGTTGGAAATTTGATAAGTACACTCCAATGTCATTATTTCTGACCTGATCAGTTGTACGGTACTTAGCATACATACACAAGTACACACATGAAATCATCCATACATACACACATACATACTGTACATACTTTTATACATACATACTAGAGATGAAGAAAACTAACTGCCGCTCTCGCTCGCTGTGTTCGCTGCATTTGTCTTTCGAGTCTCGTCTCGTCATTCTCGTGCGTTTCGAGTCTCGCTCATCATTCTCGAAATAGCATTTAGTCGGCGTGGAAAGATTTCATAACTTTGAATAACATACATCATTGAAATAAATAACATTATAAATGTTTAAATGAGACAAAAAGACAAAACAGAACAGTATCTTAGTTATCAAAATGTTCTGGTTGTATTATGTGATATTACCTATGGTTATAGTCTATAAATAGAAAAAAAAAAAAGAAATAATTCTCAAATAAATTTGCATTTCTAAGAAACATAAAACATAACGTTTATATATTCAAAGATAAACCACACATGTTGGCCCAATTATACAGTGTTCATAGATTTGATAAGTAACGTAAAAAATTATATATTACAGTTATATGAACACTAATAAATATAATATAATTATTAAAAAATTAGTAAAAGTCAGACATGTTTCGGAAATACTTCTCCATCATCAGTGACTTTACCACGACGGCTGGTTCAGGTGATCGAACCGCGTTGTTGCTTACTTTACCACGACGGCTGGTTCAGATGATCGAATCGCGTTGTTGCTTACTTTACCACGACGGCTGGTTCAGGTGATCGAACCACGTTGTTGCTCACTTTACCACGACGACTGGTTCAGGTGATCGAACCGCGTTGTTGCTTACTTTACCACGACGGCTGGTTCAGGTGATCGAACCGCGTTGTTGCTTACTTTACCACGACGGCTGGTTCAGGTGATCGATCCGCGTTGTTGCGTACTTTACCACGACGGCTGGTTCAGGTGATCGAACCGCGTTGTTGCTTACTTTACCACGACGGCTGGTTCAGGTGATCGAACCGCGTTGTTGCTTACTTTACCACGACGGCTGGTTCAGGTGATCGAACCGCGTTGTTGCTTACTTTACCACGACGGCTGGTTCAGGTGATCGAACCGCGTTGTTGCTTACTTTACCACGACGGCTGGTTCAGGTGATCGAACCGCGTTGTTGCTTACTTTACCACGACGGCTGGTTCAGGTGATCGAACCACGTTGTTGCTTACTTTACCACGACGGCTGGTTCAGGTGATCGAACCGCGTTGTTGCTTACTTTACCACGACGGCTGGTTCAGGTGATCGAACCGCGTTGTTGCTTACTTTACCACGACGGCTGGTTCAGGTGATCGAACCACGTTGTTGCTCACTTTACCACGACGACTGGTTCAGGTGATCGAACCGCGTTGTTGCTTACTTTACTACGACGGCTGGTTCAGGTGATCGAACCGCGTTGTTGCTTACTTTACCACGACGGCTGATTCATATGATCGAACCAGCCGTCGTGGTAAAGTCACTGAGGATGGAGAAGCATCTCCGAAACATGTCTGACTTTTACTAATTTTTTTAATAATTATATTATATTTATTAGTGTTCATATAACTGTAATATATAATTTTTTACGTTTCTTATAACGTTAATATCTTTTTACTTGAGATTGCACACTTGATCTCAAACATATGGAAAGGAAATTCCTAGCCTTTTAGTAAGGGCCTAGTAATTAAATAAAGACTGGGGAACGGATTATTATACACTGAAGGGTAGAGATGTTTCAAATAGGCTACTTGATTGTTTATACATATATAACAGTTGTCAAAGTAGGTAAAAGTTCGGTCAGGTGTAAACAGCTGTGGCGATTCAAGGCTGCTTGACGCTCGGGACTTCGGGAGTGATCAATCTCGGCGTCTCGAAACACTCACAAGCAGTTTTTACGTCAACGATGCGACATATAGAACATTGTGGTGCGGGTTTTCGGCTTTGCGGGCGCTGTTAGTCTTGCTTTCTCGATCGTTGTTCATATCTAATACATACATACATACATACATACATACATACATACATACATACATACATACATACATACATACATACAGTCGACCTGGTTGGCGAGTTGGTATAGCGCTGGCCTTCTATGCCCAAGGGTGCGGGTTCGATCCGGGGCCAGGTCGATAGCATTTAAGTGTGCTTACATGCGACAGGCTCATGTAAGTAGATTTATTGGCATACATACACACATATAGACACATATACATACATAGAATTTTAAGATACCCTAAACCGTAAATTCATTTTTTTTGTAGGGTTAATTATCCGAAAGTGAATTTATCTCCGTCTGTCTTACGCCCATTCATAATTAACCGTTGTTTGTATAGTGAGACATATGACACTATTAACATTTATTTAGTACATGACCTTTCTAACCAAGAGAACATGCACTGATATTTAAACCTCTCTACTTGTAGGTCACATAAGAGAAATGCGTTACATTAAGACTTTGCTCATCAAAGTGGTAGAGTTATGAAGAAAAGTTTTTGTTGCGTAATTGTGACATAATATAACCAAAGTATATGTATCTGGTTAACTTACACATAAGTCGTTAACAGTTCATGTATTTAACCACTAATACACATGCTGAATTTTTAAGTGGAATTTATTTTGCATTCTTACATGAACACGGTTTAAAACAATGCAAATGTAATGACAATTCCATATAATTATTTCACTATTGTACCACATTAATATACTTGTATAATATCGAGGATTCTGTCCAGTAAAAATGTAAAAAACTATACTAATTTATAACCTATTTGTAATTGTGAAAGCTATTAAATGCTATTAAATCACAGTCATTAACAATACTCTCTTTGGACTAGATGAAAGTATTTATATAAAACTACATTCATACTCAATAAATGAAAGATACAAAATAATTACATTACTTACTTCATTGCACTAAACTTAAAAGGGAACAAATTGTCATATTGAAGGTTCAACTATATGTAACCCAGTTTGTTTTAAATAAAATACACTATCATGTGTACAAGGTCTAAACGATTTACGTGTTCAGTTAACATACATTATTTTGTATTATTTAAATGAATTTCAAATGAATATTTCAAATCAAAATTCATTGTTTAAATATTCTACAATAACAGATCTTCTACCACAATCTAACAAATTTTATATTCAATGTCTTTGGAATAGCATAAGAAACATACAGAGTGGCCAAGAGATTTCATCCAGACTTGTAGAAGATGCACAGTGCCACGAATAGAGAAACGTTTTTAGGACTAGCGTTGCTATACTTCCCGATTCTGGGATTCGAAATGTCTAAAAATCGTCAAAATCAATTTTATGGTTATGTTTTAAAACAAGAAAGTAAAGCTATGAACATCCGATAAGCAAGAAGTACTTGAATTTCCAGTATTATAAAAATATACTCCGGAGAATACCAATTTGAGAAAGCAGTGTATTATGATAGGAAATGATTAAAGGAATTTTAGTTTTGTCCTTTAAATATGCAGAAATTTGATACGAACGAATGTAACATTGTAAAATTCCTTTTCAGAACGAAAAATGTAATGTTCGCAGTATTGAATCTACAGCGCTGTGATCCATAGATACTGCAACGCTTAAATCACTTTCTCATACGGTAACGATATTGTAGCTATAAACGTCATATTATATGTAAAGAATAATTTTATTATCAATAATAAAATTATTACTCTGTTTTCTTAAACTTTCTTCATTCGACATTCAGGACTACAGAGGTCATCTGACGTAGTCAATTTCAGGCTGTATTAACACAATTCGAACAGTTCTAAAAGTTTCCAGTAGACGTAACTGATTTTTGTTTTCTGGGGATAATTTCGTTGTGATAAAGATATATACAGAGTGTTTCCGAGGTGGTGTTACAAACTTTCAGGGATGATGGCGAAGGGCACATCTATAGATTTGAAATGAGGAACCCTGGTCCGGAAATGACCGAGTCGAAAGTTATAAGCAAAAATAGTTGTGTGGAAATGAAATAATTTTATTCCTTTGTACGCCTTATTTATGTGTATTTATCTGTAGATCTTACACATACTGTATTCATCTGACGTTGCTTACGTTGTCTACTTACAGTATTCCATTCAGTGCGCTGTCTGAGGGATGGTGACAGGAAACTACACTAAAGCAATGCAGATAGCGTAATGTGTAACGGACATGGTCGGTCCTGATATGCACGTCTGTAGACAGCAGTGTATGTGTACAAGTTGCAGTGTCCTGTCGATCAGTCCTAGTGAAATGAGGAGTACACGAGAGCGGAATAAGCAGACCTGATTTTCGAATACGGATGAGCCAATGAGAACAGTAGACAAGCTCACAGATTGTATCGGGCCAAATACCCACGTAGGAGACATCCGGCCCATACCGGTATCATTTTTCCACGACTGTTTCAGAAGTTAAGGGAAGGAGGGCACGTGGTGCCAAATTACAGTTCCATTTCCACACAACTATTTTTGCTTATAACTTTCGACTCGGTAATTTCCGGACCATGGTTCCTTATCTCAAATTGATACATGTGCCCTTTCCATCATCCCTGAAAGTTTGTAACACCACCCCGGAAACACCCTGTATATATATTAAGTTTTCGTTAATAAGTCCAGTTACTGTTTTACTTGTTGGGTCAACTTCTACAAACCCAAGATTTGTATATTCTCGTGCTAAATTAGAAGACTAAGAGGATCCATCAGAAGAGTTGATATTATAGCCATTAATCCAAAGAAAAGCAAAGCTGTAGTTCTTTCATCTTACAGTTCGTTTCGAAACAATCGACCAGCATTGATTTGGAAAAGAAAAGTTTTTATGAACCATAACTTGAGCATTCGTTAGGATATACTTCCAAAAACCGGTGAGTCATGGGACTCCTTTTTGGTAGTAGTGATAGTATTTCAAAATTTACATGGGGTATTATATTACTTTTATTACATATAACTATATTACTCATGAACACTGTTGCATCTGACCAAACTTATGTAATTTACATGGGGTATATTAAAAACTTTTCATATTCATCACCAAACTGCGGAAGAAATTATCATAGCCATCATCAAAGGTTCCTTGTTATTTTTCCTATATTTACACTTCTCAGACACCATTTAAACCTTGTACAGACATGTGCCCATGTAAAATATTTTATTAATGTAGAATTGTGCGAAATGCGTTTTTGTTGATGAAATTGCAGAGAAATTAAAATAAATATAGATTCGTACTCATGGCTAAAAGCGAACATACTTCAAGTGATACCAAGCCACTTTTTGCAATTTTTGATTCCTTCAATCAGATGTACTGCCTATAAGGAAAAAAATGTATAATAATTTTTGTCCATTTGTGAATATACTTGATAATTTCGTAAAACAGTACAGATTCTGTATTCTGAAACAAACATTATGTTGACTGAATATCAATTCACTTTAAGGAATGTTACTGAATTAATACTGTTCAAGCCCCTTAATACTTTTAATCTATATTTTTTTGTCTACTTATATTCGTACTTATAATATAATTTATGCGTGTTCTTTTCACTTCAATGCTAATAAATATTTTTTTTTGTTTATTTTACCGTAATTTGTCACTTACATGCATACATTATATTTTTCTATAACGATTTTTAATTATGAACTTTATGTTTCCCAACGATTATGAGATAACTCTGAGGACTGTAAACAAGGAATTTGCTTTCGAAACCCGCTAAGTTTGCTGAAATCATTACAGCTTTTGGATGGGTGTTAACTTTCGTGTACGACTGTCTTTTATGAAACAGTCTAGACGGCCATTATGTTGTATAAAAATAAGTCGGCTGTAATAGCCATGAGATTATAAATTTATACTTGAAAAAATACATTAAAGTAATTCGCACATTTCTACTCTAATATTTTCTATAAAAGTAGTATACAGGGTGGAACATAAGGTAGTATATTAATTGTAGGATGTGATTCCTTAAATTATAACGAACAAACATATCTAATACCATTTTGCTGTTTTTGCGAGGTTTCTGAAGAAATAATACTTTTATGCCGACATTTCGATCGCGAATTTTACGAATATTGTTTCAAATATGGTTTAATTTGTTGTATAACAACGAAGAGAAGGTTTTTTATGTGCACGTTGCAGCAGTACTTTAATTAGAAAATCCACAGATAACGAATTAATCGACTGAAGAAACATTGGAAACATTGATTGTCGAGTCACGTAGGCCTACAGAAGGTCTAAAAATCTGGCATCGCTGTCGAGACGGCAGACGGTTTGCGTAGTACTGATCAGCTGTTGTGATGTTTACATTGCATTAGTGAGCAGTTGGACGTACAGCGTATTTTTAACAGTATTCGTAAAATTCGCGATTGAAATGTCGGTATAAAAGTATTAGTTCTTCAAAAACCTTGCAAAAACGAGCAAAATGATATTAGACTTTTTGTTCGTTATATTTTAAGGAATCACATCCTACAATTAATGTACTACCTTATGTTCCACCCTGTATTTTGTTTAATACTGAAAAATTGCAGATATATAATATACTGGTTTTATAAAATATGGACCTATCTATTAATTGTGGTAGTAGCCACAGAGTAAAGAAATATGCCAATGAAAAACCCACAGTCCTATTTTGAATATTTTTCAAGTTACCATTCTGTGAATTTGTTAGTCTAGTCCCAATAATGAAAGACAATCTCTTAACGGTTTAAAAGTTGGAAAGAGATATGGATTGTTTGTAGGGAAGACATTCCCGATATTTTATTTCTTTACGCTCAAATGATTTCCTCATTTTAATAGGTAAAATTATGTAAACTCAACCTAACTCAGAGTGATTAGGCAATGTATGGAGAGCTGTTCTCGGATTCCACGACAAGTTAGTTGAACACTTCGATTTCAGGTAGCAAACAAATGTATAATGGACACCAACACACTGCCTAATCACAGATCATGTTTATTTGACATCTTGAGAACTATTTGAGTTAGGAGATTGCAACGTTTTGCTTTTGTGTTCTTTTGAATTAGAGAACATTCTAGAAATTTTTGTCGGTTTATTTCTGAGACACTCTGTATATGTCTCAAGCGAAAGTGGATCAATTTATTTGAAATAATATGTTCGGCATCGAATCTCATTTTTATCATCCAATCTCATTTTTATCAGATGACTGATGTGATACAGTTGCTATAGAATCAAAAACTTCCTTCAAATACCCTCTGTAATTTGTAAGAAGTTTAATTTTCGTAGAAAATTGATCCATTTTCAATTGACCATAGTAACACTATTATCTTCTACTGTATACTAAAACTACGTATATAAACATTACTAAATTTGTTTTTAATACTTGCTTAACTGTTACTGTTGACGCCTTAATAAAATGGGTGATTTTATATTTCCGTTTAAAATACTTCACTTTGACACAAAATTTGGTCGTTATCCATAACTAAAACGGACTTAATTTGCAACGTTGTATGGCATTTTAAACACTTAAATACTATTATAATGTATACAAAAAACTAATTTACAATACTTGCATTAGCGTTTCATATTTCCGATGAATGTGACATTTTTACCTTCTGTTTTCTTTATCACCAAATACTACACTTTTCGTCTTAACTTTGTTTCATGTTATGATACAATTAGCAATTACAATGCATAATATACTTATTATAAGAAAAAAAAAGCGAGAACAAGAGTCGAAAAAAATTTAAGTTTTTTTTTATGTAATGCATACATCTACAGTAAACTCACTTGCTGCGTTGCATTCATTAAGCAAGTGTGCTTTTATTCAAACACATTAAATTTGCTGTGATATAAAATATTCGTTTAGTAGATTGTACATTCGTTACAAAGAAATTATGGCTACGATTATACTGATCGTCAATACCAAACTGTTACCTTTGAACTCTAGCGACTACATAATACTGGATTTATGAGATACTATCTTTGTCAGAATTATGCAAGGAATACAAGCCGTTATTGATAACTCTACTAATATAAATACACTTACATTGACTCAGTTCTTACATCTGACATACTAATAAAATAATTACATCGTTATTGCTTATATAAATTTATATAATCTCTTTGAACATATTTCACAAGTTTATCTTTATTTACAAGAAAAGCTACCTGCTGCTGAGAATAATACCACGAGGAATATAACATAATGTATTCCGCTGACATTTGACATCTGATTCTGGTATTTTATTATTGAGAGTTCACCCTCACGTTTGCCGATAAGTGCTTCATCTTTGATTATAGGAGAGGCAATTGTCAAGAAAATATTATTTCATGTAATTATAAGTAGATTTTTTCACCGTTTCATACATTAGGTACGTATTCATTAGAAATCGAGTTTTGAACAAAGAAAGAATTATGCAAATTATGTAACGTTTACTTGATTTTAAGTGATTATTTTTTGATATAAAATTAAGCGCTAAAATGTTATTTTTTATTGAATATATTATTTTTATTGTAATCAGCGTAAATCTCTCGGGGTGCTACAATTTCTATAAATATTTATCTCGCAGACTACATTTATGAAATATTTTAATATACAGTGTGTAACGAAAAAATTAGGAAAACTTCAGGTATGGATTCTTCATTTATGTATAGAGGAAAAAATGGTTATATAACATGAGTCCAGAAATGTTTGATTTCTGAGCAGAGCTTGCGAGTATGTTCATAGTACAGACCGATTATTTAGTCCTGACAGCTCAGAGACGCGAAAGAGGGGAAGTAATAGGAGGAGTGGGGAGAGTTCCGGAGTAGAGATAAGGGCGAGCGGTCGGTAAAGGAATGCAGTACAGCTTAATTGTACTAGAAACATACCGCTCTACCGCACGCATGACATCCGATCGCTCCGAAGGCAAGCGAGTGAATAACCCAAACACCCCTTGGCGTAACTAAATGGACTCGCCCGTCCCAGGCGCACATCTCCGGCGACTGTCAGGACTAAATAATCGTACTATACACTCCAGTACGTTTGCTTCGTTATTATGATGCAAGTCCTGTAACTCAGATCCTCATATTACGAGGAATTGATAGGCCTACCAGAAGTTTTGCCACTTTTTTTCGTTACACCCTGTATATGTCACTTATGGACTGTATCTTGTACGAGTAATTTTGCTTTTTTTTGTGAGAGGTCTGAAGTATCTAACTGCCATTTTTCTTTAATGATAACTGTTTTTAGCTGCTGGCAATTGTCGGGTAAAATATTTCATTTTATTTTACTTGAAGGAGAGATATTGTGCTCATCCGTATTATAGACCTGTGCAATACATAAATTAATAATTGAACAATCTAAGTTTGCTCCTCATATCATATGCTATTGATGGAGCTTAAGTGGGTTCACTTTGCTCCTTAAAGTTACATCCATAAATATTAGTTCTTAGTCTATGCTAAAGTCGTGAAATGCTCACTGTTTTAAACTTCTTTCAAAGAAATGAAAACAGTAGGAATCCACCTATTTCTCTATCTTGTATACTGTAGATGACCTTAACATCAAGAACTTCCAATTAATACACCGACAACCCATTTGAAATGCCGCCGGTGTGGTTTTTACAGAAGATCTGCTCCTATCTGATTTATAATCGAAATGATTTGGGTATCAGCAGCCTTAGATGATTTTACAGTATTCCATGTGTTTTCTAGCAATCTTGGACATAAAAGTCAGCTTGACAAATGGGGCGCAGGCCAAGAAAAATTATTTTTTGCACGATCGTATTTTTTGTTGGGCCTATTTATAGCTATTGTTGTTACGCCTTGAAAGTTGGAATTTCCACACAGAAACTTGTTGCTGAGAAACCATTCTTCATAACATAAAACTATACTGAAATAGACTCATTACAGTACACTTATTGTTACTTAGTTACCATTACAGTATAGTTTTGCGAGAGCTTTGGAATAATATTGCTCTGAATTTTCAATGCAATATATGTTGTATTTGCAATTTTAAAAATATGATCGTGCAAAAAATGTCGTATAACACTTGTAAAGTGCATTACAACATTTCGGAAATTGAAAAAACGAGCAGAGCGAGTTTTTCAAACTTCTCGCTCGATTTTGTGAAAAACACTTCCCAACTTTGTACCGTAATATAGTAGTACGAGTACACGATCGTGTTTACAGCTATTGTTCTTTGGCCTTGAAAATTAGAATTCTTACATAGAAGCTTGTTAGGGAAACCATTCTACAGAACATAAAACTATTTTGAAATAGAACCCATTACATTGCACTTATTGTTACTTCATTACAATTACAGTGCAGATTTGCGAAGGTTTTTGAATAATATTGCTCTGAATTTTCAATGCAAAATATGAGCGTGCAAAAATGTTGTACAATACACGTTTTTGAAGTGCATTACAAACCTTGTATCGTAATATATTATTTCAATTATATGTGTTAACTAATTATATTACACTACTAGGAACTAGAAACTAAATTCAAGTCATGATTGTTTACTGTAGATCTTTGACTGAACGATACGGAAAATATTAAATTTAAATTAAAATTGGTGAACTATAACTCCGAGGATTGGTCGGAATACCCCAGGGTTGAGCTGAAAGATAAGTTCGTCCACGGATGTGCTTTTAGTTTTCACAAAATACGGTATTTTTTGAGCGTATATAAAAAGATTATACTAATTAATTAAAATTATGCTTTAAAACTCTTGTCCCTCCTTCAAGTTTTACTCATTAATTCGGTTTTCAGGTCTTTTACTAGCAGAAGGAACCACTTCATTAATTAATTCACGCTTAAAAGAACTTCAAACGCGATTTTAATCAAATTGACGACATTGAAGTTTTCAACCGTGGCAATGTAATTCTTTGCCACGATTAAAGACAGAAATATTCTCAGAAGCAGGTTCACTTTGACAACGCCACTAACAGATCTAATAAAGTAGGTGTACATTTTTGTATATTTCTCTAAAAGAAAACAATCACTTAATACTATTTCTCTACAACTCTCACATCCCCATCGTTGATATCACGTAATTTGTATCCATCAGTGTTGCTTCATAACGTGAACGCGAAGTTTCACTCAAGAGCTTCTCAATTAAATTAAGACCTGTACAAGCTTGACTGTTACATGAATAAGGAGCCAGTCCTCGTTTGTTGGATAAAGTGTCAGTTTGTGATCAAGAACTTTCTAAATGTTGGAAAGTAACAAAAGGAGATATGTAAATACAGGATTGTTTCCGATGTCTGATAACGAATTTGAATGACATTATGTGCGTCAGGAGTCACACGACAGTTGAACTGTGGCGCGATGTGACAGACCAGTAGTGAGTGATCTCATAGTCAGAGTGCACGGCGACTTACAGCAGAAATTCCCAAGAAAATCTAGCCTTTTTGGGAGGGTTACATTACGACCCTTTCCAATGCCAAGTACATTTAAGTGAAAATAAAAGAAGCCTGCAATAAACGAGGTTTCGTTCTTTCCAAGAAAGGCATCTTCTGTGTACTTAATAAGATTGGTAAAGCTCGAATGGAATTAATTTGTATCATATCGTGGGGTGCGGCGACTTCTGACGGGGAGTGGATTTCCTTGCTTTATCCACTCTGGAATTAATCCCATCCGAGCTTTGCCAGTCTTATTAGGTACACACAAGATGCCTTTCTTGGAAATAACGAAACCATGTTTCTTTGCAGGCTCCTATGATTTTCACGTAACTGTACTTGGCATCGAAAAGGACTGTTATGTACTCCTCCCAAAAAGGCTCGATTTTCTTGAGCATTGCTACTGTGATACACCGTGCACTATGATTATGAAGTCACTCAATACTGGTCTGTCACCTCTCGCCGCAATTCAGCTGTCGGTGTGATTCCTGACGTCATTCAAATTCGTTATCAGAGATAGGAAACAACCCTGTAGATCAATTTAAAGAACTGATGTATTGTTCAAAATCTCTAGACTTGATTTACAAAATTTTAATTACAAGATAGCAGTATTGAAAACAGTAACTTATTACCTCTAAGAACGATTTTCTTTTACGATACAATCTAATCATAAGACCAGCAATTAAGAAAATTTAGCTGCTCTGCTCTCAGCTTGGCGGAAAATTTGAAGGAATTTCTTTGAAAACGAAATTATTATGAGATTGTTTCCGGAATGTTAATGCCTTTCAACTGCTAGGTGGACTATTTAAAAATATTCTATCAAGAAACTTTTGCGATTGATTACTATTTCATTGAGAAACCCGTTCTATCTTAACATCACTGAAAGCTAAATGTGAACTGAAATGTTTTATTTAGTGCTCTCATTTTTATTGAAAATGCAGGAAATTAATGAAAATACAAGGATACGTAATAATAAAAATATTGTTATAGTATTATAAAAAGTCTTATTTCTCGAATTAATTGATATATCATATATACACAACAAACTTTTCCTGTTAAGTTTCGTGATATCATTTCTCACTTAATTTTTCTACTTGAAATATAAAAAATGAGAACACGAAAATATCTAAACTTCTTATGCAAGAAGATGTAGATTCATGCTCATAAATATTGATAGGCCTATTGGGATTATTTCGAAATGTTAATAATAAATTTGGACATACTTGCGGCACAGATTTTGGGCGTTATAACTTTGTATTGAAATAGGTATATATTTTGGAACTATTTACTGAGTTTTATCCTCAGACAAATGTCGTTCTTAAGTTTGGAAGTCAGATCTAATAAGGAATATTGGTTATTTCTGAATAGTTATGTTAAATTAAATTCGATCCATAGCCGACATGTCTATTAATTTTCTCTCTTATAAGATTGCATAATGAGATGAATATAATGTAATAGTGATAAGATTTCTTTCGCAAAATCATATAGTTGTATGGAAATGAAGCAAATATTTTCTTCTTTTATCCAGTTATTTATGTTATTATTTTGCTCCAACGTTTAGATTTCTGAATTATTTATTTACGTATATCATCATCATAATCATCCTTGCATGTTTTGGACCTAGGCGTCCGTTACGGTCTCCATCCAACGTTTGAAGGGTCGACCTAAGGATCTCTTGCCCGCTGGTTGGTAATTTAGAATCTGACGAGGTATTCTGGTATGGTTCATTATTATTACATGAGATTTCCAATTTCTTCTATAGTTTTGTATATAATCTATGATTGGTTCAATTTGTAGTTCTTTCATGATGTCAGAGTTTCTTTTATGATCTGTTAGGAGTAGCCTGCTCTACGCCTCATAAATCTCATTTTTGCCGCGGTCAATCTGCATAGCCACACTGCGGAAGGTCCAGGCCTCACTGTCGTGGCATAGTATAAGTCTGGCTAATGTTTTATAAATTCTAGTGCGTGTATGTTTCTGTACTATGGTTGGTTTTAAAATGTTATTAATAGTTCCCATTGTTCTATTCAATTTAATTATTTTTATTGAGGTATTTTTCTTCTTCTTCATATGCGATTTCATATCCGAGGTAATTACATTTTTTAATTTGTTATAGTATTTCATTGTTAATAAAATTTTACTACGAACTGAATATTTTCCTAAAAAGGCCAGAACTTTAGATTTTGCTGTTGAAATTTCCATATTGTAATTTTCTGCAGTTTGATGGAAAAAATGGACTGAACGTTGATCTTCTTCTGAGGTCGCTACAAACACTACGAAGTCTACAAATAATAAGGTGCCTAGATGGTATAATCGATTGAGTGGTATACTACCATGTGGTTTTAGTGTCCATTCCTTGATAATAGAGTTCATGTATTGTATATTATGAAAAGCAGAGGTGAAAGGCTAGAAGCTTGACTGACTCCTTGATTTATGGACTTCCATTTCAAAAGTTTGTTTTCAGTCCTAACTTGTATATAGTTATCGTTATAAATATTGTATATAGCTTTTATTAATTTATTTGGAATATCATCATGTGTTAGAATCTCCAATAATTTATTTATATTTACTCTATCGAAAGCTTTCTTCAAATCAAGAAATGCCATATGTTTTTCAACATTGAATTCTCTATGTTTTTCTAACGATAATAATGAAAAATATAAATTTTACGGATTATAACATTTCACAATCATCTTGTGAGAATATACTATATCATCTAATTAAAGAGAAACATTTTGTAAATGACTAAGTTGTAACTTTTGAGTGTATATATGAATTGAAAGGACCACATTAAACTTAACAAATAACAATTTTTTTAGTATGAACATATCTGCAAGGAAACTGGTTGATGACATTTTCGGGTACTGAAACTACCAGGAAAAAGATAAACATAGAAAATATTGAAATTTAATAAGTAATCTCTCTTAATTGTTTAGGATAATACATCTCTTGAAGAGATAATATAGGACAGTGTGCTAAAATGGAAAGAGGTAAATTTGAGGGGCAATGAAAAGTAGTAATAGATAAATTACATTCAGAAACACTAAATTTCATAGACTGATTGCTATTCCAACTTTACATCATGTCGTATTTTTAGGTAGACTATATGACTATATAGATTATCAGGTATGAAAGCGGCAAGATTTGTAGTGATTCTGCGCATGCGGTCACGTGATATCGTAAACTGCTTTGTTTTAATCCGTTTTTGAGCGCTGGAAAGGCCATATCAGTTGTATTCTGCTTTGTTTTATTTATATATTACTTTTAAATAAGAATAACTTTGATTTACTTAATACAATTAGCTATTTTACGTAAAGTCAGCGTAAGAATTGTTTAAGATAAGTTCTACGAAGGACGTACAAAGTGCTTGCACGCAAAAACAATATTAATGTAATTACCTCAACGGTTGGCATCTGACAAAAGCAGTTTTGTTCGAAAACTCATGTGACTGTATATGTGAGGTAGCATTGTAAATAATTTTAAAACTTAGAAACAATCTTTGCTGCGCTGATAATTGGATTACTGTATTTGTGGGAAGACACTACAGTTTTTATGGGAAAACGAATTACAAAATTTCAGTATTGCCATTCATTCAGTTATCGAAAAGATAACTAAAGAGGCATAAATGTACAAGTAAGTGCGTATATAAAAGGTTAAAAAACTTTTATACCTGTTAGTGACTAAGCTATTTCACTGTTAGGGAAAATAGTTCTAGATACGTTGTAAATCGGATTGTATTTCTCTTCACTTAAAAGCAGAAGTTATTGACTAGAACTGAAGAAAGTTGGAGAATGGGCAGTAATACTTTTGTCACTATGGTGACAAGAGATTAAAAGTTTTCTGCAACTCCTGTCACATAGATGCAAATCATTTTTATCTTTACGAACAATGTACAATACCAAGGATTTCTCTACTGAGATACATAGCAGCATTCGATCCTAAAAGATGAATCTTGGAGCTTTATTATATTCTATTGTCCAGTGTTATTTACCACTTTTAAGATCCTAAGTGGCAAAATGACGTAAGGAGCGATAAATTTTGTGGAAAGGACGAATTTTGTCTGGTTGCTTGGATCTGAAATTGTTCAGCAGGAGTCGCAGCATTCGTTCAAAAAAGGCGCTGTCCAAATTTTAGACGGAATTATGATCGCATGCCATGGTAACTCGCTACAGGCTGAGGACCTCCAATTATCTTCATAATTTAAGTTTAATTTTTTTGTAGACTTGGTCTTCAAAAATTTATAATTTCAGTTTAATTTTCCTCTACACTTGGTGTTCAAATATGTGTAATTTCAGTTTGATTTTCCCCTAGACTTGGTCTTCAAAAATGTATAATTTCAGTTTAATTTTTCTCTCTTCAAAAATGTATAATTTTCAGTTCAATTTTTCTCTACACTTGGTCTTCAAAAATTTATAATTTCAGTTTAATTTTTCTCTAAATGTGGTCTTAAAAATATATAATTTCAGTTTAATTTTTCTCTGCACTTGGTCTTAAAAATTTATAATTCAGTTTGATTTTACCCTAGACTTGGTCTTCAAAAATGTATAATTTTCAATTTAATTTTTCTCTAGACTTGGTATTAAAAAATTTATAATTTTCAGTTTAATTTTTCTTTAGGCTTGGTCTTCAAAAATTTATAATTTTTAGTTTAATTTTTCTCTAGGCTTGGTCTTCAAAAATTTATAATTTCAGTGTAATTTTTCTCTAGATTTGGTCTTCAAAATAATTTCAGTTTAATTTTTCTCTAGACTTGGTCTTCAAAATAATTTCAGTTTAATTTTTCTGTAGGCTTGGTCTTCACAAATTTATAATTTCAGTTTAATTTTACTGTAGACTTCGTCTTCAAAATAATTTCAGTTTAATTTTTCTCTAGGCTTCATCTTCAAAAATTTATAATTTCAGTGTAATTTTTCTCTAGATTTGGTCTTCAAAATAATTTCAGTTTAATTTTTCTCTAGACATGGTATTCAAAATAATTTCAGCTTAATTTTTCTCTAGATTTGGTCTTCAAATATGTATAATTTCAGTTTGATTTTTCCCTAGACTTAGTCTTCAAAAATGTATAATTTTCACTTTAATTTTTCTCTATAATTGGTTTTCAAAAATTTATAATTTCAATTTAATTTTTCTCTAGACTTGGTCTTCAAAATAATTTCATTTTAATTTTTCTCTAGACTTGATCTTCAAAATTTTGTAATTTCAATTTAATTTTTCTCTAGACTTGATCTTCAAAACAATTTCAGTTTTTTTCTCTCCTGACTTAGTCTTCAGAAATATATAATTTCAGTTTAATTTTTCTCTAGACTTGGTCTTCAAAATAGTTTCAGTTTAATTTTTCTCTTAACTTGGTATTCAAAAATGTATAAAGATGGTCTTTTACGTAAGAGTTTGGTTCAACCAATTTAAAGATTTTATATTAAAAAGAAGGTGCAAAGTTGAAAAGAACTAAATAAAACAAAATTTATCGATGCACAGTAGCTCCGGGACTTTATGTAGAAACCAAGGAAGTTGTGGACCAAAACGTTTGAAGATATCTAGTTTAATTTCTAATGTTTCTGGCGACTTTTCACTGATACATTATGGTTTAAAGCTTGTCCCATGTAATAAATTGACAGATTTGACGCAAAATTACCTTTATGCAGTTGTCAACGTTAACCAGACATAAGATACTTAACTGATCAGGCGAATCTTTCAATATCAAAGCGACATGTCTAAAGTTAGACCTAGTAGGTAGTTCCAAAATGTTTAGTGGGTTTGTTTCAACACATGGCTCAAACACCCAAAAACTGCACCAAAATCCAATTACGTTGAAAGCTTCAAATCTCAAATTTGGCTATACTTGTTCCTCAGTGTTTTTCGTTTCTGACAGCACGCTCTTACGTTGGTTAAGCTGCTGTTCAGTGATACCAACGGTGGTGATGCTGAATCGTAGCTCATGCTTCTTACCTACGAATAAAAAGCAAAGAAAACTAGTTAATATCAGAAAGGCTGAACATGACACAGCACAGCACAGTACATGCACAACATCATCGTGTCTTAACTTAGAATTTACGAGTCGTGGCTGGAGATTCTTGCACCTCATTGACGCTTTCCCCAATTCGGTTTATTTTCTGGAGTCTAACCGCCGCTATGCTGCCGTCTTCTCCACCAGGCGCACCGGTTTCTTGGCCAGGAACTCCTGACGGAGGCGTACATAGAATGTTACAGAGTGGAACAAACATAGCCCCCCGTGGGATATTACTGAATAGACATTTGTTACTTACAATCATATTCAGAGCTTTAGATCATTTTAGACGAATGAAAGATTAACATACTTTCTTTTACAATATTATTCTGTTTGTTGTAAGATACTTCTGAGTGAATATACTAGAGTTAAAGACTACTGAAGGAGTAGGCCTACTACTGAGGCATGAAGGATATGCTTCTCAGAGATATTTCGCAACAGTAATTTAATACTGTTTGTAATTACTACGGACAATTATTATTTCGGAATATATATTATATGTCTTTCTCGTGTTAAATTCTATCGTACCTGGTTAACATGTTTCGGCCTGTTATGGGCCTTCTTCAGAATTGATTGTTGCTGGTCTTGTCGCCTTTTGTTTTGTTTCCTGTGGGGGTGTGTTTGTGTAGTGTAATGTGGAGTCAAAGAGTGTGTGTTCTGAAATTGAGTTGTGTGTTGAGAATTTCATTTGGATGTGTTTTTGTGTGTCTGTATATTCGTATTGTTCTAGTGTGTTTAATTTCTGGCTTTTTGGTTGTATGTGTAGAATTTCCATGTCTATGTTGATATGTCTGTAGGTGTGGTTAGCATTTGTGACGTGTTATGCATTACACTACACAAACACACCCCCATAGGAAACAAAACAAAAGGCGCCAAGACCAGCAACAACCAGTTCTGAAGAAGGCCCATAACAGGCCGAAACATGTTAACCAGGTACGTTAGAATGTAACACGAGGAAGACATATAATACATATTTCGAAGTGAAATAGTGTTAAAAGTTGTGTAATAAAGATGTAAAATTATTATTATTATTATTATTATTATTATTATTATTATTATTATTATTATTATTATTATTATTATTATTATAGGAAGTGTTACAAATATGAAATAGTGGTACAAATATGAAATAGGTGAAATGCGATCAGAGACGCGTTGTATCCTAACCGAAACCTTCCAAATTACTTTCGCGGGAATGTGTTAGTTTTCAGTTAGAAGCTGAACTGTTGAAACTTTCACCATTATTGCGTTTTCGAAGAAAGTGAAAATTTTGGCGGTATTGTATTTTCTTGAATATACATTGTTATTTCTCTTTATAGAAATATTAATGATATGTATTCTTAAAGAGAAATAATCTACGTTTATAGTAATGTATGTTTAATTGATTTCGTTTTTAAATTATATATTTTGAGGTTATGACTTACATCAGTGTGTCACAAATATGAAATACTAGAATTATTAGTATTCCATCGTTTTCTGTTTCGTTACTAATGTTGGCACCTGTACGTAGGAGGAGGGAAAACCTCACTTTCCAACAAACTAAGAAAACAGTGGAATGAAAAGGCAATGCAAGAAGCCCTAAAACAAGTTCGAGAAAAGACGTGAGAGACGATTCATCTGGATTCAATATTACGGTTGGAAAAACACTTAATGAAGATGCTGAATGCTTTTTCTGTGCTTTTCTTAGTAGAAGCCATTTTGACTTTGCAGTTTTGTTTACCTTGTAACTTGTTAATAGTATTACATATTTGTATCTCCATTTTTATGAAGGGAATATGCTAAATTTTGAGGAAATAATTTTTTTCAAACATTTTATAACATCTTACGAACTTCTGTACCATTCACAGGGACATTCAGCAATAAATAGGACGATACTTAATGTTCAGTATTCAAAACTTGTAGATTCCAAAACGTAAAAACGAAATGGTATTCCATATTTGTAATACTTCCTCTATTATTATTATTATTATTATTATTATTATTATTATTATTATTATTATTATTATTATTATTGTTATTGCAGCCGAAGACACATATCAGAGGAACACAAGTAAATGAAATCAGTTCAACTAAAAAGTTTAAAATAGAGAATTAATAAACGAAAAGACTAAGAAATCAAATGAACTGAAAGAATAACGGAATAGAAAACAAGGGAACAAGAAAATGAACATTAAAAAGTCAAGAAGAACTGTGAGAAATGGGAAAAATAATAAAGGAGAAAAGAAAGAAGTAGAAAAGAAGAAGAAAAAGAAAAAGAACAGATATAAAATAAACCTTACTAGACATAAAATGAAATAGAGAAGGAAAAGTTAAAACATAAAGAACTAAATAGAACAATAAGAAGACAAAAGGAAAGGCAAAGAAAAAGGCATAAATAGAAACGAATATACGAAATAAAAGAGAATAGGAAAAGTAGCAAAAATATAAGAAAACTTATAGCAAGAATAAATGGGGGTAAATGGAGAAAGAAAATGAAAGAATAATTGGAAAGAAGATGAGAAGAGAGGAATAGAGATAATTGAAGATGCAAAGGAAGACAGGAGAGAGAGTGGAAGAAATTACGAAAAAGGAAAAGAAATAGAAAAAACTGAAAGAAAGGATTGAAAGAATGAATGAATGGAAAAAAGGTGCAAAGAAAGGCAAAGAGAAATATACAAAATAATGGAGGAAGAGAGAGAGAAAGGGAGAAATTATGAGACAGATAAACAAAGAAAGAATTGAAAAATGGTTCGAAAGAAAGTGAAAAGAGAAGGAAGAGTTAGAAAGATATAAATAAATAGAGGCGAGAAAGAAAGGAAGAAATGAAACATTGAAAGACAAAGCAAGAGAAGTTAATGTTAGAAAAGGGGATGGAACAAAGGGTATAGAAGAGTTGATAGGAACGAATAATGAAATAGAGGAGCTAAAGAAAGAACGATTAGAAGAATGGAAAAAAGAAAGAAATGAAAGACGAAGGAATAATAGAAATAAATAAATAATAAAAATCAAAAGAGAAATGGAGATAGATGGGAAGAGGAAGCGTGGAAGAAAGGAGTATAAAGAATAGATGGATAGATGAAGTAGCGGAGAGAGGAGAAAATGAATAGGAAAAATGCAAAAGGATAAAGGGACAAAAATGATGAGTGAAATGAATGGCAAAGGCGACGAGAAGAAACTGAGAAAAGAGAAAGAAATTATAGGGAAAAAGAGAACATAGACAGTTACGAGCTTATGTATTGGAATTTACAAACCCATTAACACTGAGCTGTTGGTATTTATCAATTTCACGGAAGAGCTGTCACCATTATGCTATTAATTGACTATATGGTTCAGTAATATCGAACGAGGGGGCTTCATGTTCGACTCTGTAATTATACAAAACTTTCGAATATTCTACTTCGTAATATATAGGCAGGCGTTTCAAGTGGTTCACTTTGTGCAGGTATGTGCAGTGCGTTAAAATAATGTAATAAATGACATGCACAACGAATAATGTGAGTTAAAATGTGCGACATTATACTGGTGAAGGTACAAATAGAAAATTCACTACTGAGTCAATTATTAACTACTTGGACATCAGATTATACAGGATGATTAAAATTTATTTTAATGCTTTAAAATATTTACTATTCACTAACAGCTTTAACAAGATTGAAGAATGGAAAACTGAGGGGAAAAAACAAGTTTAGAAAAAGTTTATCGGAATGCACAAAATTTAAAACGAAAGGAACAACACTATAACGGAAGTTAATCTCCATTTAGAATAAAATATGTTCAGTCGACTACAGGGTGATCCAAAAAAAAAAAGTAGCCGAAAGAATTCGGTAACATTTAACACACAACGCAATAGTTATCAAATCAGTACAGGTATGTGTTCTAGATGTCTTGCACCATTATTTATGATAAGCTACAATACATATCGTTTTTGTTCCTGCAATAACTCCTATGTAACATATTTATCGATTTTCAGGTTTTTGCTCTATTAAATACCTTAAATAGTGATACAGCAAATAATAAAATCTCCTATATGTAATTAGATTTCTTTCTTTCGAAAATTCAAGAATTCACAGTCTCCCATGTTCTACTGGCATAGAATGAGTAAATGTGTTTTTCTTCCTACTGAACAGTTTTATATTTTGCAAATCTAGTCTTTCAGGTAAGGCTCCCTATAAAGCAGATTTGAATAATTTCAAGGGAAAAATTGTTCCGGGGCCGGGTATCGATCCCGGGACCTCTGGTTGAACGTACCAGCGCTCTTACCAACTGAGCTACCAGGGAACTCCACCCGACACCGTCTCAACTTTTCCCTTTATATCCACAGTTTATTCCCAATACTTTTCGATTGCAGCGATATTTTACTACTTAATTAACCTATTATTCCCTGATCATCAATTTTACCAGCAATCGAAAAGTATTGCGAATAAATTTGATTAAGAAACAAAAAAAAAAAAGTTTCCTTCCCAGGCAGGATTCGAACCACGAAAGTCTTAGTTACCAGTCTATCGTGCTCTGGAGTGAACAAGGCTCTGAAATCAGCTACAAGGGTCGGTCCGGTTTTTTTGCCACTACTGTACAGTGTTATAGGTAGTGTTGTTCATCATCAATGAATTATGGACCAGTAAGGCCATAGTAGACACAGCAGCTCATATGCTATTTTTTCATAATGTAGTGGTCTCTGTGCACACTCATTCAGTTTTTCCCAACCGAGGAAACGATATTTCTGCTTATTGACATGTCCACTGAGTAGCACATGACATTCGTCAGATCACCGCCGATTTCAGTGATAATCAGCGTTTTCATAAACATTAGCGAGTACACGTCGCACTCCCATTAAAATAGTGTCGTAAGTTGAAAATTGAAGGGTTCAGAGCCATAGTGGGCCAAGCGCCATTTACTAAAACCGTAGAAAACAAGGGTTAAAATGAAGTTATTAGCATAATTCAATGGAAATATATAGCAAATAATATAAAGTATACACATTAAAACTAAATGATATATCAATTTTCATTAAACTATGGTATTCACTTGACTTTAATCCTTGCTTTCTCCGTTTTTAATAAATGACGCTTTGCCCACTATGGCTCTGAACCCTTCAATTGTGAAGATATAGGCCTATTTCCTAGTAAAATACTGCTGTAAAATATTTTAATAATAGATAAAGCGATCGGTTTGGAAGTAAATCCCGAAAAGACAAAGTATATGATTATTTCTCGTGACCAGAATATTGTACGAAATGGAAATATAAAAATTGGAGATTTATCCTTCGAAGGGGTGGAAAAATTCAAATATCTTGAAGCAACAGTAACAAATATAAATGACACTCGGGAGGAAATTAAACGCAGAATAAATATGGGAAATGCCTGTTATTATTCGGTTGAGAAGCTTTTATCATCTAGTCTGCTGTCAAAAAATCTGAAAGTTAGAATTTATAAAACAGTTATATTACCGGTTGTTCTGCATGGTTGTGAAACTTGGACTCCCAGAGGAACATAGGTCAAGAGTGTTTGAGAATAAGGTGCTTAGGAAAATATTTGGGGCTAAGCGGGATGAAGTTACAGGAGAATGGAGAAAGTTACACAACACAGAACTGCATGCATTGTATTCTTCACCTGACATAATTAGGAACATTAAATCCAGACGTTTGAGATGGACAGGGCATGTAGCACGTATGGGCGAATCCAGAAATGCATATAGAGTGTTAGTTGGGAGAGGGAAAAAGACCTTTGGGGAGACCGAGACGTAGATGGGAGGATAATATTAAAATTGATTTGAGGGAGGTGGGATATGATGATAGAGACTGGATTAATCTTGCACAGGATAGAGACCGATGGCGGGCTTATGTGAGGGCGGCAATGAACCTTCTGGTTCCTTGAAAGCCATTTGTAAATAAGTAAGTAAATAGATACTAAAACCTTTGATAATGTACTATTTGATTATTAGAATTTCATACATCCAGCCAGCAAAACAGCCTTGAAAATACACGGAAGTAGTAGGCCTATGTGATTTTCGACTTACGACAGTACTTTATTGGGTGTGCGACGTGCCCAATAACGCAGACGTGCTTAAGTCTGCTTCTTCCAGTTCGTGGAATAGTACTTGTGTTCGATATGAAGACGATCTAATATCCATAATCGCCCACCGCTGTGGAGTAACGGTTACCGTGCTTGACCATGTAACAAGCGGGCCCGGGTTCAAATCGTGGTTGGGACAAGTTACCTGGTTAAGGTTTTCTCCAGGGTTTTCCCTCAACCTCTTAAGAGCAAATGCTGGGTCAATTTGGGCGCTGGGCCCTGAACTCATTTCGCCGGCATTATCGTCTTCATATCATGTAGACGCTAGATAACCATAGCAGTTGATAAAGCGTCGTAAAATAACTAATTAAAAATATATATCCATAATCATGCGTTCAACGTTATAATTATTTCGCTTACCTTTCCTGGATCACTTTGTAACTTATATGATATAGAAATAGGAATGTGTGTGTATTTGTAAGCTTTAATTTGCCAATTTTCACAACTCCCGAACAAGTCTTTTCAGATATAACATGTTTTGAGTTTGCTATTAAATAGGTTGAACTTATGTACAGTATTTCAGAATTATGCTAGAGCCTGCAGTTTTAATACTCTCAGGAGTTAAAAGTGTCTTTTATATACATAAAGTTTATAACAAGCTATTAAGTCACAAGGAATGCGTTTTGTTATCTCTGTTGTAATTAGGTACAGTCCACAAATACCATCGGTCTCGCTCATCTTTCTAAAATAGTAGGCTACGTTAGGATACTGTCAAAAATATGGAGACCTGTACCTAATTATCCTTAATCCTGGTTTAAGTTTGAGCTGCTTTATTATTATTATTAATATTAATCATGAACTTCTTCGTTTAGACCATAAGATGAGACAGTAGGCTTATACTAAGAAAGATGGCCTTGAACTCTCCACTGATATCTCGGTCTTTCCTGATTTCTGTATCCTATTGGTACATACCTATGCGAAATTGTTGTTATTAAATTATTTTCATCATCATTATGACATCGTTCAAGCATTCGTAGAAACCGTAAGTGCGTATAGTCTGATGTAAAAGATTCGAAAAATAACTCAGAATTCTTATCGTGCTATTAACTCTTTTTTTTTTTTTTTTCAATTTTAAAGAAAGCATATTTGATCTTGCAGAGAGTCATTGTTTTCTTTGTATAGCGAGTTCACTTTTTTCTGCGTGTCGATTGTCGATCTCTCATGTCATTATCAATCGATTATACTTCAGAGATTCGAGTATAGATTGTTACTTCTACATTTATAGCTTTTATTACTACTTCCTACTGACCTATTGGGCCTACTACTACTACCACCTGCTATTAATATTACTACTACTACTGCTACTGCTGCTGCTACTGCTACTAGCACTACATGCAACTACTACTAAAACTGTCGTCACATGCTGCAATGTGCCACGAACACTTAATCTTGTAAGTTGTTTAGTCAATTGTCCGAAGACAGGTCTGAACCTCACAAGTGATAAAACAAGGAACCATTTATGAGACAACTAAGCCAGAAAATAATGGGGTAGAGTTGTCGTCTTGTATAGTGAAAGAAAAAATTACGCTATGCGATGGAGTAGAAACTACGTTATTCATATGCTCCACGTTATAAAATAATAATAATAATAATAATAATAATAATAATAATAATAATAATAATAATAATAATGTCATTACAGAGAAATGGATTAATTTGAAATTCCACAGTTAAGTAGTTTAGAAATAGACTTTGTCTATTTGCCTTTATATTCCCCGCATTTATTAATCATCCCATTTGTGTAGAATAATGATGAATTCATTATGTATCATTAATTTTCCCCCCCATTATGCTTTATGACGGGCTTGTTGGATTCGAAACTACTTTGTTTTAAACACATCATGATTTCAGTTACTCAAGGTCTAGTGTAATTAATATCGTCACCGTATTAATAGAAAATGTGATCAAATTTCTTGAATGTCGATCGTATAATTATTTCACGTTAAAAGAAATAGTATAATAAAATTTCTGAGCTGAGAAAAACGAGTAGATATTGTAAATAGGTAAAGGAATAGTTTAGAGAGAGAGAGAGAAATAACTCGTCCGGCCTTAATTAAGGATGACCACGAGGACCCGGAAATTAATAGCAAATAAATATAATTGATTAAATATGAATACTGTTATAAAAATAAAATGTAATACAGCTGAGGATATAGCAATGTTATTAGATACGATTAAAAAATGTGGGGATATGATCAAAAAGTGCTAGTAAAGGGTAATTGTAATTGTAAACGATAGAGAAGTATAGGGGAGCGAGAAAGTGTATAAGCTGATGTGTAGAGAGAAATATAAGATTTATAGGAAGTGAGAGTATTGTGAAAGGATTAGGTGTAAGTGGAATAGAGAGAAAGTGGAAAGTGAGCGCAAATATGAATGAGTGAAAAGTGAAAAAGGGTTAAAAGAAATGAACAAGTGACAGCATAAAATTAGTACTGACATTTGAACGTTGGAACAGTAAATGAAGATAAGAGACAGATAGGAGAAAAGGTTAAAGAACAAGTAAGGCAAATAATTCAATATGATAATTTGTAGAGAATAAGTGAAATTGAAATCTTAGTGAATAGTAGTTACAGGAAAAAGGGGGTTTGAAAGGCATATATAAATTTAGATATATTACGATTAATGATCAAATAGAGAATAGCAAACGAAATGTAGGAGAAATACTGAAAGTGAGATTGAACAAGTAATAATTAAAAAAAAAAAAGTACATAGTTTAATTGGTAGAAGTTGTGTAGACGTGTACTGCAAATATGTGTTACTGTAAGTGTTAATGGTGGCACCGGATACAGAAATGTGAGGTACACCATTACATGTAAAGAAGTGCTGTGACCAAATATATCAAATATCAAATATATCAAATATCAAATAAAATGTAACAATTAAGCACCATTGATTTATCAATTATAAAATAAAATCTTAGAAGATGACTATAAAATTATACTTATAAATAAAGGATTTTATTTAAAATTAGCATATCCTTACTTAAGGCCTTCTGAGTGGTATATATGAAATTTTATAATCTGCAGGGAATTTTTAAGAATTTGCGAGATGATTTTTTGAATTTCAAAAGATGATATTGATAATTGTTTTAAAAAATTATATGTAAATTTTGGTAAAGAACTCCGAGCACCAAAAAATAAACCTGTCACAGACCAATTGAAGAGAGGGATGTTATACTTGGCACTAAGGTAGGGAATACAAGGTTCATAAATGGCCCTCTTTTCATGATCAACCTGATGAACTTGGTTTAGATCTCTCTCCATGAGTAACAAACATTGTAGAGGAGGAGAGAAGCAGGTGAATAGAGAACGCGTTTTTCTCAGCAGGAGAGAGAGATATGAGATGTCTTCTCACCTGCGACATTGAGACAAACAGTGACACAGGCATAGAAAATAGGACGTGTTTTCAGCTGTGACAGCCAAACAAATAGAGCTGTGTGCTGTATCATATCTAGGCGCTCCATTATGCATCAGCAGTAATGTATGGCATAGCCAAGCAGGCGATAAGAGCGCCCTTGTATAATATCGCGATTGTGGGATCGGGCGCTCGCCCAGGGCGGCGGCGGTGGTGGCGTCTGTAGCTGCCATCGCTCAAGGAGTTCATCAATCAACGTCTTCGATCGCCGCGGCTCAACCGCGTGGGCGGTGCTCCGTTCCGCTCTCGCGTGCCGACGTCCTACTCAAGACCGGAGTTCTTCGGCAGCGGGAACCAGAGTCCGGGTCGGAGTGAAATGCTTTGTCTAATTGAAGATGTTGATATCGAGCGCAAGGAGTCCTGCTGCTTCGTCCTAACGAAGTACTTCATTCTACGTTTCCTGATTTAAAGTATTATCGCAGAATCCCTCGTTAGACACTCGTCGCATGACATCTATTTTACAATGTACTTACACGAATTCTAAAGAGTAGTTATTAGTAGTATGTTCAAAATTTACGGACAAGACTTATACAGTACATAGGCTATATTATACAGGGTATTTCTGTGACATACGCACATATGCACACATACGCGCATTTACCTATACATACATACATACATACATACATACATACATACATACATACATACATACGCACTAGAGATGAACAACGATCGAGAAAGCAAGACTAACAGCGCCCGCAAAGCCGAAAACCCGCACAACAATGTTGTATACGTCGCGTCGTTGACGTAAAGACTGCTTGTGAGTGTTTCGAGACGTCGAGATTGATCACTCCCGAAGTCCCAAACGTCAAGCAGCCTTGAATCGCCACAGTTGTTTATACCTGACTGAACTTTTATATCTACTTTGGCAACTGTTATATATATGTATAAACAATCAAGTAGCCTATTTGAAACATCATCTCTACCTTTCAGTGTATAATAATCCGTTCCTCAGTCTTTATTTAATTACTAAGCCATTATTAAAAGGCTAGAAATTTTCTTTTCACATGTTTGAGATCAAGTGTGCAATCTCAAGTAAAAAGATAGTAACGTTATGTTTTACGTTTCTTAGAAATGCAAATTTATTTGAGAATTGTTTTTTTTTACTATTCATATAACCATAGGTAATATATCATATAATAGAACCAGAAAATTTTGATAACTAAGATACTGTTCTGTTTTGTCTTTTTGTCTCATTTAAACATTTATAATGTTATTTATTTCAATGATGTATGTTATTCAAAGTTACGAAATCTTTCCACGCCGACCAAATGCTATTTCGAGAATGATGAGCGAGACTCGAAAGACAAATGCAGCGAACTCAGCGAGCGAGAGCGGCAGTTAGTTTTGTTCATCTCTAATACGCACATACATATACACATACATAAATATATACGCACTTACATACATACATACATACATACGTGCGTTCCCGTTGGTTTAGGTTGGCAAATTCTTAATATGAAAGCAATTATTAAAGCTGTGGGCTCCAGAGCATACATTTATCAGAGATGGGTTTCAGGCAAAATTTGCCAGCCAGTTCTCACTCAATTTTTATTTCGCCGCTGAATAAATTTTATAGTCGAAAGAGTTATTAAATAAAGTCGTCTACTATTACTGCTGCTGCTAATACTGCTGCTGTAGCTCCAACTACTGCTGGTACTATTACTGCTGCTACTACTTCTGCTGATGCTGCTACTGCTGCTACTATTACTGCTGCTGCTACTACTTCTGCTGATGCTGCTACTGCTGCTATTATTACTGCTGCTGCTACTACTTCTGCTGATGCTGCTACTATTACTGCTGCTACTACTACTGCTGATGCTGCTACTATTACTACTATTACTGCTGCTACTGCTACTGATGATGTTGCTGCTGTTACTATTACCGCTGCTACAACTACTGTTGCTGCTGCTACTGTTATTACCAGGGAAAGGATTTATATGTAAATACATATTTACTTATAAAGCTAATATAATTTATATTTTGCATTATCTTTATGTTTCACAATGTGTAGGGTTGAAAAATCCTACTTTTATTTTCCATATTTTTCCATATTTTAGAGTTTAGTACATATTTTCGTTAATTTCCATATATTTTCCATATTTCATATAAAACAGTCCATATTATATTAGGTTTAACAATAAAACAAAACAAAATTCCATTAACTTTTAAAAATACATTTCAACAATAGAGATTTAAACACATGTTCAGTAATCCCTTTAACATCAGAGTTATTTGAAAATTAGCAGTCCTATCAACAATGGGAAAGTAAGTTACAAAACTGTATTAATTTAATTTAAAATCTTTAACAGACTTCAGTTGTGCAGCTCAACAGTTAAATGCCAGTCAGAGTACACATAGGTTCAGTTTTGTAAATCATACTATAAAGACGGTAAATATGCCAAAAGTACGTCATTCAGTCAATTTAAAATCAAAACTAACAAGTTACATTTCAGAATTTAAAGAAGATGGTTTATCAACTGACAATAAAATATTATTTTGTAATTTGTGTCAGTGTGCAGTATCATCTACACAAAAGTTCCTGGTGCAACAACACATTACAACTAGTAAACATCAGGCCAACAAACAACTAAATTCCAAGCAGAGACAATGGTTTTTAACACAACCAACAACATCGAATGTAAGATCTGAGTTTAACATCGACCTGTGCCGTTCTCTCATCTCTGCTGATATTCCTCTCTACAAACTAAAGAATAAGGTCTTCAGGGAATTCCTTGAAAAATATACTCAACATACAATCCCGGATGAGTCAACACTTAGGAAGACGTATGCTCCATCCATCTACGATGAGACAATACAGAAGATAAGAGATGAAATTAAAGATAGTTCAATTTGGGTTTCCATTGATGAGACTCCCGACAAAGAAGGTAGACTTGTTGGTAATGTAGTTATCGGTTTGTTAAGTGAACAATATTCTGAACGAATTCTTTTACATTGTGATGTTCTAGAAAAGTGCAATAACAAAACTATAGTTAAACTGTTCAACGAAGCTATGGGTATCCTGTGGCCAAAGGGTATTATGTACGATAATGTGTTATTCTTTATTAGCGATGCTGCCCCTTATATGGTCAAAGCTGGACAAGCATTATCTGTTGTATATCCTAAATTGACTCATTTTACTTGTGTGGCGCATGCATTTCATCGTGTGGCAGAAGTGGTCAGAGACAATTTCCCTAAAGTAGATTTGTTGATTTCATCAGTGAAAAAAGTATTTCTCAAAGCTCCCAGTAGAGTTAACGTGTTGAAAGAAATGTACCCTGAAATTCCATTGCCACCAAAGCCAATTTTAACTAGATGGGGTACATGGCTAGAAGCAGTTGAATATTATGCCGAACATATAGACTCTATTAACAATGTTCTCCTTGCATTGGACTCTGAAGATGCAGTCTCAATTGATACTGCGAAAACAGTTACCTGTGACATAAGTGTGAAGAATGACTTAGCTCACATTCAGCATACATTTTCATGCATCATAAAAACGCTCAAAAGTCTCCAAAATAGGCACCTTTCACTATCTGAAAGTTTTGAAATTATAAATAGTACTGTGGAACAACTGAATCGTGGTAGAGGTAAAGTTGCAGATGCAGTAAGAGCTAAGGTGGACACTGTACTTTCAAAAAACCCTGGATATGAAGAACTACAAAAGGTTGTTGCTGTGATGAGTGGTGAATCAACAGTGAAGATTAACTTGGACTTATCCCCAGCAGACATTGTGAAATTGAATTATGTACCAGTTACTTCTTGTGACGTCGAACGCTCTTTTAGTCAGTATAAATCTATCCTCAGAGACAATAGAAGAAGATTCACTTTTCAGCACTTGAAAGAAATGTTTGTAACCTATTGTTATGGTAACAGACAATAAAAATTGTGTTTTGTTGAAACTACATTGGAAGATAAGGTACGTCCATTATATTTTTTGTTTAGTTTGATTAAAATGTACCAATATTTAACGTACATAGTCATTTTTTTATAATTTTAAGTCCATATTTAATTCCATATTTTGGTAAAAATCCATATTTAATTCCATATTTTGGTAAAAATAACTACATATATATTTACATATTTCATATATTTTTAGTCCATATAAATCCGTTCCCTGGTTATTACTATTGCTTCTACTGCTACATGTGCACATTACGTTCAAAATTATGATGCAAGCGTTGGGGTACAATAGATTACATGAACAAGTACAAGTGGCGTGCACATATGCTACATACCCACATACTTGAATGCAAATTTGTGTGAAGATATGCACACATATGAAGTATATGAATGATATGAATGGATAAGATACAAACATATATACAAAATACATACACAATTGAAGACTGGCTATAAAAAAGACTGTAAATGTCAATATCGTTGAAAATTAGTTTTTGCAAAAGAAAGAGTCTGTGTCCCTGGCTCAATTCATTAATATAAATGATAAGTTCCACTGTAATTTTATTTAGGCCCTAGCTTCTCCCATAGATGAGCCAAACGCATGATATTACATTATTAGTCGCACTAGAAAGCTCTGTTTCTGACGGATTGTTTCTTTTGCACTTAAATATTTTTTATGTCCAGTATTTAATTGAGGATGCATACTACCAGTGAAATACTAAGCTCGTTGTAAATGTTTGTGACAAATTTCTTATGATAACATGACTTCTTTTGTATATTTTTTAATAGACTTCGTATTTCCTGTCATAATTTCCCCCTTCGCGTAATTCCCCTATCCTTGAAGACTCTTAGAACATTTTTCAAAAATTTATTTTCCTTGCGTACTTTCCCCTTCATACGTCATGTTAAGTGATCATTACCCTTGAAAAGGTTCTTTAATGGAGATTCGAAGTACCGCTGTCGTAAAGTTACTCATGGAATTCCCAAGGTTATTATCCATCCCTTCTAGTGGAAAACGCCGATAATGCTTCTGACGACAAGGAAGATGATACGGATTTGTTGTGTGATCAATTTATTGGAGTCTAAAATACATGGACGTTTATTTTCTGTGTGCAAATAATAAGTTCAGTTTCAACACCATGTTGCAAGGCTAATCAAGATCAGGCTACAGGCATTAGAACTGACATACAGTGGTAGAAACAAATGCGCGAAACTACCCATAATTACTCAGATTTTATATATTTAATACAGGCATGGGCGCTATGTTCCCGCTCGGGCACTGTATACATCATCCTTTCATTTCTCCCTCCATAAGAATAATACCTCTCTGCGTGTGTATAGTAAGCAGACGTTGAACTCGGTATCATAGCGTTCTAATCAGGGGTGTGTTAAGTGATGGAATATGGTGAATAAATGGTAGGTTTTGTTTTAATTTTCAAGAAATATGAAACAAGATTATTTTGTTATTATGAATAAAAGTACAATTCAATGCCTCAACAAAATACAACAATCAAACAACTGTTCGTTGAGATTTATATAAAACACTGTAATATCAGACGGCACTTCGATCTTGAACATAAAAAGGATTTTGGAAAATACAATCTTATAGGTAAGAGTTTAAAACAGGATTGTTAAAATTGGTTTATATTAATAAAATAGTTGTTACATGCGATGAAACGAAGTATAATTTTAATGTAAATTTTTGTGCTGGTTGAAATAGTGAGAAAGTTTTCAAGAATCTATAAGAATAGGCCTAATTTGTTCATGGAAAAGCCAAACTACAATCACTACTAGTTGAAAATGCAGTCCAATCAGTTCATCACATTTTAAACACACAGGCGAGTCATAGAGAACAATACCCTTTTTCAAATGTCAGAGAAAACAGGCAAGGAATTGTATGAATTATAGAATATTCACAAGCCTCCTAACTTGCGTAATTTCGAAGCCAAGATGCTGACAATCTTTGAATCCACTTATGTCTGCGAAACATGTTTTAATAAAATTAATCTGATGGAAAACATTGCGTGTAAACATCTAATAGGCTATTATCTCATAGCTGCTTTACGTTTATGTAGTAATAGTATTCATCCTAATATGGACAGAGTCGTCCTCGCCAAACAGTATAGGCGATCTACAGCTTATATGTGATTATTTATGAGTGATAAGCCATGGAGACCATATGAATTCCTATATTAGGTATTTCACTTGGTTTGAAATGTTTAATGTAATGATTAAAGCCCGGATTTCTAAGCAAAATGCATATTCTTTTCCATACTTTTAAAGGTAAGCCACACCTAGATAAGCAGTTTTAACTAGGTTTGTTAGTGCTTATAAATGCTTATTTCGCAGGAAAACGTTTTTGCTTACTTATTTTACGATTTTTAATTAAAACAGCATATTTTACCCAAAACTGTAATTTTAAAAGTGCTTATTTCACTCCAGCCGTCATTTATCACTGATTCTCTTTTTTATTGACTAATAAACTTAACTTCAGTCGAATGCATAAGAAAGCAATGCTAAGGTATGCCCAGGATGTTGTAAAATAATACAGTTCTAATGAGGAGAGAACCTTGGGATTCCCCGCCAAAACACTGTGTCAAATTTCTAAAAAGCTTCCAGGTGAAGAAAGAGATATTGAAAAGGAATTCACCGAAGAACTGTGCTTTTCACATGCGACGTCGAAAAAACATTTTTACTTTACAAATCATTCTTCCCTGACAGAGGCAGGAGCTTCACACAGGAAAATCTCAGGATGTCCTTCCTTGTATGCTGCAACAGCCTTCAATAAGTTTAGAGTTCTACAACACAAATAATTTATCATCATATATCCGTGTATTCGTTTTTGCTTATTTTGCTGCTTATTTTAATCATTTTTCGTGCTAGTTTTACTGTTTCCGTGTATTCGTTTTTGCTTATTTTGCTGCTTATTTTTAATCATTTTTCGTGCTAGTTTTACTGTTTCTGTGTATTCGTTTTTGCTTATTTTGGTGCTTATTTTCATCATTTTTCGTGCTAGTTTTACTGTTTCCGTGTATTCGTTTTTGCTTATTTTGGTGCTTATTTTCATCATTTTTCGTGCTTGTTCTACTGTTTCCGTGTATTCGTTTTTGCTTATTTTGCTGCTTATTTTTAATCATTTTTCGTGCTTGTTTTACTGTTGCCGTGTATTCGTTTTTGCTTATTTTGCTGCTTATTTTCATCATTTTTCGTGCTTGTTTTACTGTTTTCGTGTATTCGTTTTTGCTTATTTTGGTGCTTATTTCATCATTTTTCGTGCTTGTTTTACTGTTTCCGTGTATTCGTTTTTGTTTATTTTGCTGCTTATTTTCATCATTTTTCGTGCTTGTTTTACTGTTTCCGTGTATTCGTTTTTGCTTATTTTGCTGCTTATTTTCATCATTTTTCGTGCTTGTTTTACTGTTTCCGTGTATTCGTTTTTGCTTATTTTGGTGCTTATTTTCATCATTTTTCGTGCTTGTTTTACTGTTTCCGTGTTATTCGTTTTTGCTTATTTTGGTGCTTATTTTCATCATTTTTCGTGCTTGTTTTACTGTTTCCGTGTATTCGTTTTTGCTTATTTTGGTGCTTATTTTCATCATTTTTCGTGCTTGTTTTACTGTTTCCGTGTATTCGTTTTTGCTTATTTTGGTGCTTATTTTCATCATTTTTCGTGCTTGTTTTACTGTTTCCGTGTATTCGTTTTTGCTTATTTTGGTGCTTATTTTCATCATTTTTCGTGCTTGTTTTACTGTTTCCGTGTATTCGTTTTTACTTATTTTGCTGCTTATTTTCACCATTTTTCGTGCTTATTTGCTAGCTTATTTTACTGTTTGATTGTGCTTAGAAATTCGGACTTTAGTAATGACATGCTGAATTAGTTTTGTACAGCCCTAAGCGGAGTTTACCCTTTGATGTAAACACAGGAGCTACGTCCGAAATATTGTGGAAGGTGTGAATCAGATCATTTTTATCTCTCCTTCCTTACGCCCGTAGTAGCTACTGTATATAGCATTCAACATTAGTTTGATTATTAAGTGCTTTGTTTGATGTTATTTATTACCAGTTTAATTCTCAACATTTTATACTCATCGGGAAATACGCGAGTAAATACGATGTATTAATACGTACACGTAGGTAGATATGTATATAAGGATGTTCCGTTTGTTTTGCATGTGTGTGGAATTGGGTCCTTTTAATACAGAGTGCCACTTTGGAAGTTATTCGTATATCGTAAGTTGAAAGTTACGACGTTATGCAATTTTAGCCTCCACCCCCTTCTTCAGTAAATGACCCGTATCGGAGAGTCCCTTGGGATGAGGAGGCGGCCAGCCGACAACGTTTCTAGGGCAACACGTCAAGCAATGCCTCGGGTCGCCATGACAACGTCCCGCTCTCGATGGAGACATTATTGTTTCGCAATAAAGTGGAAGAGAGACGCAGGAAACGTAACTGAAACGTAATTCGTCACACTTGTCAGCTAGACGAAAATGTTTCGTATCCTATCGTTAATGGATCACGATTTTCGTCTATCAAGGCATCTGCATTCGCTAATAATACAATCATCACGCTCTGGTTAAGTTTAACTGTTAGCAGTAAATTAATTCCTGACACTCCACTGGTAATACATTAATTTGGCTTCACATCAGTTATGAGAACAAACATTGTCATTCTTGAGATCACACCGCACCAATCGGCGTGTAGACTGCCTCTAAAGCTGGAACTTAACGGGAGAGTAAGATGTCTGACACTACATTAGATCTCAGTCATCTAGTTTCCGTGTTAAGACGGCAAGTAGAACAAGTTGCTGATTCACAATAAACCGAAAACGAGAACCAGAACGAGAACGGAAAAATGTTAAAATGTATATATTTATAGTCCCGTCGCTCTAATTTCCGGCAGCCAATCACGTTGCAGATCGGCTACATTTAAACGTGTGCGTCTTGTGATTCGCTGATGAAGGTGTAAAGCATTTCCTACGGCTGGATAAATACTTAATATATAATCCCCGCCATTTTGGCTCTTTCGTTGGCGTTCGCAGAAAGCACACGAGGACGTTATTTGCCGCTCAAATATTTGGTGAATTACATAGCGTTTGATTTATTATCATAGGACCTACGACATGATAATGTTTAACAATGTGGCAAATAGATCCCTCGTTTGGTAACTCGGCAACGAAAGAACAAAAATGGCGAACGATACTACCTACCAAGACTTTATAGAGCCTTGACTTCCTAAGACGTAAGCAAAGAGGAGGAGTCACGCCAGGAATAACAGCGTCGCGACTATAAATGTGAACATTCACAATTAACGAGAAGCTTGCCGGAGCCCGTGAATGGGAAAGTGAGGTTGCTCAAGTTTCAACTTTGCCGTTCTCGTTTCCGATCACAGCCTGCTAGATTCATTCTATTGCCATGATAAAGCTATTTGATCGTCGTGTATTTTGTAGCAGGGAGGCCAAGACAATTTCTTCTTGTATCGTTTCTAACTCGAAAATTCATTACAATCACTTTCAATATATGCTACGTGTATATGTAACCAGATTACCACGTGAATTGAATTCTTAAATATTTTGTGTCATAAATTCTGAAGTTGGTTAACCTTTGTTTGTTCCCATGAGAGAACGTCAATGGCCAATTATACTGTACATATATAACATCAGATTGCGTAATATCGACTTTACATATCGTTATTGTCATACATATCGATATGCATAGCCATTTCCGTTCTTGGTTTATTGTGAATTAAAAATCTTCACTTTCACGTCCTCGGTTTCCAGTTCTCGTTTCCGGTTTATTGTGAACCGGCCTATAGCAACACTGCTCTATTGGTCGTCTTAACACGGAAACTAGGTGTCTGAGATCTAGTGTCAGATATTTTACTCTCTCGTTAGCTTTACTCTGCCCCATATACACGTTCTGAAGTTATTTTGTTTGTTTGTCTCTGTTTCTATCTTTTCCTTGATTCTTGTTTTGTTGAATTTTCTTTGTTTCTGTTTTGTTTCCTATAACAGCTGTCTTTACTTTAGCTTCCTCTATTTATTATTTTTATTTTTTCGCTTTCTTTTCATTCATTTCCTCAATTTTTCATCCATTTTTGCTTCTTTCACCTTTTCTTTTACTTCATTTACTTCTTTATTCATTTTCTTTTTCTCTGTTCCTTTTCAAGTTTCCTCCTATCTCTCCATTTCTCATATTTTTATCTTTTGTCATTTTCTATTTCTATCTTTAAATGTGTCTTCTCTGTTAAATATTTTCTTTACTCCTCCTTTCTTTGTCTTTCCTTTTTCATTTTTTATTTCGCCTCCTTATATCGGTCTATTCTTTCTTTTTTCCTTTTCTTTGTATTTTCCTTTCCTTATTCTATTTTGTGTTGCTTTCATATACAGTTCGTAGCCTATTTTATTTCGCCTTTTTATTTAGTTCTATTTCTTTTTCTTTATTTTTTCAGTAGGCCTATCTGTTTCTTTCTGTGTTGCTTCTTACATCGCTTTATTTCGTCTCTGTATTTAGCTGTTACAGTTTTTCTGTCTGTCTTTATTTGAGCCGTTCAGAGCAGAAGTGGTGTAAGTCAAAAATGGATAATGAGAGTTGAAGTAAACATTCTGTAAAATACAGCGCAAAGTAGCAATTAATATTCACTTTGCTTAAATTATTAGTAGTCAGTGGATAGCAAGAACGACATATTAATTGCTACTTTGCGCTGTATTTTATAGAATTTTTACTTTAAACCTCATTATCCAATTTTGTCTTACATCACTTCTGCTCTGAACGGCTCATTTGTTGTTGCTTTTTCTATGTTTTTATTTATCTGCTTCAATTATTTTATTTTTTGTTTCTTTCTTTATTCCGTCTTCCTTTTTATGCTTTGTTTATATGTTTTTATATTTTTATTTCGCTTCTTTATTTCTTTTTCTATATTATGCGTTATTTTTATATTTTTATTTGTATCTTTATTTACAGTTCTGTTTTTTTCCTGACTTTCTTTCTTTGTTCTTTTTATATTCTTATTCCTCCTCTTTATTTAGTTTTTATCTTTTTTCTATGTTTCTCTTTCTGTTTTATTTTTTTTTTGTCTTTTTTATTTTAGTAGCAGTCCCGCGCTTCTTCATTGTCTTTGTTTATTTGTTGCTTTTTATACGGTACCACTTTATTTTCTTTATTTACTTAGTTGTTATACATACTTACCTGTCCTTTCTTTTTTTTGTTCCTCTTTGTGTTCCTCTTTCTATTTCTTATCTTTATTTAGTCGTTCTATCTCTCCTTTTTCTCTTTATCTAATGTTATCTTTTTCATTGTCTTTGTCTTTTATTGTTTTTTCTCCCGTTTTATCATTCTTTGTTTCTACCTATTCTCTTCTTTCTGTCTTTATTTCTTTGCGTCATTTTTTTTGTCGTTCTGTGTTTTTTTCTCATCGTAATTTTTCTTCCTTCTCTTTCTGGTATCTGCTTTGTCTTGTTTCTCCCTGTTTTTTCCTTACGTCATTTATATTCTTCTAATGTTTTATTTTTCTTTCTGCCTTTGGTTTTTTTTTGCATTACTCTTCCTCTCTTTTATAATTGTTTAAGATTTTCTATCTGTTACTATAACTTTTTTTCCTTAGTTGAACTTCTAATTACGTAGGCCTATTATCAGCATTCTTTATTTCCTATTTGATCTAGCTTTATAGGCCTATAAGTTCAACCTTTTCGCAAATGTTTCATTATTAATCTGGTATTTCCTTTCTCAAATAATTTCTCTTAATTTTATTGTTTAGACACGTCCTCGTAAAATTACTAGCAGAGCCATTGCCTAAAATGGGAAAACTTTTTCTTATTTTCTGCGATCCTAAAACCTATTTTATCGGTGTTAGGAATATTGATAACATGTATTTTTACAAAAAAGTTAAAACCAATTTTTACAGAATTGAAATACCTTTACTGTACTTGGTGTAAAGAAAAAAAGTGTATTCAGCATTGCAGAAAGTTGCACCGTTTCAAAATGTGAAAGACTTCATAAAATCCCTATAGCAGTGATTTTGTTCTGATTACGTCGTAAAAGAAAGGCAGAGGTAATCGATATTGAGGGTGAGACTTGTATTACCTGGGATCTCTTCCATTTCCCATTCAGTGCATAATAAATTACCTTCAGACCTATAAAATATATTAAGTCTGAGCGAAGGAAAAATTAAAATCAGGGTTTGCGGTAGTGCAGAACTAGACGACGCGACGTCAGCTTGCGAGAGCGACTCTAAGATCCATTAAGTTGGACTTCATCTCCTCGCATTTGCATACTTCCCCGGTTTTAATCTCTACTCAGTTTTCCGTATTTGAACACCTGCAACCTGCAGTCTTGCTTCGGTTTTTCCTGATATCAATTTTGCGCATCTAATTTCTTTTTACTGTTGCTCAGACGGCTCTAAGTTGTAAGACGTGTCGCTAATAATCGGGAGGACAGAGATTTGATTCTTAGAAATGAAGAACAGTGCAGTTCTATTTTCGCCCCACAGGAAATGAGAACGTGTAACTTGTCTTTATAGTAGCTATGCAAAGATTATTATTTTTTTGGTCCTACAGAATACATCTGTTATGGTAACAATTAATATTAGAGGAGAAAAATTCGCTCCGGCACCGGGGATCGAACCCTGGTCCTTGGTGCTATGTATCAAGCGCTCTCACCATTGAGCTAAGCCGAAGTTCAATCTACAGCACCGGATCGAACCCCTGTCCTCCAGTGTTTTTCCCTTTGTGGCCTGACTCCAAATTGGGTATGTATGTTGACATTTTATATTGAGTCAACACCAAGGACCCGGGTTCGATCCCCGGTGTCGGAGCGAATTTTTCTTCTCTAATATTAATTGTTACTATAACAGATGTATTCTGTAGGATCAAAAAAATAATCATCTTTACGTAGATACTTCGAGCAACAGTGCATATAACTATGCAGATCCCGGCCACCAAGTCACTCAACTGAGTGCGCTCTTTGTGTAATGGCAGTTGACAATATAAAATGTCAACATACATGCCCAACTTGGAGTCAGGCCACAAAGGGGGGAAAAAAAACACTGGAGGAAAGGGGTTCGATCCGGTGCTGTTGATTGAACTTCGGCTAGCTCAATGGTGAGAGTGCTTGGTACGTAGAACCAAGGACCCGGGTTCGATCCCCGGTGCCGGAGCGAATTTTTCTCCTCTAATATTAATTGTTACCGTAACAGATATATTCTGTAGGACCAAAAAATAATAATTTTTAAATAGATTCTTCGAGCAACAGTGCATATAACTGTACAGATTACTGTGCATATTACTGTGGAATCCCGGCCACCAAGTCACTCAACTGAGTGCGCTCCTTGTATAATGGCAGTTGACTTAATTCAAAATGTCAACATACATGTCAGGCCACAAAGGGAAAAACACTGGAGGAGAGGGGTTCGATCCGTTGCTGTGGATTGAACTTCGGCGTAGCTCAATGGTGAGAGCGCTTGGTACTAGAACCAAGGACCCGGTTTCGATCCCCGGTGCCGGGGCGAATTTTTCTCCTCTAATATTAATATTAATTTATAGTAGCTAATTTTTGTTGTATCTTAATACAGCATGGATGGGCATTTATTGGTTCGCGAACCGGAAGTGCTTCGAAACTTCCCTCCAACGCCGAGAGATAGGGCTATGATTTACAGTGCCGGTCTCTTCGTATCACTTCTTCTTTACCGTACAAATCAAAACAATTGAGAGGATCAGAAGCAAACTGGTATAAGTGCACTTTAGTTAGTTTTGAGAAGGCCACCAGTGTATCTCAATCGGTTAAGGCGCTTGCCTACCGATCCGGAGTTGCGCTCGGGCGCGGGTTCGATTACCGCTTGGGCTGATTACCTGGTTGGTTTTTTCCGAGGTTTTCCCCAACCGTAAGGCAAATGTCAGGTAATAATCTATGCCGAATCCTCGGCCTCATCTCGCCAAATATCTCGCTATCACCAATCCCATCGACGCCAAATAACCTCATAGTTGATACAGCGTCGTTAAATAACCCAGTAAAAAAGTTTTGAGAAAATGTGATTGAAAATGTTTAAACTTTCGTAAATTCCGTGAAGTTTTAATTTTAATTAAGAAAAACATATTATTTTGCACTGATATCAATTCGAGCTGAAAATTGAGAACCAGATCAATTTCCAAGTTTTTTTTTTTAAATAGACTCGGTCTGAGGGACAGAAACGTCTGACAAAATTACGCCTGGACTGTTTAATTCTTTTAAATCATGTAGGTATTCCGAATAAGGGTGTTTGAGAATAAGGTTCTTAGGAAAATATTTGGGGCTAAGAGGGATGAAGTTACAGGAGAATGGAGAAAGTTACACAACACAGAACTACACGCATTGTATTCTTCACCTGACATAATTAGGAACATTAAATCCAGACGTTTGAAATGGGCAGGGCATGTAGCACGTATGGGCGAATCCAGAAATGCATATAGAGTGTTAGTTGGGAGGCCAGAGGGAAAAAGACCTTTGGGGAGGCCGAGACGTAGATGGGAAGATGATATTAAAATGGATTTGAGGGAGGTGGGATATGATGATAGAGACTGGATTAATCTTGCTCAGGATAGGGATCAATGGCGGGCTTATGTGAGGGCGGCAATGAACCTCCGGGTTCCTTAAAAGCCAATAAGTAAGTAAGTAAGGTATTCCGAAAAATTTTCCAGCTACTTTCACCTCAGAAGTTTCAATGAATTGTTTTAAACATGGCAATGCATGCCTTACGAGAGCCTGAGCGATCTCAAAAGATAAAATGTAACGGTAAATTGTAAGGACTATGTTATCGATATTTTGCTTTTTGTCAGATTCTATAGACGTTGTTTTTTCCTACAGATTTTTTCAAATCCATTAACTGGTTTCCGTGTTAACGACTTGAAATAACACTAAAATAATTCAGAATTCTGTTTCTCCGAAGCAAAATATGCTAGGCTTATATAATTTCTTTGCAGGTTTTCGTGAGCGAACATTTGAAGTTTGAACGACAATATAAAATCATAGTAATCACATTTCACAGTGGCAAAGGGATATATCTTTAACCAGATCACACATACTTACTTACGGCTTTTAAGGAACCCAACTAACATTCTATATGCATTTCTGGATTCGCCCATAGGCCTACGTCTTACATGCCCTGCTCATCTCAAACGTCTGGATTTTATGTTTCTAATTATGTCACGTGAAGAATATAACGCATGTAGCTCTACGTTGTGTAACTTTCTCCATCCACATGTAACTTCATCCCTCTTAGCCCCAAATATTTTCCTAAGAACCTTATTTTCAAACACCCTTAATCTCTGTTCCTCTCACAAAGTGAGAGTACAAGTTTCACAATCATGCAGTCGTTTAGTCCATCTTCCTCTCATCTCGATCACATCTTGCAGTCGAGTGGGCATGGAATCGACTAGTCTTTTCAAATAGCGACTGTTCTCAGCCACGTCATTCCAGACATCCTGGCTGTAAATGATAACTTGAGTATTATTTATATCGCTAAAGAACGATAACAGAATACAATGATAACTTGAATATTATTTATATCGCTAACGAAGGATAACAAAATAAAATGATAACTTGAACAAGGCTCGAACTCACAACCTTGAAATCGCTAAGCTAGCGCGATACCGCTGCTCTACGAGACGCAGATATTGAATGACTTCTGCTTAAACACTATAGTTCCGAAACTGCTTCAAGTGCGATCCTGCAAGCGCATGAACCGTGTAACATCACCGTAATCCGAAGCGAACTTAGCATATATTCGCTGTTTACCGGTGCGGTCACTTTTTTTTTTACAGCTGTACAGTCTCTGATACGATAGCAGTTTAAAAAAAAACCCTGGCTATGCTACGGTGGTTAAAATAAATTGTCTCATACTTTTGAATATGATTTAAAATTCTACAATATTATCTGTATGATCTCATCATATCATGTGATGTGGAGGAAAGTTTTTCACGTTAACTACTTACACATCCCTGTCCCCATTGTTTACAGTTTCTGGTTACCTGGATTGCGTCATCCACCACTTCTCCCAGACAAGCTATACTCGCTACACGCACATATTGCAAGCAATGGAATATTTGTCCGGGCTCTAATAATAGATGTTATTGCAACGGTAAACATACGCGGTTTTGTGACGATGAAAGTTACGGAAGGCAAGATGGCCCTTCTGCCATCTGTCAGCATCGGATTCACGAATGTCACCCAGGCACCTGTCGGACTTCGACAATCATCGCAAGAGTAAAGGCTGGTTCACAATAAATCGGGAACGGAAACGACAATGAGAACGAGAACGGAAATGTTAAAATAAATGTATTTAAATATGAGTATTCACTATAGTAATTCTCAATGCTCACATTTAAATACATTTTTAACATTATTTACGTTCTCGTTCTCGTTGTCGTTTCCGTTCCCCGTTTATTGTGAACCAGCCTTAAGTCCTATTTGGAAAGATTCGTCTCGGGTCCGGCCGTCGAAAAGTGAAGTCAAGTCAAAGCCTACGAAGCATGTGTCGTAGATTTACGGCATGCTAAAGAAGCCTGTCGCCGAAAAATATGGCAAAGGCCAAATTTTCCAGAAATTTCTGGCCTCAGAGAAAAATTCCAGTTCAGAAGATAGCACAATGAACCCACAAGTATGGCGTTATGCGTATGTGTTTCTTCCATTTTCCCTCTGTAATCCGTCTATGTGATACACCCAGAATATGTAGTTGAGGAGTTCCTATATTTTATCCCGTAAAACCAGGATTTCCGGGTTAGTTCTCCAGCAAAGGAAATGAAAATGCATATTCTTACTTTCCGATTGTGCTATGAATTCTTCTGAGATCGTATTACGTGAAATAAAAGAACAAAACCATAAGAAGATTGCATGACTCAAATAACGAGATAGGATTATGAAATTTAAGACGACGGGTTGCGGTGCAGAAAAACCGCAAGGCTTCCATATCCGTCATGTAAAGTGATACGAGAATAGATTAGGGCTAATACGTATAAGAGAGTGTAAAGAGAAACTCAATTTGAAGGTGAAACGTATATACGCTACTTTGCAAGAAAATAAACTAATAAATTTTATCGTTAGGAAACGGATTTGTGAAGTTGGTTAGTTGTTAAATTATAGACCGTTACTTAAGTGACAAGGGACCGTTAGTTACTGTTTCATTAGCCATTTAGGCCTAACATTTCAAGCGAACCAAAGTCGCCGGATATAGTCACACAAATTCCGCAAGAATTATTAGCCATAAATATTGGTAATTGCATGAAAAAGTCTATAAATCTACATCATAACAGCCTAAAGCCCTAAACCGACATAAAGTCAATATTGTCATACGTTTGGGACAGTTTAGGTAATCCTGTAATTTAGCCATGAAAAATAGAGTCTTGGAGCACGTAGTTAAAGAGGATTCCATTTTAAGAAAATAGCATTGAACATATGGGGGCTGTTTGATCAACTATTTATAAGTATTTTTCTTGAGAACTGGGAATTAATTAGTTCCCTATAATTCATAGAACATAATTTCATTGAGAACTAGAGCGATTTCATGTGCTAAAATTGTGTTACACCTCTAAAATGACCATATATTTGATTTACGAATAACGGGATAACAGCTGAATTGGTGGGATTGTCTTCCGCTTTCTTGCTAACATCCCCGCTGATAAATTTAACAAAGTAGGGGTGATACAGTTGAAGCTAAGATTACACACTGTTAAGGGGTTAGGTATCTGTACAATAATGAAAATTGGTATGTGTAAAACACTGTCCTTCTGCTGTATGAAAAACATATTTTTACGAATAAAAGAAATTATATATTTATTTCAAAATTCAAAATGATGGTAGTCTACTGTGCAGTATTCAAGCGTTTCCCTCATACCTCATAAACTTGTTAACTTTTTCATGTTCTCTCTCTTTTATTTTATTGCTGAAACTCATGTTTACAATATCATGCTCTTTCAACTACATTTCTTAATAAATAATATTTTCTTTATTTTGTGTTGGAAGAAAATACTGATATTTGACCATTTTTTAAATGAATTTATTTTTTATCCGACAATCTATCAAAGGTAGAGAAGTGATCTTGCATCACATTTTAGATATGACATGCATAAATACACACAACAAATTTAATCACAGAATGTTGGATAGTTTTTTAATCATGTGGGAAACGCTTCATCACTGCACAGTGAACTGAATTTCGGAAAAAACAAAAACAAAAAACAAAAAAACAAAACAAATTAATTTTTTTTAAATCGTAAAAATATTTTTTTCACATAGCAGAAGGACAGTGTTTTACACATACTAATTTTCATTATTGTACAAGATACAGTAATGGAGGAAAAAATGTTAAATATTTCCAAAATTTTACTGCTGTAAGCTGTACCTAACCCCTTAAAATACTACAACATTGTCTGTGCTTATTATATAAAGTACACAAAATTTAACTGTCAGCAAAACATCAAAGACATTAGGTATGTAACTTAGGTTCTTGTTTGATTATAGTGTGAAGTTAATAATGGAAAAAGTGTGCTGTATATAATTCTAAATTTGTATTATAAGCACTTCTTGACATTTAATAATGGAAAACGTGTGCTGCACATAAGCCTAATTTTGTATAATAAGCGCTTCTTAACATTTAATAACGGAAGACGTGTGCTGAACATAATCCTAAATTTGTATAAGCGCTTCTTAACATTTAATAACGGAAGACGTGTGCTGCACATAATCCTAAATTTGTACAATAAGCGCTTAACATTTAATAACGGAAGACGTGTGCTGCACATAATCCTAAATTTGTATAATAAGCGCTTCTTAACATTTAATAACGGAAGACGTGTGCTGCACATAATCCTAAATTTGTATAAGCGCTTCTTAACATTTAATAACGGAAGACGTGTGCTGCACATAATCCTAAATTTGTATAATAAGCGCTTCCTAACATTTAATAACGGAAGACGTGTGCTGCACATAATCCTAAATTTGTATAATAAGCGCTTCTTAACATTTAATAACGGAAGACGTGTGCTGCACATAATCCTAAATTTGTATTATAAGCGCTTCTTAACATTTAATAACGGAAGACGTGTGCTGCACATAATCCTAAATTTGTATTATAAGCGCTTCTTAACATTTAATAACGGAAGACGTGTGCTGCACATAATCCTAAATTTGTATAATAAGCGCTTCTTAACATTTAATAACGGAAGACGTGTGCTGCACATAATCCTAAATTTGTATAATAAGCGCTTCTTACAATTAATAACGGAAGACGTGCGTTGCACATAATCCTAAATTTGTATAAGCGCTTCTTAACATTTAATAACGGAAGACGTGTGCTGCACATAATCCTAAATTTGTATAATAAGCGCTTCTTAACATTTAATAACGGAAGACGTGTGCTGCACATAATCCTAAATTTGTATAATAAGCGCTTCTTAACATTTAATATCGGAAGACGTGTGCTGCACATAATCCTAAATTTGTATAATAAGCGCTTCTTAACATTTAATAACGGAAGACGTGTGCTGCACATAATCCTAAATTTGTATTATAAGCGCTTCTTAACATTTAATAACGGAAGACGTGTGCTGCACATAATCCTAAATTTGTATAATAAGCGCTTCTTAACATTTAATAACGGAAGACGTGTGCTGCACATAATCCTAAATTTGTATAATAAGCGCTTCTTAACAATTAATAACGGAAGACGTGTGTTGCACATAATCCTAAATTTGTATAAGCGCTTCTTAACATTTAATAACGGAAGACGTGTGCTGCACATAATCCTAAATTTGTATAATAAGCGATTCTTAATATTTAATAACGGAAGACGTGTGCTGCACATAATCCTAAATTTGTATAATAAGCGCTTCTTAACATTTAATAACGGAAGACATGTGCTGCACATAATCCTAAATTTGTATAATAAGAGCTTCTTAACATTTAATAACGGAAGACGTGTGCTGCACATAATCCTAAATTTGTATAATAAGCGCTTCTTAACATTTAATAACGGAAGACGTGTGCTGAACATAATCCTAAATTTGTATAATAAGAGCTTCTTAACATTTAATAACGGAAGACGTGTGCTGCACATAATCTAAATCTGTATTATAAGCACTTCTTAACTCAATAAAATAATTGTATTGATGTTTAACACAGTTTTATTATTATTATTATTATTATTATTATCATTATTATTATTATTATTATTATTATTATTATTATTTTATATTGACTGTTATTCATAGCTTATTTTATTATGTTTATTAGACACACTTAAATCTTACAGTAAGTTGTATTTATTTGTCCTAATTCTAAAATCCTCTTTTCAGTAGAGACATTGCACGAAATCGTAGAGTTTCCACAAACCCTGTTACTTTCTTTGATTAATGTTGTATTCCATGTGCATCATTTCCGAATATGTGCATTCGTAGATATGGAAACAAAATTCGCTCAATCGAGAACTCGCTGTATACATACAGATGAAATATTAAAAACTATTTTTATCAGAGTAAGGGACTAAAAAAAAAAAGTAGGCCTATATTTTCGTAAAAATCTTGAAGTTATTTTCTGGGGAGCGCACCGTATAATTATAAAGTGAAACAAGCTGATCTAATAAAGCAGAACAGTTTAATGAAGTCCAAACTGTAGATAAGTCTATTACGAACTTGAATAACGTGGGCTAATCAATAGAGGACTAGCGGTGGCGTTTTAATGAAGCTTTCTAGGAAATTCGACTTAACATTGGAGTTTTAGCGCCAAAGGGTTTGTCTCATTTTAAAGTTGGTTACACCTGATGTGATTAGCTGAACTTGCGCCGCAGCAGAGTTCTCGGAAAACATTCCTCTCAATCGACAAGGTTTCGCTTTACACTTCGCTTGATTCTTTTTAATCCTAGAACGTTCGTTGCATATTTATACAGTGCGTTGCCGGACTAGAATATCTTATTTTAAGAATCCTTAAGGCATATCTATAACTCCAGTTAGCCGAGTGTGTTGCTGAAGAGACCGACTTTCGAATCTGTTGTCCTTATTTATTAGATAATTTAGGCGAAAAGTTATGTTGATAGTCTTTTCTTGATTAAGCAAGAAACCATTAGATTCAAACCATAAAATCATCTGTGATAGCATATCGTTGGTAAGAGCATGTAATTGATTTAGAGCGGAGCTAGAATATGGGAAAGTAGTGTCATCAGCATACATAATTATTGCTTTAATGAATTCAGGAAGGCAATTTATTGATTAGAACTTCTCCCTTATCGCGATACTCACCACTATTTTCTTTTTCTTTTTTTTCCTCGCTGTTATTTATACTCGCTTTAACATCTCTGGTCATATCGCGAATTAATCTTCTGTGTGAAATCCGAAGGCCTGTGTACTATTGTTGAGACTGGTTCTATTGCTACGAATTAGTTGGCGATTGTAGCCTATATTTATTACTGATTTGTTATGAATATGATGTCGGTGATGAATGAGGCCGGTGATATTCAGAGATGTTGTGGCCCGAATTTCCTTACGGTTGAGGAAAAACCCTTAAAACCTCAACCAGTAAATTCAACCCGACCGGGAATCGAACCCGGGCCCTCTGCGTAAGAGACCAGCATGTTGACCTCTACACCACAGAGGTGGTCATTATTTTTTTTTTTGTGTATAAGATGCACCCATAAAACTGCAACAGTTTTAGAAAATAAGAAAACGCTCATTTGTCTGCTAACTAATACGTCAAAATTCTTCAAAATCATTGTCCTATCAGAACTTTTCCCTTTAGCACTTATCGGTAGAATCTGTAATTCCCGCCTCGTCATAAAGAATGCGATCCAAAATGCCTCACTTTTCGGATATCTTTACAGTGACATTTTAACGAATTGTGGTCCATTAACCAGTGCGATAGAAGGCCTCCTTGTTGCTCCCGATAGAAGAGTCAGCTGGTGCACATTACTGCCAGTAATCTAATTATTCCACTCTTTCTGGCTACACTTTTTGAATGGTTTCCACCAGGCAACCCCACTCGTCCTTAGGCCAGCCCCCTTCGTGCGTCGCCAGCCGGAGTTCGGGGAATGCTATGGAATGATGACGAAATAAAAAAAAAAATGTTTACGGAATGATGTGGATGTCTAATATGGGGAAGAACCTCGAGAAAGACTCCAACTGCGACCTTGTCCGCTATAGCTGTCACTATAGATTTTTCAATGAAAAAATTAAATTGTGCTTACTTAACCGGTTGTGGACGAAAAACTATTTATCGAGGAAACGTGAAACTTAAATTAAACATTTTGAAATTAAAAATTTTGAAGGGCATGCGGAGTATTACAATGATAAACAGAAAACTAATTTATTTATTATGTTCTCCAAACCAGATAGCCTATGGAAAGAGGACCTTTCCGAAACGCTTTCATTCAGCAATATTTGCAAAGATCAGCAGGAGTGAACTATTATGTTTTAGTAATACAGCTTCACCAGTGAAGTCTAGTTCTTCTTGTCCAAACCCCTGTTGACTGTGTAGGCCAGCGGTGACCAAACTGGATATTGTGATTACATCGTGTAATCAAAGACATTCATACTAGTAAGGGGAGTTTCCTGTACATTGCTCACTCTACGAGCAGAAACAGAAGGTTTCGTAATGAATGGGAAGAGGAATTTATTTGCTTTTCTGTCGGAGAAAATGTAATATGTTGCTTTGCTCAACGGTTCAATTAGTAGTAGTATATAGAAGCGACATTACAGAGCATTACGCTGACTACAAGGCATACCAGGTATTATTATTATTATTATTATTATTATTATTATTTATCAGCAAGTGTTAGCATAATTCTTATATACTTGCCTCAATATATAGGCCTACATCTTACCTTGTATGATAAAATAATTACACTATATCTCCATTTTAATTTATGTTTTTAATCTTATGATGGCTATTATCAGTTATTGATATAATAATAATATAATAATAATAATGATAATAATAATAATAATAATAATAATAATAATAATAATAATAATAATAATAATAATAATAATAATATAGAGAAGCTGATTAATTATTACGTGCAAGAGTAATAATGAAGTGAGCTATTAAATTCTAAGAATTGAAATCTGCCTTCAATCATCGTCATGAAGAGAAAGATGACATAGATAAATGTAAGGAAGCCAGCTATGTAGTGGCGAACGAAATAACTCGTTCTTTTAAGCCTTCCAACAAAGGAGAGATTTATAAAAGTGTAATGATCAAGGTGGCTGAAATAATTTATCCAATGAAAGTTGTTAATTAATTTTGAAAAACTGCGCATTTCTCGACTAAATATCCAGAAGAGAATTCAGGAAATTTCTGATTGTGTTCATTGAGGAATGTTTAAAAAAAGGAAGAAAATTTGTATATATCTTTTATTGATTCTTGACGACAGTAGTGACATTACTGATACAGCAAAGCTTGCTATTTTTATTCGCGAGGTTGATGAATAAATCAATGTTAGTGCAAGAACCACCACTGCTTGTAGTTTTCATGCCGTGTACCTTTCCCCCGTCTCCTTACTTCTTAGACTGTCTCTCGCGTGTAATCACTGTCGTTCGAGTTTTGGTCACCGCTAGTGTAGACGTAGACTGTAATGATACTAATGACAGGTGTTAGGTGTAGCTCCCTCTCTGAGGACGCTGATATAGGCGGTTAACTATGCAACCAATGGCAACAACTACAAGAATTACAAGATGAATTTGATACTCCTACGGTCAATAGTTCTCCTTCTAGATCTAATTAAATAGATACATCTTAATCTATAATCACCTCGTATAAGATATTAAAGTTTGAAATATGGCGTAAAATGTTCCGCTTGATAGTACTTGAACAGCCTTTCTACTTGTCGTTAATGAAAGCAAATCATATGATTCGAAATCTACAGTGTCTGCTATGAATCGTAATCGTACTACAGTTGAACGCTTACGAGAAATTTCGCATTCCCCAACTAAAATGTATTTCAAATGCAGGATTGAAGTTATTTGAAAGCTGTTTTTAGCGCCTTAAAGTTCGAATTCATAGCTGTATTTTGTATATAATTTTCTTCAAAATAACTACCCAAATGCGGCACTTATTGAGATTTCGACCTGACGATTTTATAAGGTTATCTTGTGTGAACTACTGCAATTAAGAATAACTGAAAAATAAACGATAAATAATAAATTCACACTAAGATAAATAAACTGCTTGCATGCGATATACAGTGTGTGCCACTAACCTCCGTAGCTGCTGCCGACGGGAGTGAGAGACAGCAGACGGGGCCTCCGCCACAGCAGTACTGTCTTGTATGCCTGACGGTACTGCTTGTTCATGATGACGTAGATGATAGGGTTGATGCAGGCAGACAGGTACAGCATGATGTAACCTAACACGTGGAATCCTGCAACCAAGAATCAAGTGTTCAGATATGAAGGATATTTTGTATTGCCTCGTCTTCATTTGTCTCCTTGTTTTCATTTTTGTCTTTGTCTTCGTTTTAATCTATCTTCGTTGTCTTTGTTTCTCTCTGTTTCCGTCTTCTTCTCTCCCTGTTTTGGTCATCATTTTCTCTCTGTCCTTGTCTTCTTCTCTGTCTGTGATGATCATGCAACTCGTGATTACTTTATAACTAAAGATCGTTCTCTTACAAGTAAACGTTCTGATGGGTGCAGATAAAAAAGTTAATTTTTTTTCTTCCGCCATATTAATAATGTCAAAAGAAGTGCTTTTACAAAATTTTGGCCACTCGACCGCAATTACAAGGGCCATAAAAATAAGTTCGCCAGGGGCCGTTAACAGAAAAAAAACACAATTTCATTGGACAAATTTATTGGAACAGACACAGCAATTGTTGAACTATTTTTCAACATATTTCCCATCGGAAATGAGACATTTCTCATATCATAGGATCGATAGAGAGAGGTGCAGGCGCAGTCAAACGCTGGTTCCGATCTGAGGAGGCTGACTTGTACGACACAAAAATTGATCTCACGGTGTGACAAATGTCTTAATTCCAGTGGGGATAAGTTGACAAATAGTGTAACAATTGCTGTATCTGTTTCAATAAATGTTTCCATGTAATTGTGATTTTTCTATAAACGGCCCCAGAGAAAATCACTTTCTGGACGGCCTCGTAATTGCAGTCGAGTGGCCAAAATTTGTATAAACACTTCTTTTGACATTATTAACATGGTGGAAGAAAACAATTTAACTTTTTTATCTGCCCCCATCAGAATGTTTACTTGTTAGTCCAACAACATTGAAATGAGTATAAGTGTGCACGGAATATACATTAAGTCACTTGCCCCTTCAGTGGACGCCCTGTTCACAAACACAAGTAAAGCGCATTACAGGGTCACTCTAAACAGGTTCCTTACTCCTAAACAAATATACTTCAGTTTAACAATGTTTATGATATTATGCATTACTAGCTGAAATAAAGGTGCCTAAAACAAGTACGAAAGTACAGAGGCAAGTAGAGGTATTCGGAAGACAGTATGTCTGTGTAAGTTGCGACATAATTGTGTGTAATTTATGTAAGAGTGACTTAATCTGTTCGGAAGATGGTATTTACAGCAGCACTGCAATTATAAAAAAACATATAAACCATTTTAAATTCACAGAAAAAGCGAGTCTGACGATGTACCTTCAACTAGTAATTCAGTGCCAGCGGATGAATTTAGCAGAGATGTGTATGGAAGCAACAACATTCAACAAAGTTGAGGACAAACACTTTAAATATTTTGCTGGAAAGTACACTTGTACACGAGGGCAGTACGTGTAATAGTAGTGCCTGTGTTTTAAGTTAAATTTTACAGCGAAGATTATTGTAATATAGGCTTAAACATTTCATTCAAGACAGTACTTGCGTTACAGTTGTACCGGTGTTTTATGTTAAAATTTTACAACAAATCTTATCGTAATATAGATTTCAACATTGCATTAAGAGTGGTACCTATGAAGCAGCAACATTTTTAAGATAAAATTTTACATCCAATGTTGTTATAATAATTATAGGCTTAAACATTTCGTTAAGATTAGTGCCTGTGAAACTGTAACATTTTAAGTTAAAAGTTCACAGCAAAGACTATGTTTATTCTTTTGTAATACACAGCACAGCCCTACTCTTGAAATCATAGTTTTATATGTGTACTGCATTTGTTGACCTTGATGCGGGAGTTGTCACTTTTGAATCATACAGCAACACGCGCCACTACTTGCTCATTGCACAAACTCCGTACTCACTTAACTTGAAAGTGTAAAGGCTGGTTCACAATAAACCGGGAACGGAAACTACAACGGGAACGAGAACGGAAATATTGTTAAAATAAATGTGTTTAAACGTGAGCATTCATAATTAACGAGAAGCTTACCGGAGGTCGGGAACGAAAACGTGAAATTTAATTGTGAATGCTCATTTAAATACATTTATTTTAACAATATTTCCGTTGTCGTTCTCGTTGTCGTTTCCGTTCCCGGTTTATTGTGAACCAGCCTTAATGGCTAGGATTCCGGTCTCTATAACTACGTCTCACCTGGAAAGACGACGTCCTTGTCGGCGACCTTGACGATGGTGATGGGCAGGTAACATACCACGAAGCTGAGAAAGATGGCCAGCACCATCTTTGTGATGCGCCACTCATTTCTCTTGGCTTTCGCCTCGCGTTGCTCCTTCGACTTGGACTTTGGGCCACCGGATCGGCTCCCTGCCGCGTGTTCCCTCATCCTGCTTTCTGACCTGTCGCACAAACAACCGATATTAGACTCCTTCCAGTTTAGACCCAAGGCTTTCATATTTCGGAAAGTGGCCGGGTCAATTGAGGCTAACACCACTATTCCCATGGGAATAAATGAGGCCAGAAAGTAACCATACATATAGTAATTTATACTGAACTAGAATTATTCTAGTCATTATGAAAGCAAGATTTTCTCCCTGCTTATACTGTATTACCTTACTTTTATTCTGAATCGCTGTTTGTAAAAACAACCAACATGTTCTTAGATGTTCATAGTGTCTCTCACGTAAAGTGCGATGTTCGCATAACAATGTCATGAAAGAGAAGTGTGATGTCCGGGATGAACATGATGATGGTGGCAGAATGGTAATTCCATTTCTCTTGATTTCCACTACATGCATTATGTCCAGTTGTAAGTTTTATGTTATATTTGTTTTTCTTTTATTTAACGACGCTCGCAACTGCCAAGGTTATATCAGAGTCGTTGGTGTGCCGGAATTTTGTCCCGCAGGAGTTCTTTTACATGCCAGTAAATCTACTGACATGAACCTGTCGCATTTAAGCACACTTAAATGTCATCGACATGGCCCGGGATCAAACCCGCAACCTCGGACGTAGAAAGCCAGCGTTACACCAACTGTGCCAACCAGGCCGACAAGTTTTATGTTAGTGACAATGTTCTATTTATTGTCGCTGGCATTTCCAACTTCATGACGTCTGTCAGGCAACACGAGGTGCACAAGTGGAGATTTAAAGCTGGTCCACAATAAACCGGGAGCGAGAACCAGAAGAGAATGCGAAGCGGAAGACGTGAACGTGAAGATATTTGATTCACAAATAAACCGAGAACGGAAACGACTACTGTACTCCAACCACGAGAAAGTTTGAGGGGAATGAGACGCAGCGACGTAATGCTGTGAATGAATGTTGATGTCATAAGATCACACACGTGAGTACACGTATCTCCATTGGGTAACTCTCACAGCACAAACGATAACACTGATACACACATACTTATACTACCCTAGTTACAAAATTAAATCACAGTTAATCTCCTGGTCTTTTAATCCCTCCATACAGGAAGTAACATATGCAGGAGAGCGCATGTTTTTTTAAACTGACTTTATAACTGTAATATTATCTACTTCGCTCCAATAGATGACGCAATACTAAGCACATTCCTTTCACGGTTAATTTCCTGGTTGGAGAACAGTATGCATATCGATATGTATGTCAATAACGATATGTAAAGTCTATATTACACATTCTGATGTTATTACTGTATAATTGACCAATGGCCTCTCATGAGTACAAGCCAGCAAACATAAACACAGGTAAAGCAACTTCATAATTTACGACAAAGAATGTTTAAGAATTGAATTCACGTGGTATTCTGGTCACATATACACATAGCATGTACTGAAGGAGACGTTACTGATTTTCTGAGTTAGACATGATGCTTGAAGAAGAAATTATGTTACGGCTTCCTTGCTAAGACATATACAACGATCAAAATAGCTTTATGATGACAACAGAAAGAATGTAGTGGGCTGTGATCGGAAACGAGAACGACGAAGTTGAAACTTCGCCAAATTTCACTATCCCGTTTCCGGGCACCGGTAAGCTTCTGGTTAATTGTGAATGCCCACATTTAAATACTGTATAAGTATTTAAAAAAATATCCGTTCTCGTTTCCGTTCCCGGTTTATTGTGGACCAGGCCTTATTGATCACCGTAACAACTTGGTAAGTCCCTTTATCTTTTGCAGCAAACGGCATTTGTTGGTTGTTGAGTTATGTAATTTTCTTATTGGCAGTGTTCGTCCCGGACATTCTGTATATATTTGAGGCATACATAAATGTTTGAAATGATATTTTTTGAACATTTCTTTGGTGTCATTTAGAAGCCTAATGTGTGTAGTTTCAGAAAGTATATACGGTAGTTTGTAATAATTCTGTCACCATAAAATAACGAACAAAAAATATTTAAAGGAACAGTCTGCGCGCACTCTGGCTGGTAATGTAGACTTTTCTTTCCTTTTTCCTTAAAACTATTTTTTTTACATATTTTAAGATTTAAAAAATACTTGGGATTGAGCTAGAAATATTATTTTTGCATTAAATTAAAGCTATGCAAATGGAAAACGTTCTGTAGCAAAATAATTAACATAGTCAAACTCATATGGGTGTAGGCCTAAGGAACACGAAAAAAAAATGTGTAAGTCGTAATGTTTTTGTAGCTATAAGAAAAGAATTCTAACAGGAAGCCGAGTAGAAATCATTAAATTATTTTACTGCCAGCCCTTTCCTACATTTCAAGGAATCATTTAATTACTCAGTTTTTTAAATGGAATTTGTTTTCAAGGATCCTGAATTTACTTATTTATTGATAATTTCCTTTTCAATTAACCATTTTTTTCAGTCCCTCCTCAAAAAAAAATTGGAGGTTCTGTGGTATTGCATTTCTTTATTTTAATGACACTAGCTTTATTAGAAAAATATTAAAGAAACTGATTGAAAATGAAGATTTTTGAACCATAACGTATACTGTATTATTACCTTAAAATACGTAATACAAAGATTTTCACATCGAAAAAACTATAGTAATTGCATTTTATGGAACATTTCCTTAAGTAAAAGATGTTGAATAACTTAAATCATAATAGGCTGCAATTTTTGAAAATGGGGAGAAAAGATATATAGATGTGAACCAAAAAAATGTATAAATTTCAACAGTTCTGTGGAAAGATGAAACGTACTTTCAAAGGGAAATATCAGAGAGAAAGAATTTTGAAATTTTGTATGGGCCTAGCACAGGATTTCAAAATACATACACAAGCACGCATAAGTACACATACAAACAGATGTGTATGTGAACATACAAGTAATCTAAGCTCAAATAAGCGAAAGAAAATGTTTGTAATCCCGTGTATGCGCTACATTACAACACTGCAAACTATTAACTAACACAAAAACATATTAGCTGAAAATATACGTGATTCATATATTATTTTGTGGAACAGAAAAAAATGACTACTTATACTTTAAAACACCTTTATCTATATCAGGCATGCCAGAAATCAGAAATGTGCGGTTTTGTGCGCGGATCGCGGTCTGTGCAGACTGCATCATTCGAGCGTTGCTCTTACCCATTCTTAGCTGGAGGGATGTACAATAATCTATTCTGCGCTTCTAGGGTTAGATTAAATAGGCATTTGGACATTATAAACACACTTAGCAGAAGGAAAAAAAAAAACACGGTTATTATCAGTGTCTATACTTGACAATTGTAATACAATTAGTTATACTTCACAAAAAAAAAATAGTGGTTTGTAAAGCATAATTTATTAATATGATTTTTATATAGTATTTGAAGAAAAAAAATATTGCAGTAATTTCGAAACAACAAAAAACGAACAAGTATTTCATTTTATATAATAGGTACTAATTATTTTAAAGTAATAGACCCTGCTCTTTCATTGTTCGTCGAGCATTAATATTTATTGGGACCATTGGTAAACAAATGCTGAAGAAAATACTATACTCCCAATTAATTACATGCAGTAGGACATTGTGAAGTTTTTACACTGAAATAATTTCCTTGCTGTATGTCAATATATATTAACATTAATGTTAATAAATGATATAAATTAAGCTTACAATTTAAATTCATATATAGTTTATTTGGAAAACGTTGAGAGCAAGTATCGAGAAGTTGGAAGCGTTACTGAAAGAAATTAAAAGTGTAGTTCACAAGCTTGAAGAGACGATATTCTATTTATGTCAGGTTTATTAATGTAAGTATATTAGCATAATATAGTGACGTGAGATGGAAAATTTGCCATAATATATTTTTCAGAGAATTTTTCTGCCTTGCAAATAGTTGCTTTCTTCGCTCCTTACAACCTCAAGAGCCTCACATGTATTCCTCACTATATTCTTATCACTTACCAGATTATGAAATGAAAGTCGTAAGTCGTCTAATCTTTGATGCTGTGTTAGTACAGACTCCAAAACAACGCCATTGTCAAGTTCCTTTTGCCGTGAGATTAAGAAATAAGAGCTGGCAATATATTTTGAGAACTTTATTAATGTGATCTAAACTATCACAATACTATTACCTTGACTTGGGCTGATGAAAGCCTTTCATTTTAAAATGATTATTGTTGGCTGAGGAAAACATTATAACAATTATGTTACATGATTCGTAATTTCTCTTCTTCGTTGTCTGTGAACTCACTTTATTTACCATAATTCATTCACAGATACAGCCAAATCAGCACCCGCACTGAAACTGCGCTACTGAAAGAAAAGCTGGTATGCTGTTGCACCTCTGTATAGCCCCGTCGCGTTCCCCTCCAAGGCGATTCACTCCCTCCAGGTAGAGGAATAGAAAGTGCACATCGCACAGAGACTACTGCACAATGTGCAGGGTTTTGGCATGCCTGATCTATATAGTCGTTACACTCAATTCGTTTCCAATCGACATTAAAGAAAGCGGTTTCTTTGCGTCTATTTGCCGATTTTGATTGTTTTCGGCGTTCTTTGACGTTCACTGCCATAGATGTAACTCTGTATCACAGGACTGTCTATCTTAAAATTCATCTCGTCAATGAGATACCCCTGGTAGAGGAGAAGAGAAGGCCTGATGGCCTTATCTCTACCAGGTTAAATAAATAAATAAAATAAATACCGGCATAACCCGCTACAAATAGTAGTCTTCATTTTCAAATTATAGAATTTAATTTTCGAGTCCACGTACGTAGATTACAAAGCTAACCACCACCTGTAAACGAAATACCTTACAATGGGTCTATTGCCCATATTTATTCAAATGCAAAAAAAAAAAAAAAATGAATGGCGACCGAACAGACATTGTATTTCGAGTGATGTTAAGGCACAATGGATGAACTGAATTGTAAATCATTAGAAGAGAGAATTCAAAAGCATAAAACCAATTTATCATCCAAAAGAGAAAAAAGCTATTGGATAGCTAAAATGATGTGGAAACGGGCCGACTTTTGGCCTAGATTCGTACCTAGATTGTGATGATGATTACCATTATTATTTTTAAACTGTTATTTACCGATACTGTATAAACTGCGAGTTCGGCGATATCACACACTATTCACCATAAGATTATCTTACATTTGCCTTACAGGTGCGGAAAACCTTGGAATAATCCAACCTGGTAATTGGTCCAAGCTGAGTTTAATGGCCTGTAGTTAAAATGATCTTAGGATATATTTCTTTTATGTAAAGCTTGATTTGTAAACGACCACAGTATTATGAGTTGCTTCAATCATTTTCTTGTAATGTAATGAGTGCGAGAGGGGCTGACCTGTGAACGACCCAGAATATCCGTGCATAGCAGCTGACGATGACGCAGCAGGGGATGAGGAAGGCGATGACGAACAAGGCCGTCTTGGAGGAGCGTCCGTTCTGGTCCTCTAGGATGGTGCACGTGCCCAGTTTAGGATCCACTCCGAATTGACCTGAAGTCATAGATAGACAAGATATTGACACATAGCCATACGAAAGAGGAAACATAAAATAAATTCAGTAGGGGAGTAGAAAACTAGTAAGGAAAGAAACGAAAAATTATAAGCTGAAAAGGCATGAAAAAAGAAATAACAGAATGCTTAAAAAACGAAAGAAATAACGTAATAAAGAAAGGGGACCAAATGGAGGAAGACAGGAAAGAAAGAAGAAAGGAAAAGGAATGATAAAGCAAGGAAAATGGAATGAAAGGGGAATTAAAAATGAATGGAAGAATGATAATTAAAAGGAAAAGGAAAATGAAAAATAATGTAAGAGGGAAAGTGAAAAGGAATGAAAGGAGTATAATTAAAAGGAGAAGAGAAATTAAAAGGAATGGAAGAAAGAAAGTGAAAAGGAATTGAAGGGGGATAATTAAAAGGAAAATGAAAAGGAATGGAAGAAAGTGAAAAGAAATTGAAGGAAGATAATCAAAAGGAATGGAAGATAGAAAGTGAAAAAGGAATTGAAGGAGGATAATTAAAAGGAGAAGGAAAATTAAAAGGAATGGAAGATAGAAAGTGAAAAGGAATTGAAGGAGGATAATTAAAAGGAGAAGGAAAATTAAGAGGAATGGAAGATAGAAAGTGAAAAAGGAATTCAAGGAGGATAATTAAAAGGAGAAGGAAAATTAAAAGGCATGGAAGATAGAAAGTGAAAATGGAATTGAAGGAGGATAATTAAAAGGAGAAGGAAAATTAAAAGGAATGGAAGATAGAAAGTGAAAAAGGAATTGAAGGACGATAATTAAAAGGAGAAGGAAAATTAAAAGGAATGGAAGATAGAAAGTGAAAAAGGAATTGGAGGATAATTAAAAGGAAAATGAAAAGGAATGGAAGAAAGTGAGGAGGAATGGAAGGAGGGTAATTAAGAGAAGGAAAATTGATAGGAATGGAAGATAGAAAGTGAAAAAGGAACTGAAGGAGGATAATTAAAAGGAAAATGAAAAGGAATGGAAGAAAGTGAGAAGGAATAGAAGGAGGATAATTAAGAGAAGGAAAATTAATAGGAATGGAAGATAGAAAGTGAAAAAGGAATTGAAGGAGGATAATTAAAAGGAAAATGAAAAGGAATGGAAGAAAGTGAGAAGGAATGGAAGGAGGATAATTAAGAGAAGGAAAATTAATAGGAATGGAAGAAGGAAAATGAAAAAGAATGAAGGGAGAATAATTAAAAAGAGAAGGAAAATTAAAAGGAATGGAAGAAAGAAAGTGACGCGAATGGAAGAAGGAAAACGATCACGAATGGAAGATGGAAAATGAAAAATGGAAGAAGATAAATGAAAATGAATAAAAAATGGAAAATGAGAAGAAATGGTGGAAGAAAAATGAAAAAGAATGAAAGAAGGAAAGTGGAAAGGAATGGAAGAAGGTAAACGAAAATGAATAAAATGAAAGAATGAAAGTGAGAGAAGTGTAAGATGGAAAAAGATTGGAAGGAGGAGAATGAAATCGAAATGAAGAACGAAGGTGTAAAGGAATGGAAGAAGGAAAATATAAAGGAATGGAAGAAACGAAAATGAAAAGAAATTGAAGGAAAATGAGACGAATGGTGGAAAGCAAATGTACAGAAATTGAAGGAGGATAAAAGGAAAATAAATTAAGTAATAAAAGAATAAATTACAATGTATATAACACAGGAACATTGAGGTAATGTGGAAAGGACAGAAGAAAAGAAATGCCATAGAAAAGATGATGATAAAAATAATGGAAAAAATATATATATATAAAATGAGAAAAGAAAAAACGGCGATTGAAATCCAAAATGTTTTAAAAATATATAGGGTATAAAATGTAAAGAATAAGAATGAAGTAATAAGCCGGCAGAAGGGAGGAAAAGGAGCTAAAAAAATAAACAAAATAAACAGTACAATGTATGTTACGCTCATGTAACAGTGCAGCAATTAGTTGTTATAGAAACACATGTTTATCGAATATTTATTTATAACATTAAGAACAGGTCCTTTTTCTGAAATTCGTGTTAGGATTAGAGTAAAATTACTGAAGTTGAAGTTAAATGGACAAAATTTGTTGCATATCTGCTGCATGATTAAACATTTTACTAACGACAATTTTATTGAAAGAATATTGCTTACTTACTTACTTACTTACTTATTGGCTTTTAAGGAACCCGGAGGTTCATTGCCGCCCTCACATAAGCCCGCCATTGGTCCCTATCCTGAGCAAGATTAATCCATTCTCTATCATCATATCCCACCTTCCTCAAATTCATTTTAATATTATCTTCCCATCTACGTCTCGGCCTCCCTAAAGGTCTTTTACCCTCCGGCCTCCCAACTAACACTCTATATGCATTTCTGGATTCGCCCATACGTGCTACATGCCCTGCCCATCTCAAACGTCTAGATTTAATGTTCCTAATTATGTCAGGTGAAGAATACAATGCGTGCAGTTCTGTGTTGTGTAACTTTCTCCATTCTCCTGTAACTTCATCCCTCTTAGCCCCAAATATTTTCCTAAGCATCTTATTCTCAAACACCTTTAACCTATGTTCCTCTCTCAAAGTGAGAGTCCAATTTTCACAACCATAAAGAACAACCGGCAATATAACCGTTTTATAAATTCTAACTTTCAGATTTTTTCACAGCAGACTTGATGATAAAAGCTTCTCAACCGAATAATAATAGGCATTTCCCATATTTATTCTGTGTTAAATTTCCTCCCGAGTATCATTTATATTTTTTACTGTTGCTCCCAGATATTTGAACTTCTCCACCTCTTCAAAAGATAAATTTCCAATTTTTATATTTCCATTTCGTACAATATTCTCGTCACGAGACATAATCATATACTTTGTCTTTTCGGGATTTACTTCCAAACCTATCTCTTTACTTGCTTCAAGTAAAATTCCCGTGTTTTCCCTAATCGTTTGTGGATTTTCTCCTAACATATTCACGTCAGCCGCATAGACAAACAGCTGATGTAACCCGTTCCATTCCAAATCCTCTCTGTTATCCTGGACTTTCCTAATAGCATACTCTAGACTAGAGCAAAGTTAAAAAGTAAAGGTGATAGTGCACCTCCTTGCTTTAGCCCACAGTGAATTGGAAACGCATCTGACAGAAACTGACCTATACGAACTATGCTGTACGTTTCATTGAGACACATTTTAATATTAAAGAGAAAAAAATATGTCATAGAAATACAGTAGGCTATATCAGTAACATAGAAATGGCGCAAGATTGAATTAGATTGTTATTATTTTCATTAATTCCAATTATGAGTATTAAATTCATGTGCAATGTTGCAATTTAACGCAGGGTATGAAAGAGCAGGAACTGATTTTTAAATGAGAGAGAGGGATGAGGGAGGCGGGGAGAGAGGGGGGTAGGGGAGGGAGAGAAGTAGGACGGACGGACGGACGGACGGACTGGAAGAAGCTAAAAACCAGTCATGATTCTTTTGCTATAACAAGAAAAGAAACATTTACAAAATCAGGAAAACTTTTTTCTCGCAATATAGTAATCTATAGATACAGAAGATTAAAAGCGCTTTCGAACATCAATTGCTGGCTATTGAATTTGCCAGTTGGCTTGTCCTTTGTTGTATATCTTGCGCCAATTTCCTGTTGTCATTTCGCTACCATTCAAAGCTAGGTCGCTTGGATAGAGACCAGGTTGAATGGTGTACTTTTTTTTCTAACCCAAACAAGTCTGTAACACAATAACTAGGACGGGAAGCGATGCGGAGACCGCAAGTGCCGCAGGACGCTGCGGTCTGCAGACAAAGTCTTTCTGTACTTCCCGCGAAGTTCACTTGTAGTCTCGAGGAGAGTTTTATACTTCCTGACCACATAGTTCGATATACAGACCTTCTGGTTCCGGAATCTCTAGTCTTAACACAATCTAGATACAGGGTGTACAAAAATTACATGTACAGATAGTTTCATCTGAAATATTCGTCTGTGTGTAATTAGCAAAACCAAACAAATATTTTGTTGCTAGACTAGAGAACAAACAGAGATGGAAAGAACATGCTTGCATTTTAGTTTGTGTACAAAATAGATTCTTTTCATGAAAAAAAAAAAATATATATATATATGAAACATAGTAATATTTTATTAGTATGATGTACCGAAGTGCATATGATGTTTCCGTGCAGGAATTATGGATGGAGCGGAGAAAAATTCTCTCCGGCACCAGGTTTTCAGATCTACGTGCTCACGCTTTATCCCCTAAGCCACATCGGATTCCAGTTCCGATGCCGGATTGAACCCTCTCAGTTTAAGTTCCACCTCTCAGTTTCCCTTTACTGGCCAACCCTCATACACTGTATCACACATGTGTGACAGTGGTACAATGTCCAACACACTATGTGCAGAGGTGCACTCACTAATAGTGACTAAGTGGCCGGGATCCGACGGAATGAGCGCCATCTTAAATTACTAAGTGATTATTTACGCATATAATATTATTAGTGATAGTGATAGATTTATTGATATTAGTTTACAAAAGTACAAACTTAATAATTAAAAAAAAAATGATCTATATACAAAAGTAGTTATACATAATAAATATACAATTTCCTAAACTAATTAATTTATCGCAAATCTCAGTAATTAATTGTTCAAACTTGCACTTACGTCTAGTTTTAGTGCATGTTTAAACCAATCGTGATAACCATTAAAACTTTAAAACTTACTTATCTTCTCCTTTTCACAATTTTCTACCATGAATATTTTAAAATTAATTTTTATTATTTTTTTTACTTTAAAAATCTAAATTTATTCTATAACTTTCATATTTATGTTTAATTATAGGTTCACTTATGCCTATTAACTAATTCTTCCATGTCATCACACTACATCCAGGTTAGCAGTTGTTGACATATAGCCAGCACACTGCAATAGTTGAATCGGTATTTCTCAGTGAGTACAGTAGGTCAGTCTACATTCCTGCCACATGCTTGTCAGCAAGTTATTTGCTTATTTATACATCTTGCATCATACATGTAAACATACTTGACATATTAATTACGTAAATTAATATCAAATACAGTTACAACATTCTTTTCCATGCTCACATTTTCGTTTAATACTGTTATACTTTTTATTAAATTTATTTTATGTGTAGTCTTATTGAAATTTAAAATCTTGAAATACACAAATTAATTTGATGTTGTCTTTATAAACAAAGAATTTTACTACTAAATACATCTTTCTTGTTAAGATTATTATTATTATTATTATTATTATTATTATTATTATTATTATTATTATTATTATTATTATTATTTAGAGTAAGGGAGGGTATTGTCGGATACCATTTTGATGTTTCAAAATAAAGGTAATTAAAAAAAGTTAGAACTGGTATTACTCAGTATTATAATAACCTCTTGGGGTTCCTGCAAATTGTACATAAGTATTAGGTAATTTACATAATATGTATTTGCTGTATAACTTTCAAAGACAAAAACAGAATGGAAAGCTAATGTCGGATACATTAGACATTATTATGTAAGAGGTATGATAATGCATTTAAAATAATATATTGCATATCAGAAACTATTACAATAGTGTTCTGTTTAGCCAACTGATATGCGAGCCTTTTAACATCATTTCTGGTTCATCCAAAATATTTTCTCTCCATCATTAACACATAGTCAACTAGCTTCTCTTCAAATGAAGCTGGGAGTATTGGTTTTCGTCCAAGTTTCGATTTAACGGCTTTGGTGGGCTCAGAGTTGGACCGTACATAATTAAATAATGTTGATCGAGGTACATTGAATCTTTTGGAAGCAGCAAGATAGCCCATTCTTTTCTCCCGTACTGCGACAATGGCATTTACCATATCTCAGACTTCCATTTTCTTTAGACTGAATCTCTTTTTTCTTTTACTTTAGGCATCTAAAAATATCAGAAGAAGAAACAATTCGTTACTTCATAATATTCGATTAATTAGAAAATTAATTACTTACATTAATTAAAAATACCCATGTGTAAAAATGTAGTGGTTTGTTATAGAAAACATATAAATGGGTTTAAGGCAGCTTTTATGTAGCGAGCAGCATTGAAAGACAGCCGACAATGCCCTCGGCTAGTATCCGACAATGGCCTCGGCTAGTATCCGACAATGCCCTCAGCTAGTATCCGACATTGCCCTCAGCTAGTATCCGACATTGGTCGACTCTTCACAAACAGTTAAACAAGCCAGATGCATGAAACATGTTGTCGATAGCATTTCTGCAATTAGAGAATTAAGAAGCCTTATCTATGGTATATCAAACAGTGCATACCATATTGTGTAAATATAAGAATAACTTGTAACGAATAAATCACATTACTTATCCTCAAAAAGATTTTTTTTTTTTTTTTGCAGAAACGTTGAAAACACGCTATTCACACACAGTGAAGTACTCAACAGTAATGGCTATTCATGCAGATGTTCGTCTACTTGTAGAGAACGTAATGCATTATTTTCACATCAGATTGCACCATTCGATGGAAAAGAAATATGTTATCCGAGATTATCCGACATTACCAGACCTATCCGACAATCCCCTCCCTTACGCTATTATTATTATTATTATTATTATTATTATTATTATTATTATTATTATCATTATTATTATTTTTCTGATTATAGGAGAGTTAAGTTTTTGTTGTTGCCTACCTCTTAGTAAATAGTTTTGTTCAGTACTTCTATCATTATTTGTATTTGATTGTTCATAATTTTTCTGCTAGTGATTCTATATGGCCTTACCTCTAAAATAATATTATTATGATATACCAAGGTACATATGCTATTTCCGTGCAGGAATTCTGCAGTACCATATGATGGATGGTTGATTTAATTCGGCGCTGTATCAACTACTAGGTTATTTAGCGTCGATGGTATTGGTGATAGCGAGATGAGGCCGAGGATTCGCCATAGATTACCTGATATTTACCTTACGGTTGGGGAAAACTTCTGAAATAACCGAACCATATAATCAGTTCAAGCGGGAATCGAACCCACGCCCAGACGCAACTCCAGATCGGCAGACAACGCCTCAGCCGACTGAGCTATACCGATGTCTTCTTATGTATCTTAAAGAAATAAACAGTTATTAAAAATAAAAATGTTTCGGGACATTATAGACCCTATAGAGTGAACTATTCCTTTTTAGGAGAGTCGTTTATTGCAGATTTTTCTGTACTCCCAAGTCTTTAAGTATATTCCAGAATTATTTAACAATTTCTTTCTGTAACGCAGTTTGATTATTAAGTGAATCGTGAGATTAGCTACAAGTCGCGGGTTAGTATGAGAACAGTAAAAATAACGGACAAAAGAAAACAACGATAAGACATGTAGCTCAAATTTGCAGTGAAAAGAGTTATAAAACTTTATGACAAAAATCCAGTTTTCTCTTAATAAGAAAGTTGATGGATTGATTTCGTGTTTTTAGTCACGTTTTCGGATTTATTTATTGCCAGAAATACTAACAATTGAGCTTGTTATATAGAATGCCGTAAAAGGAAATTGTAATCTACACGGTATCTGTAGATAACACCTTAAATTGAACACACTCAAAAGAAACTATAAAATTGATGTGCAACTGTTCAGGTTTTTATACTAATTTCACAGCTAATATTAATCTTATCTTCTCTTTCCGACTGGTCTCAGCGTAGCTCAATCACTTATTTAATAGATTCTTTACAGCGTTCGACTCTGGCTTATTATGTGATATTTGTGTTGAATAAATTGATTACGAAGCACGTTTCTTCCGGGTGCAAAGCTGTGCTCTGTGATTCCCATTACACAGTTCCTCTAACCACATTTTATCTTATCATCTTTGATGACCACTATAATTTAAGAGAGACGTTAAACATAGAATAATAATTGTATTTACAGTTGTAATATTCTCAAAAGCCTTCATAGTTTAAAAGTTATGTTAAATAGAGAAATGAAATGCAATAATCATGTAAACTGTCTTTGAATAACCGCTGTAGTTTGAGTTGAGTTAGCTACAAAATTACCACTAAATTATCATCTCATAGTCTCTGAATAACCTCTATAGTTCAAAAGTTACGTTAAATAAATAATTAAAAATTATCATCTCATTGTCTGTGAATATACTGTGCAGTTTAAAAGTTACGTTAAGTAAATAATTGCAGTTTTCATGTCATTGTCTCTCCAAAGGCCTTGTAATTTAGAAGTGATGTTAAATATTATAGAATTGCTACTTAAATTATCTTATCTTGTCCCTGAATAGCTTCTATGGTTTAAAAATTGCGTTAAGTAACTGATTACAGTTAAAATTATCATCTCATCTTTGAATTACCTCTGTAATTCAAACGTTACGTTATATAATTAATTAAAATTGAAATTACCTCTTCATTGTCTTTGAATAACCCTTGTAGTTAAAAAGTTACATTAAATAAATAATCAAAATACAAATTATCATCTCATTGTCTTTGAATAACCTTTGTAATTCCAAAGTTACGTTAAATAAATAATTAAAATTAGCATGTCTTTGTCCCTGAATAACCTCTGTAGTTCAGAAGTTACATTAAATAAATAATGAAAATTAAAATTATCATCTCATAGTTCTTAGGAAAATATTTGGGGCTAAGAGGGATGAAGTTACAGGAGAATGAAGAAAGATACACAACGCAGAACTACACGCATTGTATTCTTCATGACATAGTTAGGAACATTAAATCCAGACGTTTGAGATGGACAGGGCATGTATCACGTATGGGCGACTCCAGAAATGCATATAGAGTGTCAGTTGGGAGGCCGGAGGGGAAAAAGACCTTTGGGGAGGCCGAGACGTAGATGGGTGGATAACATTAAAATGGATTTCAGGAAGGTGGAATATGATGATAGGGACTGGGATAATCTTGCACAGGATAGGGGCCGATGGCGGGCTTATGTGAGGGCAGCAATGAACCTTAAAAGCCATTTGTAAGTATTATTATTATTATTATTATTATTATTATTATTATTATTATTATTATTATTATTATTATTATTATTATTATTATTATTATTTGCCACTGTGCTTACAGCATATAATATATCAATATGGTTATCTCACTAGATATTAATATAGGCCATTCAGTATCTCGTGAAACCTACTTGCGCGTCAGGGGAAGAATAAAGTGGACTGGGAAGCTTCCCTCTTTGGCTAGGCTTGCACTTGCAGTTAGCTTGCTCACTTACCCCTGTCATAAGATTCTTACTATGTGCTACGGTGCACACATGCATTTGGTTTCACGAGATAGCGAATGGCCTATATTGTAGGCCTAGGTGATAAATTCGGTTTTGCATGTTTTGATTTACTTTTGATGACTATTTCGTTTATATGACGTCATTCCATTTTCGACCAATGAAGTGTAATGAAATTTTGAATTCCAACCAATCACAGTCAGACTTTGCGATAATTTCTGCAGCTAGATTTATCGCTATCAATTTATCGCATGGTCATTCTTTTGTTTAGTCGTTGTCGCCAATTGTTTCCCCGTAAATTTATGATCATGAATACATTAAGATGCAACTACACGGTTAAACTTTTCTTTCAACTTTAAAGCAATGAATGCAAGATTGATATTTAATATTAATTAATATATTTACGCAGGGAAGACCACGTTCAAAACGGCGCACAATGTAGACACAAAATCTTTATGCATATTAATTGAACGTACCTTTTAAACTTGATTCTTTCAATAATCTTCCCAGATTGTACGCATACGCGATTGGAATATTGAACTGTGTAGATGCAGCTTTAGTTCCGTTACACACTACAGCGAGAATTCGTTTGTCGAGCTTTAAAAAATGCTTTCGTGTAGCACTCATTGTATGTAACGGTTGAAACAAGGCACAGCTGATATTGGTCCTGCTTCCACAGGTAGGCCTAACGTAACCTATAAAATTGTAGCCTATAACATTTATATTGAAATTAAACAATTAATAGACGTTCAAATTTATGTAACATCATCGCATATCAAACTCAAAGACCTTGCATAGTAATAATTCTTTGATCAAAGTGCCTTTCGTATGGCGTAATAAAATTCGTGTTTTAATTAGGCCTATCTATACAGAGATGGCTTCACTGTGTAGCAACATGTCTCGCTGTGAATACATAAGCATTGGTATATACATAGCTGTCCCCACTGTTACTGTTAAATTAAATTATGATTTCAGCAGATAATGAAAATGTATTTGTTATAATAATAAGAGAAAAGTGCAGTACATGTAATTAACATAGTTAAACCTGTATTTCGATTTTCGCAATTGGCATTACTGAATAATAACATCGAATTTCTTTATTGCAATAATCGATATTCATCTACGAGTATTTCAACTTGACAATGTCTGAATAGGTTAAGTATCCGTTAATATACAATTATTAACATTTTGTGATCGAATTGTAGGGATATATTATTTAAATTTTTATTTTATTCACGAAATAGTCCTAATAAATATCACTCGAGGTCTGAGATTTCCCAGATAAATCCACTCACTTCGCTCGTGGATTTATCGGCAGATCTCAGACCTCTCGTGACATTACTACAGATAAAATATCGAAATGACTAATAAAGGAAAGAAGTGCGTGAAATTTTATCAATTGATTTATATTGAGTTTCAGAAAATAAATATTTATTCTGTATTAAATGTTATGTTTAAAAACTTAAAAGTGGAGGTATACCTTTCTGGTAAAAAAAAAATTCTTAGATATATCTAATATTGTCGTTGATATCACAAAAAAAAAGTCCAGAACCTCGTAAATTCTGAGAACCAGAATTTTCAGGAATGCAGTAATACCGTTGTGTTAAATTTCTTTGATAGATGAACGAAAGTATGATTCATAAAATTATCTCAATCATTTCACTTGCACATATTTCCGAAATGTTTGAGAAACGTTGGCTATTATGGTTGAGAATGCATAATACTGCTATTGAACATTTTTTGTACTTTAAACATGCAACGAAGCTCTCAAATGTGAGAAAGCTATGTGTCCCATATTTAATGTCACAATAAGCAATGTTTTGGATGTTTTTTCTCAGACTAGCGTCAAGCTCTGACCTTGTCGCAGTAATATAGGATGTTTGCGAAACTATAATCTGAGTTTTACTGCATAAATTGAGTGGGAAGGAAGACGATCGTAATCCTGTATTTATTGCTGCAGTACTGTTTCTAATAACATAGCCCTCATCAGCAAAATTCCAGTTAAGTTCCCAATAACCATCGTAATACCAAGCAATTAGGTAATAGCGCACAACCAGTTGACCAGATACTGAGCAAACGAGAATGGATAGTAACCATTTTAATACCGGCTAAGCAGCTTACATTACACGTACAGTAATTCCGATAATAACCTGTGTGGGTTGGAAACCACGTTAACACTAAGCTACATGCATGCAAACAACATACAATATCGTATGCAATATGTATGTTGTTTATAATGTTAAGGCATATAGACTACACAATGCATACTCTAGGTTTAGTTTCCTCTCCTTGTGTTAAAATCTGTTTTCTGATTTATATCTGAGAATTTACGACATCGCGACAAATTATCCTTTAGAGATATTTGCATTCTTACAAAGAATTCGTCCTGGAGATAAACCTACTGTCTCGCTATATTCTTGCAGAGATAGACTATCTGTGGTCTCACTAGATGTCTGTTCGGAACAAAATCTCCTGAGGCAGTATCTGCAAAACGTCTAGAGTTGGCATCCTGCAGCAACGTTTGTGATTCTATAGACATTTTTCGCCTTGCAGATGTACTAATCTGTAGTGATCGATAATTTGCTGGTGTAAATGTGGATTCTTTAGTTATTGCTTTTATGAATAGATGGTGAAGATAATAGTCACTGTTGCCAATTGTAGATAAATATTCCCGCATTAAGGAATTCAATTTTTCATTCCCCTTAGCTGATTGTAAAACAACACTGGGTTTAGCTGGAAACCGCTGATATTGTGAATTGTGATAATAATTTATGCTTTACATAATCATTTTCTCTGACACTTTTTTTAACTGTCCCAATAATGGTGCCACTTATTGAGAACTAGGGTAACTATTTTAAAGTTTGTCAATTTTTTTTATATCTTTGGTTCTGGCTTATCCCGTGGTTGGAAAGTTCGCTTACACGATTATAAAATCGTAGGTCGGATATCTTTGAACGTAAGTGTACCTGCCGTCTCACACAGACGTCTTACCCATACGCCTGTCGTCTCATAAAGACGTCTTGTGTCAAAGACACACCTGCTACCTACTAAATATGTCTTGCAGACACATTTGTCATCTTACAAAGACGACTTGCAGAGACATCTGCGGTCTTGCGAAACGTTGTCTTGTAGAGACTTTCGGTCTCTCAAGAGAATATCCTGCAATGGCACTTACGGTGTAACGATACGGTGTTTCACAGATAAATATGCAGTCTCATGAAGATTTTCTCCAGTGACGCATGAGATTTCATAAGACATATTGCAGAAACATTGGTTGTCTTAGACCGGCAGCATAATGCATCGGACATTCTGCCTCGGACAGGATAGTTTTGTCTCGGACCGTTCGATGCGACGGTGATTACACGCACTGTTATAAAGCTGCAGCATACTGCATTGAACATTCGTTCTGGGACAGATATTCGACGCAGTATGCTGCAGCCTCATAACAGTGTGTGTAATCACCGTCACATCGAACGGTCCGAGACAAAACTGTCCTGTCCGAGACAGAATGTCCGATGCAGTATGTTGCCGGTCTTATGAAACGTTGTCTTGCAAACACATCTGCGGTCTCACTAGAGAGTCTTTCAAAGATCTCCGCTATCTCACGAGTCTTGCAAATACGCTCTAATGAAACGGTGTTTTACAATAATTAAATCTGCAATCTCAAGAAGACGTCCTCCAATGATACTCGAGGTCTCACGAAACTAGAATCCCTCGATAATGTAAGAGTTGAGACAATGATCACACTCCTCCTGATTGGTTGGATCCAACCATGATCTCCATCATACAATTAATAAATCTAGGTACACATATTATGTACGCTACTCAAGCAAAAATGAATTAGGTCGATGAAATAATAAATTCCTAATTATGTGTAATGTCTAGACTCTAGAGCCCCTTTATAATGAGAGTTGAGACGTTTTATGGATTCTGATCCCATCATCAATAATATGTACTGGTATGTTAGCACTGAAAATGGAAAAACAAATCTCCTATGAGAAGTAAAATCATAGACCTGTATATTGTAGAGAGATATTAAACAAATTTTACACATAATTTTATAATATGTTACATTATTTTATAATATAATTTATTACATATAATATATAAAAACAATTTTTACATCTATTTTATCACTGAGGAATAAGGAAAAACCTTTTAACTTGTATTTACTAGAAGCAAAACCGTTGTAAGTGCTTGCTGGATTATGCTACAAGGTAGATGATGTTTGGATTAGCGTCGTGCATTATAGGCGCTATGTTCGGTTCAAGTTTGTCGAGTATGACGAAGTTCGATATTCGCCAATGTTCGCTCTGCACAAGGAGAACTGTCGTGTTTGTTCCACTTTGTTATAAAAATATTCGAGGTCCTCCACTCCCACCCATTCATGTTTTAACCGCTTAAGAATTTTAGTACAGGATGTAATTATTTGACTTATTTGAACTGTTGTATCAGTGAAACGAGGTGAGTCAGGGAAGTTATGGTTTTACAGTGCAGTGAACAGTTCCGATCAGTGATAATTTATAGCGTCAATGAAATGTGTTCTATAGTGTCAGTGAAATGTGTTACAGAGTGTCAGTGAAATGTGTGCTAAAGTGTCAGTGAAATGCGTCATAGTGCCACTACAGGGAATGAGATGAGAGTAAAGTGAAAGACTATTGAAACTTATGTAGGGCCTATACATAATTATGTAGGTTGTGTTGTAAAATTAGGTATTTTATTTTATGTTTTATTATTATTGTGTTAAATTGTATTGTGTATTCTTATTGTATTGTGTATAAAATTGTATATGTGTTGTAAATTGTATTGTGTATTGTAGATATTATTGTGTATTGCTTATCATTTTATTGTGTATTGTTAATATTGTATATACCACTGCCACCGGGTGCTTGCCCACTTGCAGTGTAAATAAATACATACATACCTCTGGATCTTGCGATTAGTTTTTAATATGAAATAAGACCATATTTGCCATGTCTTGGTTGCCTCTCTCATGTTTGAACATTGCAGGACACTAGTTTGGATTCTGTGTCCCAACTCTTACATTCAAATATTATCGAGGGACTCTAACGAAACGAGTCTTGCAGAGATATCTACAGTCTCAAGATATGAGTCTTGCACTGGCTTCTGTGGTCCTACTAGACAGCAAGACATTAGTCTGCGGTCTCGCGCGATGTTGTCTTGCAGAGACATCTGAAGGCTTTTATGTTTTGCGGAGGTATCTGCAGTTTCACGAGACATTGTCATGCAGAAACACCTGTGATTTATCGAGACTTTGTCGTGCAGACACACCTGTGGTCTATCCAGGTGTTACTCTGCAGAGATGTCAATGTCAAAGGGGGAAATGGGAGGAGAAACATTTTAAAGGTATGTGAGAACGTGTCCTTGCAATGGAATTTGAGATTGATGGAAACTAAATGTGTGAGCTCCAAGCCTGACGGCCACTTTTCTCACTCCGAGTTTCTCCGTTCCATTGAAGGAATTTTAGAAAATTTTGAAGATCTGCAGAGATCTATGGTTTCGTAAGATATTCTTATAGTCAGATGGTGGGAAAATAAATTGCTGTGTATAATTTTGCCTATATCTACAATACGAAACATCTGCTTTAATTTCATTTCGAAGGAAGCTATTGCTAAGATTTTTATTGCTCTTAATATCTGCATCGCTTTCTGGGATTGAATTTTGTATTAATTACAGTTTAGATAATTTCACACAATTATTTTGTGAATTAAGTAATTTTCATATTTAATTTAATCGTAATAAAAAATCAGCGATCAGCGTTCTGATAATCACCATATACAGTAGTAGGGTGACCAGATTCACATCGATAAAAATGAGGACTCAAATCTTTAACAAGGAGGACACTGTTCGAAAAAAGAGGACAGAAAATATGTAGCCTACTTTGATTTAGCCTTAGGCTTATATTATACTTAAAATTACGCCAATATACACTACAGATTTAGGCTTATATAATACTTAAAAATATGTTAATACTATTTTATTACAAAATAATTATGTTAAAACTTAATAATAACGATTTTACAGTTAGCTACATATGAAAGCCAAGGGAACTATAATTATTAAAGAGGACAGAAAATATCTATTTAGATTTAGGCTTAGGCCTATATTGTATTTAAAATTATGTCAATATATATTTTATTATAGCATACTTATGATGAAACTTAATAATATAAAAGTCCACACCTGTTGAGTAACGGTTAGCGCTCGGGCGCGAAACCAGGTGGCCCGGTTTCGAATCCCGGTCGGGGCAAGTTACCTGGTTGAAGTTTTTCCGGGGTTTTCCCTCAACCCAATTTGAGAAAATGTTGGGTAACTTTCGGTGCTGGACTCCGGATTCATTTCACCGGCATTATCATCTTCATCTCATTCAGACGCTAAATAAAACCTAAGATGTTGATACAGCATCGTAAAATAACCCACTTAAAAATAAAAAAAAAATAATATAAAATTATTTTATAATTAACTACATATGAAAGCCAAGGAAACTATAATTATTATCAAAAGGAAGAGCAAAGAGAGTTATGAACGTTAGCAAAGAATAGGCCTATATTCCGTCGATCCTGCTGCTACCTACTGGCAAATTACTTGAAAAAGGTGTCAAATCAGATATATAGTTTCAAAATATTAGACATAGGGGAGAGTTGGGTAGTATCGGACAGTGAGTTTCTTTCATCTACCACTAGATGATAGTACCTGAATGACATGGTTACGTTTCTGTGACGTCACATACGGAAACGTAAACATGTTATTCAGGTTCTACCATCTGGTGGTAGATGAAAGAAACGCACTGTCTAATATTACCCGATGTCCGATACTACCCAACTCTCCCCTACAAGTTACGAAAGGAGGACAAAAGCCTAAAAAGGAGGACATGTCCGGATAAAAGAGGACGTCTGTTCACCCTATACAGTAGTGCATACAATTACATACGTGATAAAGGAGGGATTATTAAACCTTGAAAATTATGGTTTGTTTGTAACGGTGAAAGTGGCTTTGAGAAATAAAAATGGATAATGGAAGAATATAGGGATTGATCCGTCTTGTCTTTACTCACCCCAGACGCCCACGAGGGTTGGAATCTGCATCCCGAAGCTGAAGAGCCAGCAGAACGCAATCATGGCGGCGATCCAGAGCTTCTTGTAGATCTTGTTGTACACATTGTGGTGCGTGATCATAATGTACCTACGAGCAAAGAAGCACATTACTAATAAATTCTGAGCTTCGAAACGTTCAGTAATTCCACAGAGACATTCTTACAATTTTATTGTACATATACGGATCCAAGCCACATTTCCTAACTTGTCCACATCTGTGGAGTAACGGTCAGCGCGTCTGGCTGCGAAACCAGGTGGCCCGGGTTCGAATCCTGGTCGGGGCAAGTTACCTGGTTGAGGTTTCTTCCAGGGTTTTCCCTCAACCCAATACGAGCAAATGCTGGGTAACTTTCGGTGCTGGACCCCGGACTCATTTCACCGGCATTATCACCTTCATATCATTCAGACGCTAAATAACCTAGATGTTGATACAGCGTCGTAAAATAACCCAATAAAATAAAAAAAAATTTCCTAACTTTCCATAAAAGTGAAAATTTGTAAATAATGTTTTACTTAGTAAAATGGCTCTTGTGAAGTCAGTTTTAGGAAATAACTTGAAGTGAAATGGATCTAAGTGCCATATTTGTACCAAACACAATAACACAAATAGAGATCAAAGTCCTAATTTATTAGGTGTTCACAGATGGCGAGACGTATATGTGACAACAACTTCGACGTAACTTATAACCCTTTTTATAGAAAATTTAAAAATGACACTTACATCCTTGTTTACTTCCAAGTCTTCATTAATTCACTGATACTAGAATTTTTGTAGCTTTCGGATTTCTTCACACTGCCATGATTCTTCATTTTGCCTGCTAGTGGATACGTTTTCCGGTACTACAGTGGGTGGACAGAGAATTAAGAATTAAAAAAAATATTCTATCAAACCTCAAAGCTCTCTGGTGGCAAATAACTAATTTACTATCATAATCATGTCAAAAGGAATGTTTCACATTCATTTTCTGACTCTCTGTGTTCTGGTGATCAGCATGTTTGGATGTCTTGGGTTCGATTCCCGGGCTCGGTTCTTGGGGAATTTTCCTTGAAGAAAACTTCCCGGATGTCTAGATAAAGTCTGGAAATGTGTATGATTGCGAATGTTCCGGGTTATTAACTGACCTGTCTTCAAATAAAATCCAATAGGCCTATATCAGACTGTCATGGGCACAAACCTTGACATATGTTTCAACTTCACATTGTTGGCAATTAATGCCATCTGTGAGGTTAAACAGAAAGTCCTAAGAGATGGTAGAGAGGTAAAAATCAATAAATTGTTATATTCATTTGCACATAAATAGATGCACTAGATATGTAGGGGAGACTCGGCTAATTCCGCAATATTAAGAAGTAAATCTATCATATTTTTATCAAAATGTTTATTGAAAAATATTATCAAGGTAGGTAGACATGGACGAAACCTTTCATTACCAAATGAGATAAAAAAGACCTATTAAAATGCAAATATATTTAGTTGTACATACATTACAGTTGAAAAAGAACAACTCGGGTAATTCCGCAACAGTGCGGATAAATCCGCGATAGGAATTGGCTAATTCCGCAGTAGTAAATAATTATGAAATACATTATGAAAGTAACATAAGAGGAACAATTTACATGTAACAATGCTCACTTTCTTCACAGCTGTGTAGCAGAACACAAAAAACAACCAACTTTCGATGTTTCACTGTATTGCCGACAGAGGTATCGACCAATATCCTTGATTTTTTTCTATAGCACTGCAGAGGACATGCCTCCTGTTGACAGCCTCTCAAACTTACGTTCGCTATTGTAAAGGCGCAGTAAAATCATATATGCACTACTGTGGAATTACCCGTACTGCGGAATTAGCCGAGTTTCCCCTACAATTTATAAAATAATGTCATAATAACAAATTCCTAATTCGATGTCCACCGACTGTATACACTCACTGATAGATGGAGACCTGTGGCGGAAAATGGTATTAGAAATTATGATACAGAGTTAATTATTTTGATTGGTAAAGAGATGGGTAGTGGCGTTCTGAGATTCGCCTGAAGACTTGGAAAATTACGAAATGCCCAATTCAGGTTACTTGTTGCTGGAATCAAATCTCGAACTTCTCAAATACAAGGGAAGAAGAATAACGCATAAAATACTTTGTGATTATTGTAACAATAATAATAGATATTTCTTTAATTGTTACAAGAGAAATTAATGAAATATACACTCTACACAAGTGGAATTTCAGTACCGGTAATCCCTTCCTTTGAAGGAAGAGCTACACTAAATTTCATGAGAAGATCCCTGCGAGGGGAGTACAGTCCTTGCGGGGTAAGAGGAGAGGGTAAATTAGTAACTGAGCGTCTTTGAAGGAGCAGATGGATGGGTGGTGTCATTGGCCGACTGGTACAAACAAGGCTCAGTCAATAGTTTTTATTAGTATTTTGTTAATTAGTAGGCTGGTGGACGAAGTATTAGGTCCTCCAGTGTTTTTATTATATTTTTGTTTCTTTATTATGATTAACTTTTTTATTTTTTCATTAGGAAGACAAAATGAATCTTTCGAAATATAATTTTATACTGTTCTTTTTGCGGGGTCAAACCAAATACAATCCCACGGGACGTGGGAAATAATTTATTCCACACAAACAAAAAAAAAATAACTTCGTCACAGTTGTCCGTAACAATTTTATGTTAAGATAAAAACAATTCGCCGTCCATGGGGACCGAACCCATGATGTTCTGCACTTCGGAACGCTCAGAAAACGCAGTATTACATGGACAGGAAACGTAGTAGTGTGTGCAGATCTCGATTATATCTCTGCCGGTCAGTGGCCGTTAAATTTCAAATGGCTTATCTTATAACGTGGGCGTCAGCGTATTGAAAAGCATTACAACTTTTCTCCCATCCCCTCACTTCCCTTTCGCAAGTGTGACGTAGCACAGAGGCAGAGATAAAATCCGAGATCTGTATCTTGCGCTGTAAGGATCATCAAGAGTAGCTCGAAATTTTATTTCCGTATTTGTAAAACTCCGTCATCGTCGAGATTTAAGTAGCCGTAAGTCAACGCATTGTCAATTGAGCTGCCAAGGAGGCTACATCCCAGTGAAAGACAGGAAGTGTATCGTCTTCGACCCACTTTGGACTCTGGAACCTCGGGTTTATACTTACGTGCGAACATGGCACATCACAGAGGACGATTTAGCTACAAACTGCAGTAGAAATAAAATAATTTAACAATTTTGCACGCCGATATACACTCTTCCCCTCTGAGCTGTCACTACGACTACCGACAGTGACGTTATAAAATGCTGAAGGTGTGTACACAGACGCCGACCCGGTTGCCCTCCCGCGGGAAATCATGGAACCAGACTCCGATGTGACACTCATTTTTCATCTCACGACTCGGAATAAACATGGCAATTGTTTCCTCTCCCCCTCATTTGTCACTCTGCACTCTCATTTGTTTACTCTCTTGTGCTAATTGCATCACTGAAACTTTGCACTACGCCATGCAGCTTTACGCTCCGTCCATTTCATTCCCTGGAGACGGTTCTCTTGTTTCCTTTTGAAGTTTGCGTAAATGATGTAGCTTTGTTTATTTCTGTCTGAAATTACAAATTGGAGCTTTTAAGGGAGGATTTACTAATCCATTCGAAATGTGGAGTAAATTGATTAATTACAGTAAAGAGTAGCATTTTAAATATAAAATGGAGTGTAACTAATGCTCATTTTAATGCCGACTCTCTCGTTGAAATTTATATCTTTCCTACAACTTTAGTTTTATAAACCGCGCTTTAAATTTCACTAACAATTTTATTTAAATATTTAGAGATTACATTGCCTTGACGTTAGGTGTTAAAGCAATGGAAGAACAATTATTTTAAGATACTTATATCCCCATACTATATGGTATTAATAATAATAATAATAATAATAATAATAATAATAATAATAATAATAATGACGTACCGGCGATTCGGCAGTTATCAGACTGTACTAGAGAAAATGATGGTAGACACGGTAGTTTCCTGTTGATTTTCATATCTAACGATGATGACAATTAGGGGTAATGATTGTATGCCGTTAAATTGCTCTTCATGCGCCTCTGACCTCAGGTACCAGTACGTAATTACGTTGAGATGGGGAATTTCAGTGTGTTTCGTTCAGCAGTGAACTTTGGTTGATCGGTTACATTACGACCGAAGGCAACATTGAACGTCTTGTAAAAGAAGAATAATAGCAAGATGTCGAGGACGAAATTTGTGACGATTTCAAATGAGGAAATTTGTAATAATGACACAGATTTTGAGATAAATAATACATACTTACTTACTTATTGGCATTTAAAGAACCCGGAGGTTCATTGCCACCCTCACATAAGCCCGCCACTGATCCCTATACTGAGCAAGATTAATCCAGTCTATACCATCATATCCCACCTAATTATGTCAGGTGAAGAATACAATGCGTGCAGCTCTGCGTTGTGTAACTTTCTCCATTCTCCTGTAACTTCATCCCTCTTAGCCCCAAATATTTTCCTAAGAACCTTATTCTCAAACACCCTTAATCTCTGTTCCTCTCTCAAAGTGAGAGTCCAAGTTTCACAACCATATAGAACAACCGGTAATATAACTGTTTTATAAATTCTAACTTTCAGATTTTTTGACAGCAGACTAGATGACAAAAGCTTCTCAACCGAATAATAACACGCATTTCCCATATTTATTCTGCGTTTAATTTCCTCCAGAGTGTCATTTATATTTCTTACTGATGCTCCAAGATATTTGAATTTTTCCACCTCTTCGAAGGATAAATCTCCAATTTTTATATTTCCATTTCCTACAATATTCAGGTCACGAGACATAATCATATACTTAGTCTTTTCGGGATTTTCTTCCAATCCTATCGCATTACTTGCTTCAAGTAGAATTTCCGTGTTTTCCCTAATCGTTTGTGGATTTTCTCCTAACATATTCACGTCATCCGCAAAGACAAGAAGCTGATGTAACCCATTCAATTCCAAACCCTCTGTGTTATCCTGAACTTTCCTAATGGCATATTCTAGAGCAAAGTTAAAAAGTAGAGGTGACAATGCATCTCCCTGCTTGAGCCCGCAGTGAATTGGAAAAGCATCAGATAGAAACTTGCCTATACGGACTCTCCTGTAAGTTTCACTAGGACATATTTTAATTAATCGAACTAGTTTCTTGGGAATACCAAATTCAATAAGAATATCATATAAAACTTCTCTCTTAACTCAGTCATACGCATTTTTGAAATCTATGAATAACTGATGCACTGTACCCTTATACTCCCATTTTTTCTCCATTATCTGTCGAATACAAAAAATCTGATCAATAGTCGATCCATTATGCCTAAAATCACACTGATGATCCCCAATAATTTCATCTACATAAAGAGTTAATCTTCTCAAAAGAATATTCGACATAATTTTATACGATGTCAACAAAAGTGATATTCCTCGAAAGTTACTACAGTTAGTCTTGTCCCCCTTCTTAAAACAGGTACTATTATGGACTCCTTCCATTGTTCTGGTACAATTTCCTTTTCTCAAATTGCAAGTACAAGTTTATAAATTTCGCTAGATAATGCGCTTCCACCCTCTTGTATTAATTCTTCTGGAATTTGATCAATACCTGGAGACTTGTACTTTTTCAGATTTTCTATTGCAATTTCGACTTCAGAAAGTGTGGGTTCCGGTATAAATGGCTCAGCAGTTTGTATTTGAATTTCGTCCCGATCATTTCTATTTGGCCTATGTATATTTAGTAGTTGCCCAAAATAGTTTTTCCATCGTTCAAGATTGAATGAGAGTCTGCAAGCAAGTCACCATTCTCATCCTTAATCACGTTTACCCTTGCCTGATATCTGTTTTTAAATTCCTTTATACCCTTATATAAATCTCGAATGTTTTTATTCTTACTATTCGTTTCTACCTCATTCAGTTTTTCCTTCAAGTAATCTCTCTTTTTATTCCTAAGTGTACGACTTGCTTCCCGTCTTTCATTGAAATAATTATCTCTATTCTCCACAATTGGATCCTGTAAGAATTTCAAATGTTGCCTATTTTCTTCTATCTACTACAATGGAACAATCTTCATCAAACCACGGTTTCTTTTTCTTAGTTTCATGATAGCCTATGCTCTGCTTAGCTGCAATTTTGATATTATCTCGGATATTGTCCCACACGCTATTAACGTCTAACTCTTTCTTAGCTTCGTCGGAAGTTGCTAAAGCAGCAAACCTATTTGAATTTTCAACCTGATAACGTTGCTTAGTTTCGTCGTCCTTTAATTTCAGAATATTGAATCTACTAATATTAGCTTGTTGCTCTACTCGCTTAGCTACTGATAGCCTTTCCCTTTATTCTCCAATTACCAAATAATGGTCAGAATTACAGTCTGCTCCCCTGAAAGTTCGAATGTTTATTATACTAGTATGTCTCCGTTTATCTATCAAGATGTGATCTATTTGGTTGTGTGTCATTCCATCTGGAGAAGTCCAAGTATATTTATGTATATCTTTATGGGGAAATGTTGTACTCTTGACAATTAAATTTTTTGATGTGGCAAAGTTGACTAACCTAACTCCATTGTCATTACTACTTATGTGTAGGCTCTCTTTTCCAATTGTTGGTTTAAAAATATCCTCCCGTCCTACTTTAGCATTGAAATCCTGCAATAAAACTTTCATGTGATATCTAGGCAAATGATCAAAAGTGCGTTCCAATTCCTCATAGAAGCTATCCTTTATATGGTCGTCTTTCTCTTCTGTAGGGGCGTGAGCATTTATAACTACGATATCGCACCATCTACCCTTAAGTACTAAATACGATAACCTCGATAACCTCTCACTGATAAATTCGACCTTTTTTACTGCTGATTTTATTCTTTTATGTACAAAGAATCCTGTTCCTAATTGGTGATTATCGTTTCCTTCCCCATAATACGACAAGTAATCGCCTACTTGTGATATGCCATTCCCATCTAACCTAACCTCTTGTACTCCCACGAAGTCTATTCTATATCTAGCTAGTTCTTTTGCTACTAATGTTACCCCTCCTGTTCTATAAAGACTAGTTACTAGTGCCAAATCTCAAAACCTTATTCCTTTGCTGTGATCGTGCCAGAGAATCAGTCCCATTCCGAGGCTTATTTGAAGGATTCTTAACAAGCTGTTTTTTACGGTGATGGGTTGTTAGTCCTTCGCCCAACCCCCAAGCTGGAGGACCACCCCTTATCGGCTGTCCACGACTGCTTATTCAATATATTCGCAGCTACCCTCCATATCTGGAGGCCGTCTCCTCTATCCGCAAATAATACATGTGTAAAATAATTCAAATATGCCCCCATTGTTTCTGCAGAAGTGGAACGAAGTTTTTCTAGATATGAGGCTATGTTTTCTACCATCAGGCAATCATTTTCCTTTGAAAATTTAAAAATGTGGTTTGTTATTCACTGCAACAATATATGAAATGAAAAATTATGTGAAACAAAAACTTAATACACTGTCATATTAACATAGTGAAATAATAAGACTGATACTTGTCAATGTTATATTAGGTGTATTTTCTACAGAAATAAAATAGCATGTAATCGATGATATTGTGACGAACCGAATAGTTGGAACACGAAATAGAAAACAAATGTAGCAAAAAAGATGAAAAAAATACTGGATAAACATTAAGAATATTTAACTCTACGTAAAATTTCTGACAATTTCAAATGAGGAAATTTATAATAATGATACAGATTCTGAGATAGATAATGATTGTATAAAATATTTCAAATATTCTCCCATTGTTTCTGCAGAAGTGGAACGAAGTCTGTTTTTTCTAGCAACAGGCAATCGTTCTCCTTTGAAAATTTAAAAATGTAGTTTGTTATTAACTGCAACAATACATGAAATGAAAAAACAATGTAAAACAAAAACGTAATACACCATCACATTAACATAGTGATATAAAAAGGCTGATACTTGTCAATGTCATATTAGGTGTATTTTCTGCAGACAGAAAATAAAAGTCTTTAAATTTTTCTTTAGCAGATAGTTGTGTTTCGAAGTCAAAGGAGCGTCTTTCAACCACCCAAATGCTGAGGACTAACTTACCGTGGTGATAAGCATGAGTTCAAACGAACGAAAGACACTGCGTTAACTCACCCCAACTCTGAGACGTGCTCAAAGTTAAATGCGCACGAAGCGCACTGGTGTATAACGGCATATATTTCTCAGATCTAGTGATAATGCCATCGAAATGAGCCCGAGGACCAGACGCCAAAAGTTATGCCCTATTTATTCAGAGGGTTGAGGAAAAACCCCGGAAAACCTCAACAAAGTAATTTGTATAATTTCAAGGAAAAATTGTTCCGGGGCCGGGTATCGATCCCGGGACCTCTGGTTGAACGTACCAGCGCTCTGCCAACTGAGCTACCCGGGAACTCCACCCGACACCGTCTCAACTTTTCTCTTTATATCCGCACAACTCGCGTGGGCTGACGAAGCGCCAGAGACTCACATCGAGTGCACACAAACTCTGTGTGACTTGGAATTGTGGTTTTCTGTTAACGTGCACAGTGACGTATATATTATGCAAATCTAGTCTTTCAGGTTAAGCTCCCTGTAAAGCAGATTTGAATAATTTCAAGGGAAAAATTGTTCCGGGGCCGGGTATCGATCCCGGGACCTCTGGTTGAACGTACCAGCGCTCTACCAACTGAGCTACCCGGGAACTGCACCCGACACCGTCTCAACTTTTCCCTTTATATCCGCACAACTCGCGTGGGCTGACGAAGCGCCAGAGACTCACATCGAGTGCACACAAACTCTGTGTGACTTAGAATTGTGGTTTTCTGTTAACGTGCACAGTGACGTATATATTATACAAACCTAGTCTTTCAGGTAAGGCTCCCTGTAAAGCAGATTTGAATAATTGCAAGGAAATTTCCTTGAAATTATTCAAATCTCCGGAACAATTTTTCCTTGAAATTATTATTTTTCCTTGAAATTATTCAGATCTCCGGAACAATTTTTCCTTGAAATTATTCAAATCACCGGAACAATTTTTCCTTGAAATTATTCAAATCACCGGAACAATTTTTCCTTGAAATTATTCAAATCTACCCGGAACAATTTTTCCTTGAAATTATTATAATCTGCACCGGAACAATTTTTCCTTGAAATTATTCAGATCTCCGGAACAATTTTTCCTTGAAATTATTCAAATCACCGGAACAATTTTTCCTTGAAATTATTCAAATCACCGGAACAATTTTTCCTTGAAATTATTCAAATCTGCCCGGAACAATTTTTCCTTGAAATTATTCTAATCTGCACCGGAACAATTTTTCCTTGAAATTATTCAAATCTGCACCGGAACAATTTTTCCTTGAAATTATTCAAATCTGCACCGGAACAATTTTTCCTTGAAATTATTCAAATCTGCTTTACAGGGAGCCTTACCTGAAAGACTAGATTTGTGTACAGCAATTTGTCTCAACCAGGATTTCATCCATGCCCGCGAGTTTCGCTGACAGACACGCTTAACAATACCCACTCCTTTTAAAGGTCTTGAAAAATCGCTCAGTTTTAGACTTGAATTGGATCACAGGAAGCGGAGGCGAAAGAAATTCACAATCTCACTCACTAACGTCACCCATTATACTACTTCCTTTACAGCTTCTTGATTAATCGAACATCAATCAATCCACCCGCGACGTAGATCTGTACTCCTATCTCTACCAATTTCAGTTCGTGCAAATGATGGCCATATCAGGACAGAAGTTCCCCAGCAAAGATCATCTTTAAGTCCGCGACAACAGGACAGTGACATATTATCTGTCCTAAGGTTTCGATTTATGTTTACATCTGTAATAGTCGGGATTATCAGTAGAGACTGGTATGATAAGAAGAAAATGTTGCTAAATATCGAATTTATTTTGGTAACATATAAATTTTCATATGCTATTAGGAAAGTCCAGGATAATAGAGAGGGTTTGGAATTGAACGGGTTACATCAGCTGCTTGTCTATGCGGATGACGTGAATATGAATATGTTAGGAGAAAATCCACAAACGATTAGGGAAAACACGGGAATTTTACTTGAAGCAAGTAAAGAGATAGGTTTGGAAGTAAATCCCGAAAAGACAAAGTATATGATTATGTCTCGTGAACAGAATATTGTACGAAATGTAAATATAAAAATTGGAAATTTATCTTTTGAATAGGTGGAGAAGTTCAAATATCTGGGAGCAACAGTAACAAATATAAATGATACTCGGGAGGAAATTAAACACAGAATAAATATGGGAAATGCCTGTTATTATTCGGTTGAGAAATTCTTATCATCCAGTCTGCTGTCGAAAAATCTGAAAGTTAGAATTTATAAAACAGTTATATTACCGGTTGTTCTGTATGGTTGTAAAACTTGGACTCGCACTTTGAGAAAGGAACAGAGATTAAGGGTGTTTGAGAATAAGGTGCCTAGGAAAATATTTGGGGTTAAGAGGGATGAAGTTACAGGAGAATGGAGAAAGTTACACAACACAGAAATGCACGCATTGCATTCTTCACCTGACATAATTAGGAACATTAAATCCAGACGTTTGAGATGGGCAGGGCATGTAGCACGCATGGGCAAATCCAGAAATGCATATACAGTGTTAGTTGGGAGGCCGGAGGGAAAAAGACTTTAGGGTGGCCAAGGCGTAGATGGGAAGATAATATTAAAATGGATTTGAGAGGGGTGGGATATGATGATATGGAATGGATTAATCTCGCTCAGGATAGGGACCAATGGCGGGCTTGTGTGAGGGCGGCAATGAACCTCCGGGTTCCTTAAAAGCCAGTAAGTAATTAAGTAACATATAAAAAATATGAAATACTCCCTCCATTCAAAAATATGTTATAGTAACAAATAAAACAAGTTTGATTATTGCACATGCACACACGAAATGTTTCGCGGTGTGGTATTCTGTTCAGTAGTGAAGGGACTATCAGACAGTGCAGCTGTGAATGTTTGTAACCTTCTGTAGTGCATCAAACCATCAAACTGTAATATTCAAATAGTTAATTATGAACATAAATCAAATGGGCACCTGCTGTGGTGGTGTTGCGGAAAATGTAACACCAACACAATCAGTTTTGAATAGAACATCTAAGGCTCAACAGTCGTACAGTTTTTATGTTAATTGGTACTTCTCTCAAAACAATGTTTGTTTTTGCTTTTATTAATTTGACATCACACAGAATGAAATGTACGTAATTTTTATGTTTTTCTTACGTTAATTTATCAAACAAATAAGTATCTAGAAGATGTACTAAAGTTACATTATATTACTGAGAACTTTAACAAATGTACGGTATACCATATTTTGGAACAGAATTAATTAATCTTTCTATACCATATTTTGGAACAGAGGGAATAAATAATATATCAGTGCTAAAATCTGTGGTGTTTGGTCAAAACATATCTTCAAAAAAAAAAAAAAAAAAAACTATTTTGAGATACAAGCATTTTTAAGCATTTTTATTTCCACTTTTCCTATATGAATCATAATTCTAGTTTACATACAAATGTTTTGGTTTTCAAAAAAATTATTGCGCCTAAATTAGCCTATATAATATTATAAATTCTTCAAAGTTAAAATATGAGCTTGCTGTATTTGAATGTACAGCTCATGCATTTTGTCACGACACTCTCCCACTCTTTCTACAGAGCTGCGCACGAGCTCGGATGAGTCTACTTACGAATTATAGGGGAATGGGTTAGTTTTTGCCTTGAACTCGGTAGACACACGCCCGACCCTCCCTTCTACTCCTACCCCCTGTACAGAAACGTTCCCGTACTGCACATCGCGAGTGTCTTCACAAAATGCATGGGCTGTAATACGCAAGGAATATTTTGCTTAGGTCACTAATTTGCATAATTAAAATGACATTAACTTCGAAACTAGCAGTCCGATTGAGCTAAAAATTTGCACACAGATTCTTAATGCATAAAACGAAGAGTTAAAAAATGAAAGAAATTGGATTAAAATTGTAACAGTTTCAAAACTCAGTTCTAGTGTCCCTTAAAATCGTTCAGCATTACTGTAGGCCCACGAGTAATTCACAGACTCTATAAAATTCAACAGAAATATTAGTTATTCCACAGAAAGACACGAAACAGCTTATTTTTCACACCAATCATCGTCACTTTGTGTCCTTGATAGCATTTATTAATACGATTAAAAAAAATAACATTTAAGTTCTAGTTTGAACACCAGACTACCAGCACTGTTGTGCAGACAGCAGAAAAATAAATCGGAACAGCACTCATTTGCATTACACATTTCTTTTAGATTAATTTTAAGCTCTGTGAATCCATCCCATTACATTTCCACGGACGTGTTTTGAATCACATACATTTACGCTTTTTATATATTAAAACATTTGCATAGTGCTGCGGTTAGATAGATACTGGACGGCGGCTGAAGTAAAATTTAATTTGTTGCAACTTCTTTCTACAAATATACGCTGAAAACTGTAGTGGGACTAAGTTCAGTGTGAAATGGAAATTATAAAACAATAACAGATTTAGGTGTCTATATGACAATGGGGGAAAAAAAAAACTAACTTAATAATGATGCGAAAAACTAGAGTATTAATTCCATAAAACATATCCAATAGTGACGTAATAATTAGGCCTACACAAAAATTGATCAATTCAAAATGTGCAAGTAAATCACTAAAATGAGTTAAAGATACAAGGAAAATCACTCATAAATAAATTAAAACTGGATACGAAATATCAAATGAAGATGACATCGTTAAAATCTGTTTTTTGTAGTAAAATAGGCACAGCTAATCATTCAAAAAATTTTTAATTATAGTAAATTCTATATTATCCAAGAAGTTCTCAGCGGTCTTCGCTGTTACTAAGGTGCCCGATGGATCCGAGGTTCAAACCCTGCCGAAGACGACACTACCAGCGTTTTATGTTTCGTGGTTACGGTTTCCTTTGTTATCTTTCCACTCTCCCTCCTGCCATCAGAGACGATACATTTGCAGCATAAATCGCTTCCGTCACACTGGAGGCATCGATTTGTTTTAGTTCGCTTGCATCTATCATCTATGACCGAGAAAGAGAAGAAGAAACTTCTTGTTTTGCCAATTCAGCTAAGTAAGTCGAATACTATCTACGTTAAAGCAAATAAGTTTACAGTATTGTGTGGGCGATTATAGAGTACACGTTATTGAGAAAGTAAAAGTTACTTTCATTTGTGTCTACATGCATGAGTTCATAAGTAATAACAGTGTTCATGCAATGTTTTTTTACGTGTTACAGTTGTTTGATCTATAAAATGATTTTGACAAGTAAAAGTCAAATGTGATTTTTAGCAGCGAATCGTGATTGCAGAATCTCAAAAGTAGACTGCAAGTTTATTTCCTTATTTTATTATTAGTCTACAGTTCTTTCAAAAGTGCCCATATTTGTCCGATGCATTAGTTGAATGTATACAAAATGGAGCGAAAAACTCTTGTTTTTTATTGTAGCCTGCATGTTTATGTTCGAAAAGCAACTGAACTTCTTATAGAGTGTTATCGGTTTTATTTGTTTATTTTTTTTTTTTTTTGTAAAATATCGAAAACATAAAATACTTTAAATGTTTGTTAATGTTTTAATATCTTGCCCCGAACAGCATAACCTATGGCATTTTTGTGAACTGAAGAATCGTCAAATTCAATTTAAGGGAAACGTTGAAACAATTTTGACATAAATCTTTGGTTAACGGGTCGAAAAAACTGACAAAGCTCTAAACAAAGAAGATGCTATATTAGTTGCTTAGCATCTTTGGTCTTTCTCCTTAATGAGAGAGCAAGAAAAGATTGAATTTTTTTCCGAGCTGTTTATAGCTATATTAAATTCTTACATTCGATTGTAAGAAGGTCCTGTATTGACAGTATGACATTTTCTTTACTGATAGAAATTTTATTTATCGGGCATAGTCCTCCTGAAAATGATTTTTTGTAGTATCGGATTTGTATAACATCTTATTCATTTTCTGCTATATTGATAGGACAAGAGTTAATGAGACTCTGTTACGTTTAGAAGGTTTCTTGGAAGCGTAAAAATTCAATGTTATTTATTACCTAACAAATGGACTGCGAAGGCGTTAAATTTTAATATGTACAAAATTGTAACGCATGAATTATTACTCGACCGAGGCCAGTGGAGCCGCGGGCGTAATGTGAACTATCGCGATGACGCTATACGAACGCAGGAGCAGTACAAGTGGCGCTCCGGACTGCAGGACTCCACTGGCCTCGGTCGAGTAATACTTGAATATGTGTTGTTCATAAACACAAAAGAGTAAGATAAGTCAAAGACGGAACTTTTGAATAAATATTCTTGTAATCAGGAATCACAATACCAATTAAAAAAAACTGTTTTCTGACAGATGACATTAACACTAACCGTTTTAATTTTCGAACTTCGTTCTTTACTTTACTCTTAATATTTCGTAGTAATACCAAAATTTATTTTATGTTTCTCAAGCCAACTTTGACAAAATACTGAAACCGACCATTCAAAAATTATTTTGATTACCGTACTGACGTTGGTTTGAGACTTCACAGCGAAATGGAACATTACCTGTTTATGGTGATCATAGCTATCGACAGCAGTGATACGCCGATGTTGCCATATCTCATGAAAGGGAACAACTGACATAAGAAGTCTCCATGTATCCATCTGCCGTAGATGAACCTTGAAGAGCTGAAGGGCAATACACATGTGCAGAACATGAAGTCCGCTATACATAAACTGAAACATACAAGAATCAAATTAGTCCAATTCTCTTCAAATAATGAAGCACATTTACAGATTCTTAAACACTTTATTTCACTTGTCGTGAGAGATGCATACATTTTCAAGGAAAGGAGCAGCATGCATTGATGAACTCGTTTGCAAGAATTATTCTGCATTTGGATAATTCCACTGTGACGGTTGTGACATTTGTACTATAATCCACGAAATATAAGTAATATATATTAATAAGAGGACTACATGTTTAAATTTGTTCAAATTAATTTCTACAATATTCACAGAAGTACTTCAAAATCACTAAAAGAACATTATTATAAATCCATGTTGAATCTTTCGTACACTACTTTTAACACTTGAATATAAATGATTGATTAAATGGCGATCTTACTCGTGTTAATTATGTAAGCATGTGTGGCTTACAGCTGTTTCGGTGCTACTTGACACCATCCTCAGAGCCTACTAGATCTCGGCGCTATCTCAACTTCACTGCCTGTTGTGTGGGTGTGTTCGTGTGATGAAGAGTTGTGTCAAATAATGTGTGTGTTCTGAAATTGATCTGTGTGTTGAGAATTTGATTAGGGTGTGTTTTTAGTGTGTAAACACACTAGAACAATATGAAATATACAGACACACTAAAAACACACCCTAATCAAATTCTCAACACACAGATCAATTTCAGAACACACACACTATTTGACACAACTCTTCATCACACGAACGCACCCACACAACAGGCAGCGAAGTTGAGATAGCGCCGAGATCTAGTAGGCTCTGAGGATGGTGTCAAGTAGCACCGAAACAGCTGTAAGCCACGCATGCTTACATAATTAACACGAGTAAGATCGCCATTTAATCAATTATTTATTATTATAAATACTGGAGATCCTACAAAATATACTTTTCTTCTCTTTGTGACGGTTGTGAACACTTCGTGATATGAAGTTCCAGCAAAAATTCTGTAATATAAGATTTCTGTGAAGTTTTGGGATAAGTAATATCAGCTTATTTTTTCCTGATACATTAAATAGCAACGCATAACGGCTCATATGATGTTCTAGCTCTGTGTAGGCCTATTGAATACGTTATTACAAGTATGTGACGGTTGGGACCGCGCTGTGTATCACAGCAACTCCTCAAAGGAGCAGCCTCACTTTGGAATGTTCTATAACTTCATCTCTTAAAAATTCCCCAGATGTGAATGTTGCTGAGGAGTTACGTCGGAAGATCGAACGAGTCACATCCCTACTGACATCTCCATCAGCGAACTCTGTATAAATTTCATTTGTTAATCAGGTGTTACATTTTTTTTTCGAGCAAGAAGGAGGAAAATTTCAGAATATCTTTGTTAATTTGGATGATTATATGATGTTCCAACTGCTTATATTTAATAATATTTCTATGTTGTTTGGGTAAAGGGATATAAGTCATAAAATAAGTTTGGTAATTAAATGAAAATTAAACCTGGAACCTTTATTGCAAATAATTTTGTACACAAATAAAACACATCAAATGCTAGTATTCTTTTGATTTTTGCACACTCACTTGTATAATTTAACTTGAGTGTTCATCTGGGGAACAAAATTCCATCTGCACAAAAAATGACTTATACTCCTTTACCCGAACACCACAGATTTTATATTGATAGTTGGCGGTTCGTCGACTCGCCGACAATAAGTTTTCTCCGATGAGCGCGCCACGCCCACTTACAGCCACAACTGCCACTTCGTGGTCGGGAGATAATAATTAACCACTGAGCTATGCCGAAGTTCAATCCACAGCACCGAATCGGATCTCTGTCCTCTAGTGTTTTTCAGTGGCGTAGCGTCAATGTAAGCTAAAAAGCTCAGCTTCCCCAGTTAATAATAATTTCATAATAAACCAGCAGTTTATGAACAAAATTATTTATTAATTTTAATAGAATTTATATTTACGCGTTAAATATTGTGATGCGGCAGCTCAGGATGATTTGTGATGCAGCAGTAAACAAAAATCCTGCACACACCAGCAAATGTAACAGAAATTATTATCCCCAATATTAGAACATAAAACTCAATGCATTTACGTTACAGAAATGTTAATCTTTGTAATGTACTTTAAATTTTTTACATAGCTTAACACTGAATCCCAAGGGCAGGCTATAGGTTATTATCTGGTAAATTTCTATCTAATGCTTTTCCAATTGACTGCGGTCTAAAGCAAGGAGATGCACTATCATCTTTACTTTTTAATTTCGCCCTAGAATATGCCATTAGGAAAGTTCAGGATAACAGACAGGGTTTGGAATTGAACGGGTTACTTCAGCTTCTTGTCTATGCGGATGACGTGAATGTGTTAGAAGAAAATTCACCAACGATTAGAGAAAACACGGGAATTTTACTTGAAGCAAGTAAAGCGATAGGTTTGGAAGTAAATCCCGAAAAGACAAAGTATATCGCCGTTGTTCCTGCAATAACTCCTATGTGCAAAATATAAAATTTTTCAGTAGGAAGAAAAGAAAACATTTCTTCATTCTATGGCAGCCGTACATAGGAGACTGTGAATTCTTACATTTTCGAAACAAAGAAATATAATTACATATAGCAGATTTTATGTGCTGTATCACTATTTAAGTTATTTAATAGAGCAAAAATCTGAAAATCGATAAATATGTCACATAGGAGTTATTGTAGGATTATGTCTCGTGACGAGAATATTGTACGAAATGGAAACATAAAAATTGGAGTTTAATCCTTCGAAGAGATTGAAAAATTCAAATATCTTAGAGCAACAGTAACAAATATAAATGACACTCGGAAGGAAATTTGAGAGAGGAGCAGAGATTAACAGTGTTTGAGAATAATGTTCTTAGGAAAATATTTGGGGCTAAGAGCGATGAAATTACAGGAGAATGGAGAAAGTTATACAACGCAGAACTGCACGCATTGTTTTCTTCACCTAACATAATTAGGAACATTAAATCCAGACGTTTGAGATGGGCAGGGGATGTAGCACGTATGGGCGAATCTAGAAATGTATTTAGAGTGTTAGTTGGGAGGGAAAAAGACTTTGGGGAGGCCGAGACGTAGATGGGAGGATAATATTAAAATGGACTTGAGAGAGGTGGGATATGATGATAGAGAGTGGATTAATCTTGCTCAGGATAGGGACGATGGCGGTCTTATGTGAGGGCGGCAATGAACCTGCGGGTTCCTTAATAGTAATATGCGTTACAAGAGCGGTATGTTAATGTTTTCATGTTCGAGGAGAAGATTGAAAAAGCGAAACGTAGTTGAGCTTTTTTAATTTCCGAGAACATGAAAACAAACATACCGCTCGTGTATCGTACATTATTTTGTGCGAAGATCGTTTATTACATACCTGAAAGAGGAATTTCTAATTAGTTGCAATGAAATCTCCATCTTGGTTTCTGTTCAATGACGGCAACTTTTAAAAACAAAAATATCTACCTTCAAATTGTTGCTATAAAATGTTTGCTGTGTTTACTATATTCCAGCAGGCCGTGATATACGTCTGTCTTTCCCCCGCCCCCCCAGTCTATAAATGCGAATTTAAAACAAACGGTAAGGTTATGTAATGATTTATTTTTCATTTTAATATTTTAACAATATTATTTATATAACATATTGCAGTAATAACATCGGCATCTGGGATCTTGTTGATTTTTTCGCGGCTCCCTTAATGTTACTTGCATTACAAATGCAGTAACTTTTGTGGTGTTGTAGAGTTTACTTAATTTTTGCAAATATTTAAAAACAATAATTAACAGTGCAATTTAGGTGAAATTGCAGTGGTAAGTTTCCAATTTATAATTATTACTATGTTAAACGTCTCTAAAAATTATATGTTAAAAGCCTAAAGCAGTAAAATGAATATGGCGCTTAAGCGGTAAGAAGAGGGAAATTGTTATGTGTGTTAGATTGGGAATACTGAATGTGGTATTTCACACTTACCGCGTATTGGTTTTGTGCGGAAAGCAAGCAAATACGCACGATCTCGCACAAAAGCCATTTGTAAGTAAGGTGATAGTAAAACGAAAAATAATTAATTGTCTTCTAATTTATATTAAAATTTAATTTGCTATGACAGTTTTTGTGACTTATACGTTCCTATCGAGTTTCAGTTTCATGTGTTAGAAAGAGGGTGCATAAATTTCCACCCTTTATGACTAATTATAAGGGATGATACGCCTGTTAATGTAAGTGGAGAGACTTATTCAAATTGACGCTAATTGGAGTACAATCACAATAGACCGGAACTTCTCAAAGCTACCGCAAACTCCTTATTTACTGGGAGCATTTTACGCGCAAACCAAAGTCGCTCCTTCTCCCGCAGTTTCCTGTTCTTTCTTGAAGACTTAATTACTAATTACCAAGTTATTTTCTCCGACTCCACTTCTGTTTTCGTCTTTTCTCTCTTATTTTTCTTTCACTGACGAATCTCTGCATGTGCTTAACGATTCGGGTTTCTTTTCAACTCCTTTGCATTCACCGATATAAAAGTGCCTTTGTGGTGAAACATAAAGATTCTGTCTCCATTGAAGTAACCGCTTCGAAATTAGTAGAGTTTCAAAAGAACAGTCGTTCACAAGTTTTCTGTTCGAGAAAGATATTGGGGAGGGGAAACATATTAATCATAGTTCACTTGTTTTCACTGAATGCGAGGGAAGGATTGAAACACAGGGGAGGTACGTACGCTACAGACTAATATTTTTCACGCTGAGGGAGGGAGGCCGGGATAATTAAAACCCATATATTATTTGTCTAAAGAAAATTAACATTTTCACGTTCTGATAAAGCACCGTGTGTCTCTTCTGAGGTTTCAGGTGGCAACATTAAAATTTTACTGTAAATTATTGTAGGCAGTTTTTATAATTTTATTCACTCACGTTAAGCAAAAAAGATAATTAAAACGAAAAAAGTTTTGCTTTCTAATTCGTAAGAAAAAAATCATTCAGAACTATAAAAATAGGCGAAAAGAATTAATTTGGAATATCTTTCTCAGCTGAAACGTTTATCCTGTTTTTACTGTTATTATTATTACTTACTTACAAATGACTTTTAAGGAACTCGAAGGTTCATTGCCGCCCTCACATAAGCCCGCCATCGGTCCCTATCATGTGCAAGATTAATCCAGTCTCTATCATCATCTCCCTCAAATTCATTTGAATACTTATTGTATGGATTCGTAACAATCTGTTTTTTACGGTGATGGTTTGTTAGCCCTTTGCCCAACGCCCAAGTTGGAGGACCACCTGCTGTCCACGACTCCTTATTCAATATATTCGTAGCTACCCTCCATATCTGGAGGCCATCTCCTCTTATTGTTATTATTATTATTATTATTATTATTATTATTATTATTATTATTATTATTATTATTATTATTATTATTGTTAATCACCATCACAGTCGTAGTCCAACGAGCAATGCTCTTTAATTCGCAACTTTCTTGTTTGTCTTCTTCTTCTTCTTTTTCTTCTTCTTCGTCAGGGTGGAAGTAAAATAATCCTGCAGATTGAAAGGAACGATGGATACATTTAAATTAAGAGAAAACTCATATTATGTTTTGTGATTAAACGCAAGGTGAATAAATAGAGTGCTGGGTAACTTTCGGTGCTGGACCCCGGACTCATTTCACCGGCATTACCACCTTCATTTCATCCAGACGCTAAATAACCTAGATGTTGATACAGCGTCGTAAAATAACCCAATAAAATAAAATAAATAAATTGAGTTGGAAGTTTCAGCAGTCTGGCAACATCGCCGCTAACACAATCCTCCTCCTTCTCGTAATACAGATGTAAAAGGTCAATGAACTATGATCTGTCTCCCTACCTTTCATCTCCCTCTCTGACTACAATGTTGCAATCTGGTTGCATCATTCAGTGGCTTGAAATTAGTGGTTCTTAAATTAAAATTACACTAAAACCGTCAACGCTATTAAAATACGCCAGAGGGATAAATGATTCTTTATTAGATTTTCTCTCGATATAGAGAAAAATCACGAATCTACTTAGTTATCGACTAAGAGGGTGTTAAACATAAAAATAATTCTGAGATAACTGTGGACTTTCCACCAATATGGTACGACACACTTTTGTCCCATACAACATGAGCTATTAGCTCTGAAAGTCTGCAGAGTTATTTCACTTCCACTATATATATTTTCGTCTTTTCCGTTGTCTCGTTTTTGTTCATCTCCTTTCTCTTCACAGCAGTTTTTTTCTTCTTATTTGGGGCTAAGAGGGATGAAATGAAGTTATAGGAGAATGGAGAAAGTTACACAACGCAGAAATGCACGCATTGTATTCTTCAGCTGACATATAATTAGATATATTAAATCCAGACGTTTCAGATGAGCACGTATGGACGAATCCAGAAATGCATATAGAGTGTTAGTTGGAAGGTCGAAGGGAAAAAGACCTTTAGAGAGGCTGAAACGTAGATAGGAGGATAATATTCAAATTGATTTGAAGGAGGTGGATGTAGTTTTAGAGACTGAATTAATCTTGCACAGAACAGGGACCAATGACGGGCTTATGTGAGGGCGGCAATGCACCTCCGGGTTCAACTTTTTCTCAGTTTTATTTTTCTTCTTTGTTTCTTCCTCCTTTGCTATTTCCATAATTACTTTTTTCTCCTTTCCTTTTCTTCTTGCAATTTTCTACTTTGTTTCCTCATCATATGCTGTCTACGTCTTTAGTTTTTCTCATTTGCTTTGAATGCTCTTTGAATGCATAGGGGTTCCATTTGAAATTTCAAAGTGAGGGTGGGGGTGAAATCTAAAATGCAATGAAGACTTCACTCTCAATATCTAAATTGACGTGTTTCTGGTTTAAATTGAATTCAATTTAAATAATTAGTTATTTAGACTGGGAAGTTTTGAAATGAAAGCCCTGTATATATCTATATCTTCCAATTTGTAATCATTTTAGATATTTTTTCGTTATCGTTGTCTCCAATTTCTTGTACAGCTATTATCATTTTAGTTTCAGAAATAAATTGTTCCATCTCATTCTTGATCTTCTAGTAGGCTACTCTTCTTATCTTATTGAAATGCTATTCTTTACTATTCTTGGAGTCTTTCGTTATGTCACGAGGAAGACAGTTAATTTCATTTCTTCATATCTTTCCAACGTATCGTTCTACTTTTTGCATTCCGCATTGCTGTAGCCGAATTCATATCTTATTTAATATTTATCTATGACCCGTAAAGTGTTCAAGTCAGGCATCTGCATTAATTTCGCTTCGCTATATCTTATTTATTTTTGTTACATATACTGTCTGCTCCTACCACACTTCCATTTTTATCGTTAATTCTGGTAAATATTGCAAGATATTAATTCCCCTTTGAACGAAATCACTAAAGGTATAAAATGTCGTTAGATTGAAGAGGAAGATTTTGTAATTCATGTTGGTATGAATTCTCTATAAGCATCTTATATACACAGACATCCCACAACGATTTGAATCAAATGCAGAAACACTAGTAATTTGTTCATAAGCCCTTTTTGCACTTGACAAAAGAAAGTTTAAATGCAGATTTTTTGGGGGGTGAAAAAGTATAACGGAAGTTTTAATTTAACACATGATAGAATCTCCCAGATATCGTATGAAGACTCTTAGGGGAGAACAGCGCTCTTGGCGCTTAGATAGCGAACTATAAGACAAGAGACAATAACGTTCCAAGCTTGTCGGGGCCATGCTTAAAGTAACAACTTGTATTGTGTTGTCACACAAGAATACAGAGTTGTTACCAACTTCGTGGCTCTGCGTGGCCGCTTGCCCTGTGAAACATTTGTCTTCAGAGTACCATGCAGTTAAATTCTTGAGATGTAGTATCATAAATTACGAAATATTGTTGAAATAATGACACTAAAAACAAAGAGCCTTCAAAAACCTGCTCTAAATTGTCTTTGCCCACACAGAGTTTCGAGTTCGGGTATCCAGCGTGGATGTCTAGCCTCAAAGTTGTTGGCTAATATTGCGCGTTAAGAAAATGTATTATAAAATACCGTACTCCGAAAGTTTTTGACAGAAAAGAACTTTGTATTTTATATTCAGCGTCAGATAATAAAACTAATATTATTAACTGTGAAAGATGTGTCCACACTGAAATTAATGAACACTGTGATAGGCATAATTTTGTTAATAATAATAATAATAATAATAATAATAATAATAATAATAATTAAGGTCATGAAAATTAAAATTAAGGTTTGAAAATTAAAATTAAGGTGACATTCAACATTTAATTTTTTTAAGGTGACATGTATTTATCTAGGGTGACGAGTTTACTTCCTTGGTTTGAATTGTAAATTATTTAAAACTAGCGTGTAAGAGGGCCTTAGACTAGAAATGTTTAGTTTAAATGTAGTTCTGTTTATAAGTATGCATAAGGATGTAATTATTTGACTTACTTGAACTGTTGTATCAGTGAAGCGAGGTGAGTCAGTGAAGTTATGGTTTTACAGTGCAGTGAACAGCTCCGATCAGTGATAATTTATAGCGTCAATGAAATGTGTTCTATAGTGTCAGTGAAATGTGTGCTAAAGTGTCAGTGTAATGCGTCATAGTGCCACTACAGGGAATGAGATGAGAGTAAAGTGAAAGACTATTGAAACTTATGTAGGACCTATAGATAATTATGTAGGTTGTATTGTAAAATTAGGTATTTTATTTTGTGTTTTATTATTATTGTGTTAAATTTTATTGTGTATTATTATTGTATTGTGTGTAAAATTGTATATGTGTTGTAAAATTGTATTGTGTATTGTAAATTTTATTGTGTATTGGTTATCATTTTATTGTGTATTGTTAATATTGTATATACCACTGCCACCGGGTGGTTGCCCACTTGCAGTGTAAATAAATACATACATACATACATACATAATAATAATGGTGAATGATGACGGTGAATGATGGTAATGATTTATTTTAGCTTGCAAAGTTAAGGCCGTAAAGCCTTCTCTTCCATTCAACTAGTAAAAAGCAGGCTATACATACATAAGAATAAAGTCACAAGTTACATAGAATACAACATATTGAGCTCGATAAAAGTTACGTGTATACAAGAGTTACGAATTAAAGAGTATAATACCATGAATTATGAATTATACAATGAAATACAAACTGTATAGCAAATATAAACTAACATACATAGAATGTTTATGTATTTAAAATAGTGTTAGATAGTAGGAAGAAATTACAATGAGAATAATTGTGAACATTTAATGTTTTTTAGTTTTTTTTGTAATCTCATTCTAACAAACGGTGCAATATCCAATATATATATATATATATATATATATATATATATATACTCTGATGGAGTTAAGGCCATCAAGCCTTCTCTTACACACCACCAGAAATACAACACAACTACAAGAAAAATTATACATCAATGCAATTAATCCACAGTAATACCAAGTGACAGAATGAATATGACATAAAAAAAAACAACCGAACATACAAATAGAAATTGAAAATAATAAAAATTAGTCTAACATATTAAATGATGCAAAAAAAAAAGAACAAACAAAAAGTAAAAACATATAGGCCTACAACAAATACAGACACAAAACAGTGCAATTCAGCATCATTGTTATTAACTAAGGACAGTAAGCTGTTCTAGTATTCTGGCACAAAGACAAGAAAAATAATTAATGTAACAAAAGGAAATTATTGCCAAAACACTAAAGATAAATCTAGCAACTTCTCAGAAACGCATTTCGTGAGATAAAACATACTTTTCTAGTTGACTTTTAAACTGTGACAGTGTCCGGCAATCCCTGACGTCACTAGGTAACGTATTCCAGAGGCGAGGCAATGATACAGTATAGGATGATGAGTATAGGGAAGTTCTGTGACGAGGAATAGAAAGGAGAGATTGATGCTGATTTCGTGAAGTAGTTAGGAACTGAAAGAGTGAAGACAAGTAATTTATCAACAGACAGCGGATTTTCGATCCCGATACTGAACGTTAGATGTAGTCAGTTGCAGGGAAGTCATTGAACCCATTGCTACGCTTCCTCCGTACGCCAAGAGACGTGATATCTTGTCGCTGTGTAGGGATCGAAAATCCGCTGTCTGGTTATCAGAACGAATGTCGTGTAGTCGGTGACCACTAACGTCAGAATAATTAGATGGAAGCTAAGAAGGTTGTCTTTTAATCTATTTGAAAATTGTCTTGCAGTCCCTAATACTTTGTGACAAGGAATTCATTGACGTGAGATGGAGACTGTAAAATATGAGGAATAACAAGATCTTCTATGAGCGGGTGTACTTAGCATACCATAGACAAATAATAATAATAATAATAATAATAATAATAATAATAATAATAATACTTTATTGCCAGATCAAAGATACATAATATGTATCAATATTATTGATTTATTTTTATATAAGAACTCTCTAGCACCCCCAGAAAGAGTAAGTTACATACTCGTGCTCAGGGGGCATTCCACATAAGTTAATGTTAAGACATTTTATTGAATAATAGAATAAAAAGTAATTAAAGAAAAAAGAAGAAGAAAAAACACATCACAATAATTGAACTTTAAATTTTCTCTGTTAACAGCAATTTTTAATAGATTTTTTAAAATAAGGAGCATTAGCAAAATTGTATGTTTGAGAATTTATCTATTATCATATTATAAAACTTTGGACCGAAGTTGCTACTGTGATTATTGCTACAGTAAGTGATCTGGTATTTAGAGTATAGAAAGGAGAAATGAGATGAATGTAGTATCGGTTCTATCATCAGATAAAGTAAAGAAAGAGGAACTTATATTTTAAATCAGTTAAGAGATGTTCTCCAGGACAACTAAAAAATCTCGCTTTCATCATAGTCAAAATTTCAAATCATACGTAATGAATATTGTTCAACACTTTTAATTAAAGGTGCGTTCAGATGAAAAGTTCTCTTCAATTTTGCCAAAAACCATTTCTCTTTCACGTTTTCATACGCTTATGAACTCTTGTTGTTATTCTAAAGCTATGCAGTCTCCATAGCTTGAAATTCATTTTGAGCTTTGTTTCCGATTAAGTCGTGATATGTGATCTTCATTTTGCACAATGTGCCTATTGGTACACACAATTTCCGTCAAATGACTTTTATGCAGGGTGATTCACGAGGATTTACCGTCACTTACGGAGCTTATTTCTAAAGAAATTTTGAACAAAAAATATCGTATAAATATGTGCCCTAATCTCAATATTTTCAGAGTTATACTAATTTGAAGTTGTTTGTAAAATATCATTATTCTTTAATTTTAAGTATAAAAGAATATTATAGATAGAGAATGAACTACTTAGGAGTATGATTTCTTTAATTAGATAGTATTCTGAAGCTAAAAATGTGTTATGAATTCCATAGTTGCTTCGTATAGATTTTTTTTTTTAACTACAAAATTACATTTTTCTTATTTATCACAACATTTATCACAACAATTGGTTCACGCTTGTGGAGTAACGGCTAGCGCGTCTGGCCGCGAAACCAGGTTGCCCGGGTTCGATTCCCGGTTGGGGCAAGTTACCTGGTTGAGGTTTTTTCCTGGGTTTTTCGCTCAACCCAATATGAGCAAATGCTGGGTAACTTTCGGTGCTGGACCCCGGACTCATTTCACCGGCATTATCACCTTCATCTCATTCAGACGCTAAATAACCTAAGATGTTGATAAAGCGTCGTAAAATAACCTACAAAATCACAACAATTGCTACAGATTACGGCACTCTTGTAAATCCTTTAAGACTGTACATTAGGATGTATAACTAAACTGTAAAGATTCAAGTTCCTAAAGTCGTATGATTTATAACAATTTTTGTGTAAGAATTATGTAGCCTAATTTTTAGTTAAAAATAAAAAAAAAATCTATAGCAATTAACAACAATTTTTTAGCTTCAGAACACCAGCCAATTAAAGAAATGATAGCCTACTTCTGAATAGTTCATTCTCTATTTGTAATATTCGTTTACCATTAAAACTAAAGAAAAAAAGGTATTTTGCTAACAACTTCAAATTAGTGTAATTCTGAAAATACTGGAATTAGGACAAATGTTTATATGACTTTTTTGCTCGGAATGTCTTGGGAAATAAACTCCGTAAGTGGCGGTAAATCCTAGCGAATCACCCTGTATAATACTGCTTGAAAAATAAAGATTTCATAGCTTGAACTTAGCCACCCTTATGACATCCGCTCATTCATTTCTGCCTTGTGCTTTCCTTCGTCATCATTTTATGTTAACTCTAGTTAAATCTGCCTGAACATCGTCCAGCCACTTAAGCTTATTATAAACTCGTCTACCTTTGTAAATGAGGAACAAAGCAGTGGATTATTCAGAATGCAGCACTAACTCTGACTTTTTTCATTGCTGGAGAAAAATGTATAAAAATCTCACAACGTTTCAGAGTTTAGCTCTGTCTTTTTCTTGATGCTTTTTGACACGGAAAGCAAGATTGGACATTGAACTAGCGCGAATTTTTGTAACTCTCAATTGATGATACTGTTGACACCAAACATGTTCGATAGGGTTGACATTAGCAAAATATTGCTGTATTAACCTCACTTGGTGGACAGGAACATTGAAATGTCGATTTTTTTTTATTAAGAGTGTTTTGTATTTTCTTCGCATAAATTATATTTTTGTCTCTGATATGTCCGTGTTCTCAGAATTTCGCTTCTATTCTACACACAGTTAACTAAGAAATAGCCGATTGGATGAGTTACGTTAAAAAGTGTGCACATCTCTTGTGTAAGTCTTGTCATTTTAAAATGTTCCTTAATGACCTCATAACCCGTACAACAATAGTCGCAAAAATATTTTGTTTTAGTAAAAATGTTACTTTTTAAATACAGGGACATCATTTTATTTTTATTTCAATTTTTATTGTACCTGAATTTTTGAATGTACTTCACTTCCACCCTTTCTTCTAGTAAACTTCCAACCGTTCTCCAAACATAACCAAGCGTATACAATCAAAGTCACCTTACGGTCATAGTAAACATAACCAGTAATGAGTTAGTGAGTATAGTACGTTCCAGAAATATGCTCGCGTTTTCCAGTGGACGAAAGAGCTTTCAATATTGAATCATATTCTCGCACAGGTACTGTCGTCCGTTTGCCTACGTCGCATCCCGGTTTCCCCACACCCGCTTCTGCTCGCCCCTCTGTAAAGGCTAGTAGCTGGGCTGTCTTAGCTATTTTCTGAAAACATTAATTTCTGTTAGGAATTGAATGTCTACGTAATATTATACAACTGTTTAAGATAATTTCTATAAAAGAGCCTCGTTAATTGTTACGTGATTTCCCTCCTTTCTACGACCCTGCGACATAACCACTTGGACGGACAGTAGATAGCATATATGAGTAATTTTATCTTTTCGGATCGGACAGAAGTGAAAATTGAATTTACAGTATACGCAAGGTGCTCTTTTTTTAAAAGTAGGTACAGAATTATTTCAACATGAGTTACTAGAACGAAGGACGAAACTGGTAATTGGAATTAGGTACAATAGTCTATAATAATAATAATAATAATAATAATAATAATAATAATAATAATCCGTGGCGCTACAGCCCCTGAAGGGCCTAGCCCGACCAATCGGCTGCTGGCCTCACGCCCACATGCCGAAGCAAAGGTGGACGATCATCCAACCATAATGGAGGTATCGTGTGGTTAGCACGATGATACCCTCAGCCGTTATAGCTGGCATTCGCAACCGGATTTCGCTACCTATCGTAGCTCCCCATGTGAATCACGGTGCTGGGTGGGCACTGGTCCCATACACTGACCGAAATTTCATGAGAAAATTTCTTCCACCATGAGCACTCGAACCAGCGCGCATTCCGTAACGCGAGTCCTAGGCAGGGTGCCTTAGACCACGACGCCACGGCGCGGGACACAATAGTCTATAGTGCGATAATATGCAAAAAAGAACAGAAGCCTGTATCGAAATGAACGGCCACCATTTTCAAAATTGTGTTTAAGTATCCATATTATGATTATTTTCAATTTAACTTCATTCGCTATATTGTATGCTAATGTGCTGTAGACAGTATAATATACACTGCATAATGAATACATCCGAATGGGTAGATCAGTTCGTGAGTAAAAACACTTACTGTATTTTGATTTAAAAAAAAGCTAATGAAAATTATGAAACTCAAAATCGTGATATTTCCTACTTCACGTAAATCAGATTAGCGTTGTCAAACAGGGACTAAACGGAGCGGAGTGCTCCACTATGACTCATTGCGTGCTCCGGTGTTTCCACAGACATAAGCAAGTTCACGCTCCGACTGCACTCTCTAGCTCCACAACCGGTTTTGGAGCTTACAGCTCTAACACTACTGACGTAAATGGATGAATTATTTTTCTTCCCTCCTATACCTGGTAAAGTGATTTGTTTGTATTTTACGCCAGTATCATCGAACTCCAGTAGTGGAAGGGGGTAGCAAATGGTGTTTCCGGTTCTCAACCGTTAATCCAAAAGTATAGCCAGGTTAATATTAGAAATGTTAGTAAAAAATGATATCCGTGTACAAGGTTTACAGTGTCTGAATTTTTATCCTGAATCTTCTTATTCACTTTAATTCTAAATATACCTTACTTTTGAAAGCCCCTGTATTGAAATGTTTATTCACACATTTTTTTTTTTCGTCGATAGAAATTTAAGTTCACTGCATGTTCGAATCTTTATCTATTAATGGCATTATGTTCGTTTGTTCTTTAATCTTTCACATTGTTAGCACATAGAAGTACAGCTAGTAAGAGTTATTCTCAAGTTCTTAGGATGAATGATAAATTATTGCAAGTGCTCTCATTGGAACGCATCCCCCATCTGAGATGATCTCCAGTCAACTTTTCTTATTAATGGATGTGAGAGAGGAAAAGATCTTTACCGCTGGAGCAAGGAGACAGTAGAAGAAGGGTGTTGCCATAACAACTTAATTTGTGAAGAAGGCAGGCTGCGTGGGAGGACAGGTTGTAACGTGCGACAAATTGTTGTCTGCAATCTCGTATGCTGGGAAATATGTGAAAAAATGTAAATAAGAAATATTTGCCATAGGGTCTATAATGCTACAGTAAAACACTCAAAATTATGCCTTAGGCAATACAGCATTGGCGGCTTATGTTAAATGAAATGAGAGAAATATTTATTTTCCTATTCCAATCTTTTGTAGGATAATTGAATATTTTAGCGCGACATTGTATTGAGTTAGGAAAGATTGGAGAAAGCTGAGTTTGCAGTGAAAGATCTGCCTTTGGGCAAAACACGGAATGAATGAATGAATGAATGAATGAATGAATGTATTGAGTTCTATGCTGCTGCAAGGTTTATAAGATTCCCGACACCAATTTAAGGGGTTAGGTACAGCTTACTTCAGTAAAATTTTGGAAATATTAAACATTTTTTTCCTCCATTCCTGTGTCTTGTACAATAATGAAAATTAGTATGTGTAAAATACTGTCCTCCTGCTATACAAAAAAATATTTTTTTTCTTCAAAATTCAGTTCAATGTGCAGTGATGAAGCGTTTCCCACATAACTCAAAAACTATCCAGCATTCTGTGATGAAATTTCTTGTGTGTATTAATGCATGTCATATCTACAATATGATGCAGGATCACTTCTCTATCTTTGATAGATTGTTTGATAAAAAATAAATTCATTTTATAAATTGGTCAAATATCAGTATTTTCTTCTAACACAAAATAAAAAAAAATATTTATTAAGGAATGTAGTTCAAAAAGCATGATATTGTAAACATGAGTATCAGCAATAGAATAAAAGAGAGAGAACATGAAATAGTTAACAAGTTTATGAGTTATGAGAGAAACGCTTCATCACTGCACAGTGAACTGCACATTTTGAATTTTGAAAAAAAATATATATATATAATATTTTTTTAAATCTTAAAAATTTTTTTTTCATATAACAGAAGGACAATGGTTTACACATACCAATTTTCATTATTGTACACGATACAATAATGGAGGGAAAAAATCTTGAATATTTAAAAAAAAATTATTGCTGTAAGGTGTACGTAACCCCTTAAGTAACTGAAGACAAGAAAATATTGCGTACTCCATCGAAAAGCGAGAAAGAATTATTCTATGTTATGTCTTCCAATACTTTCTCGATGTGTTTCCTTACTTTCTTTCGAAACTGCAGGCGAATAATAGATAACGCGCCGAGTGGATAGTTGAGTATTTTCGATGTGGGGAGTAAATGTTTGTCAAATCAGGCCCCGAACTGATTAGAGTTACAGAATATAATTGTAAGGTACTAGTGTGGATTAAACATGTGAACATGGTTATTAATTTCAGTGATGCAAATAGAGAGTTTATCTTCTTCTAACACGCTAGTGTGGATAAAAAAATATGGATAGGATTGTTAATTTCAGTGGTACGTAAGCCTGTACAAAATATACCGAGTATATGCAAACTGGTGTCAAATATTTTGGGGACATATTCCTAACAGCAAAACATTTAAAAACTTGCATATAAACATTGTCCTGAAAATGCTTACTTTCAGAGTTAGTAAGGAGTATGTCCTTGCATTGACTCCTAAAGAGTATTCAACTCAAATTGTTATCATGTAGTGACTTTTTATTTAGAAAAAGCCATGAGATTGTTTTTATCTGTTTGTCATCTTATTGTTATCTATTACATCTGATAGGAGCCGGATATCGGTGGTTTTTCAGAAACGAATCTCACCATTCAATGGGCGATGTATCTCTAGATATTATCTGCAGAATGTGATGCCTGCATAATGGCGCTCCAACTCATTTTAATCTGGGAGTTCGTCATCAATTGAATCGCCGTTTTCCTCAAAGATGGATTGGTCGAGGAGGATACTCTGAATGGCCTGCCCGATCTCCAGATTTAAATCCAATTTATTGTTTCTCTGAGTACATATGAAGTCCATAGCTTATGTAACCTTATACCTAAAGTTGACGTTCTTAGAGAGCGCATCCTAAATGATTTTAACAAATACGAAACACTCCAGGCGTTTTCAACAGATTACGCCAAAGCATGTAACAGAGGCTTAGGGTATGCACCAACGCAGAAAGAGGCCACTTTCAGAATTTTTTGTAATACGTTGTTTAATATCGCTTGTACTACGAGCTTGTTTGTTGCCAATAAAGTACCTTAACTCTGAAATTATGTTTATATGAGAGTTTTTCGATATTTTGTTGTTAAAAATACGTTCCCAAAGTATTTGACACCAATCTGGATACACCCTGTATAACTACTGCGTCTCACCTTTTGTCTCTCTTTCTTTTCTCGCTCACCGGTTATTGTCTTAGAATAGTCCGTGCTCTTGGATGTACTTTATACTACGACGAATAGTCCTAGTGCGCCTGGGGTTGAATAGACTACTGTGCAGTATACTGGTGACTCATTGCCAGACAGTGTATGCGGGATGACTTAAGGAAAAGTGAAGTTGTTTCGTATCAGAGTATATGGCACGTGCCGCGTCGTCCGTCTTTTGTGTACCTGACGAGTACAGCAGCGTAACAAAACGAAGGAACCCCGGTCCGTTTATAGTAATATTGCAACGCAATGTGTGCAATTGTGTTATCCTGCTCAAGTATTTAGTACGCGTTGAATAGTTTTGTGCTGATCCATTCATAATGTACAAGGCAAAACGTTAAATTCGCTCAGAGATATGAAATGCAATTAAGAAGTATGAGAGTGACATTTTATGTATTAACGAAGACAATATCGTGTGTAATGTATGCAAAATTGGAATAAAAACCAGAACAACTCAGGTTACAGAGAAACATTGCAACAGTACATCGCACAGGAAATGCGTTGAAATGAAATCTGAGGAACCATCTACATCATCATCATCATCATCATCATCATCATCATCATCATTTAGTTGTGCGGATCTAAACGATATGTGCAACATGATGCTCAGTGCAAATATTCCTCTAAAGAAATTGAGTGATCCCCATTTTAGAGGTTTTCTTCAGAAATTCTCTCGATACAAAAACTGTTTAAGCGATAGGCGAAGACGATCCAGCTTCGACAACTTACGAGAATATATCGTCGTTTACTGCAACGCTGGTAATTGCATCAGTAATGACAAGGACTGAACCTTGCAAGGTATGTGTTACAGTACGTTATTTTTCTTTTCGTTCTGTATGTACGGGTCCACACCTGTGGAGTAACGGTCAGCGCGTCTGGCTGCGAAACCAGGTGGCCCGGGTTCGAATCCCGGTCGGGGCAAGTTACCTGGTTGAGGTTTTTTCCGGGGTTTTCCCTCAACCCAATACGAGCAAATGCTGGGTAACTTTCGGTGCTGGACCCCGGACTCATTTCACCGGCATTATCACCTTCATATCATTCAGACGCTAAATAACCTAGATGTTGATACAGCGTCGTAAAATAACCCAATAAAATAAAATGTATGTACGGAGATACAGTAGCATGTTGACGTCGTCTGTTTATGTTTAAAACCTGTTGAGCCAATGGTCTGAATGAAAAAATGTAACATATAGTAAATGTGCACTTACATTCAACGATAAGTCATCCCGCATCCACTGTCTACTCACTGCATTGTGCGCGTTTGTCTTACCTGACAATGAAGGCCGCAGCAACATTTCTGACCCGCGGACATCTGATGAGTGCCACAATTGTGAGAAGATTTCCCAGAATTCCCACCACCATTATCAGCACCGTCATTGTGGCTGCGAAGTCGAGGAGTGGACGCGAAAACCTTCAATAAAACAAAAAACAAATATCAGTGAGCAAGAAATCAAAAAGCAAATATGTCTGAACAAGTAATACTTACAGAATGATTCAAAACTTATGTTACAGAAGAATACAGTAAACAGAGGATACTCAAACAAACATTTTTCATTACGCAATGGGTGTCCTATCTTGAACCTTTACGGCGCTACACTTGTTTCACTGTTGTGACTGGTAGGCAATCATTCATTCAAGAGCTTGATTCTTTGATGACTAAGATTTCAAGGAATACAACAGATAATGACACTTGATAACTTGTGCATTAAAGAAGAGCTTCGAACTGATGCCCCCTTTCTTGTAAAGAATACTGCCATCGTCGAAGCAATGACTGCCGCACCTGTTCAAATATGCCAGGTGTTACAGACGTTGACAATCCGTGGAAGATATAGGTGCTCTACAGGTGTAGCATACATTAAGGTCTTCAGATATCCCTACCAGAAGTCAAGTGGATTAAGATTGGTGATAATCTGGCACCAAATTATGCCGTCAGCTGTTTTGCTGCAAGACTGAAGTGCGCAGGAGCTCCGTCATGATGGAAACATATCCATGTATTATCTCTTCAAAGCAAAGAATCTTTGATACCGTATGGGTATTAAGGGGTTAGGTATAGTTTACAGTAGTAAAATTTTTGGAAATATTTTTATGATTAAAAAAAAATTATTTATATTTTTTTTTCCAAAATTCAAAATGGTGGCAGTTTAGTGTGCAGTGATAAAGCGTTTCCCTCACAACTCGTAAACTTGTTAACTTATTCATGTTCTCTCTCTTTTATTTTATTGCTGAAACTCATGTTTACAATAGCATGCTCTTTCAACTACATCCCTTAATAAATAATATTTTTTTTTATTTTGTGTTAGAAGGAAATACTGATATTTGACCATTTTTTAAATGAATTTATTTTTTATCAGACAATCTATCAAAGGTAGAGAAGTGATCTTCCATCATATTGTAGATATGACATGCATAAATACTCACAAAATATTTCATCACAGAATGTAGGATAGTTTTTTTAGTTATGTGGGAAACGCTTCATCACTGCACAGTGAACTAAATTTTGAAAACAAAAATGTAAATATTTTTTTTTAATCACAAAAATATTTTTTCATATAGCAGAAGGACAGTGTTTCACACATACTAATTTTCATTATTGTACAAGGTATAGTAATGGAGGAAAAAAATGTTGAATATTTCCAAAATTTTACTGCTGTGAGCTGTACCTAACCCCTTAAATGAACGCTCGGAGTATACGACTATGATATCTAATTGCATAGCAGAGAATATCCTTGCTGTGTGCAAATCAGACAATAAGACGATATTAAATTTTTTAAGATTCGTGATATGAGATTGTTAATTTTAAGTGGTTTCATAATATGAACTTTATTTTCGTATGAAGTTTTATAAATATTTCAGTAATAATAATAATAATAATAATAATAATAATAATAATAATAATAATAATAATAATAATAATAATAATAATAATAATATAATAATAATCCTTATACTGTTGTTATTATTATTATTATTATTATTATTATTATTATTATTATTATTATTATTATTATTATTATTATTATTAAATTAAATTGGCTAGATCATGTAAGAAGAACGGAAAATGCAAGAATCCCAAAAATTATGATGCAGTATAAACCTAGAGGACATCGTCGACCAGAAGACCTTTTAGAAGACTGCTAGATGGGGCCGAAACAGGTCTACAGAGGCCTAATTCGTGAAGGATGATGATGATGATGATTATTACTATTATTATTATTATTACTATTACTATTATTATTATTAATATTATTATTACTACTACTACTACTATAATAGTAATAATAATAATAACAATAATAATAATAATATACTATTATTGTTACTATTATCATTATTATATAATTATATAATAATATACTATTGTTATTATTATTATTATTATTATTATTATTACTTGTATTGTTACTACTACTATTATTGTTAGTACTACTACTACTATTATTATTTCTACTACTATTATTATTATGCTGTATTTCAGGCTACAAACTTTTTTGAATTTCTAAGTATGCTAGATTAAAATGGCTAAGTTGGCAACAATGCGTTAATGGAAACAACATCGTTTTCTAGGGGAGAGGATAAAAGATGTTTTATTGGTCTGTTCCTTCAAGCTAGCCGTACCACAGACAGAGCTAGAGCAGAGCGTTTAACTTGGAGCAGACAGAACACACTGTCATGTGTGGGAACGCACGCAGCTGACATTTCACCTGACATTTTTATGTGAACTTTGTGTGGACTGCCGTACGGTCAGCTGAGCGCATTCGCCCTAACTCCTGTGACCCCTCATGTAGAAGTTTATTCTTTGAAAGGCCGTCGGGTGTCCATCGGAGAGTTCTGATTTTGTGGAAATGTTTAAATAAAAAAGGTCATTTTATCATGATCAGCTTCAAGGATATACTACTATCTCGTACGTACCGATTTAAAGACAATTCATCCGCCGATCACGTTATTAAACGTTCCATTAGAGATAGGGGAGGGGATTGTGAACGAGTTGTTCATAGTGAACGAACGAATCATGATTCAGTAAAGGAAACGAATCGATTTCTTTTTTAATCGTTCGTGGTCTCGGTCGTCACTCGTTACGAATATTTGTGCGAGATCGTGCGTATTTGCTTGTTTTCCGCACAGAACCAATACGCGGTAAGTGTGAAATACCACATTCAGTATTCCCAACGTAACACACATAACAATTTCCCTCTTCTTACCGCTTAAGCGCGACATTCATTTTACTGCTTTAGGCTTTTAACATACTATTTTTAGAGACGTTTAACATAGTAATAATTATAAATTGGAAACTTACCACTGCAATTTCACCTAAATTGCAATGTTAATTATTGTTTTTAAATATTTGCAAAAATTAAGTAAAGTCTACTACTCCACGAAACTTATTGCATTCCTGATACAAGTAACATTAAGGAAGCCGTGAAAAAATCAACAAGATTCCAGATGCGGATGTTATTACTGCAATATGTTGCATAAATGATATTGTTAAAATATTAAAATGAAAAATAAATCATTACATAACCTTACCGTTTGTTTTAAGTTCGCATTTATAGACTGGGGGAAAAAAAAGACAGACGCATATCACGGCCTGCTGGAGTATAGTAAACACAGAAAACATTTTATAGCAACAATGTTGAAGAAAGATATTTTGGTTTTCCGAAGTTGCCGTCATTAAACAGAAACCAAGATGGAGATTTCATTGCAACTAATTAGAAATTCGTCTTTCAGGTATGTAATAAACGATCTTCGCACAAAATAATGTACGATACACGAGCGGTATGTTTGTTTTCATGTTCTCGGAAATTAAAAGAGCTCAACTACGTTTCGCTTTTTCAATCTTTTCCTCGACCATGAAAACGTCAACATACCGCTCTTGTAACGTATATTACTATTATCTACAATGAATTTTTTGAAACGAGGTTACTTCATCGCTCTGTCAGTTGGATAGGAGCGTTCACTTTGGTTGCGGGTGGAGACACGGCGCTGAGGAAAGCGAAACAAAGCGATTCAACGTACAGTACGATTATTTAGTCCTGACAGTAGCCGACAATGTGCTCCTGGGTCAGGCGAGTCCATTAAGTTACGCCAATGGGTGTTCGGGTTAGTCAGCCGCTTGCGTTCAGAGCAATCGGATGTCACGCTTGCGGTAGAGCCATGTGTTTCCAGTACAGTTAAGCTGTACTGCATTTCTTTACTGACCGCTCGCTCTTATCTCTACTCCGAAGCTCTCCCCACTACTCCTATTACTTCCCCTCTTTCGCGTCGCCAAGCTGCCAGGACTAAATGATCGGTCTGTACTCTGTTGTGTTTGAGACATGTGGCGGCTTATAGAGAAACTTTATTAGGGTCAGCTGTTTTTATTAAGTGCTGTAGGACGAGTATTAGAAGTTGTTAATGCTATGTTGGTATTTAAACAAAATTCTGATAGGCCTATAGAATATGTACTTTATTAATGTTCTGAAATGGATAGAAAATGAAAATTTCTGTTTTTCCGCAGTTTATCAAGTATCATTTGATCATTTGTTTTAACGAGTTCTCCAGCCCAATTGAGATCGTGAATCTTAATTGAATTTATATAGCCCAACATATTCATGTTTATATAATCTTATTCATCCTGGTATGAATGTTATTGTTTATCGCGTTTTTTTAATAAAATTATCTTTGACCCAAACGGAATAAGAGAGAATCTCTAATCATTTGAAATAAAAGTGTACTTGAAGTTTTAAAAACGTCACGTTAGATCGCTGCTGTTAAGTCTGCAAAAAGAACTTGTAAATACTGTAATGCATAAAGGTACAGTTTTTAGAACATTTTCAGGCACTGAAATATAAAAAATCGGAAAAGGACGTACGCATAAACACATCAATTAAAGTACACCTTCCTGAATTTTTCAAAGCAAAAAAAAAAAAAAAAAAATACAAACTCGATTGTTTTGATTCAATTCATTATTCCGCTGCCTCAATTAACTCTAATACCACAGTCTAGCATATACAGTCACGAAGCTTGAATTGTGAGGGTACTAGGAACAGTAGACTGTGCCGGTACTATTTTTCGCAGTGTCTAATGAGGCGATAGTAGCGAATCTAGTGGTTAGCAACTATCTATGGATGCATATTCCCTACATATTGAGCTTCGTGACTGTATATACTAGACTGTGCTAATACCATAGGAGATGACCATCTTCATTTCTCAGTCAACTATTCAGTCAACTGCAATCTGCTGTCATCTATTGAGAAAAAAGTGAACGTGAAGCAAATAATAATGAATGAACGAACGATATCGCTGAATACAAATGGAAATACAGTTCCTGTTCGTTCATACTGGTATCGGATCAGCTGTGAATCATATGAACGAATCATTACAATTGAATCTGTTCTTCCACATGAATCAGACTTCTCATCTCTACGTTCCGTTCTTTAGATCGTTTTATTTTCAGTTTGTCCATTTTTAGGTTTGTTCCAACAGCGGTCAATAAGTAATTTATGTACGGACCTTGTATCATCTTATGCGCATGTTGTGATTGATTTATCTACTATGGGGCTGAAGAAGAACTACATACAGGGTAATGATGAGATGATACAATAACACGTTTTCAGGACAGTTTAGTATTTTAGTAAGTCAATATTTTATTATGAAAATCTGGCTTTCAGCTAGTAGCTCCCTGTTATTCAAACCTGCTTTACAGGGAGCTACTACCTGAAAGCCAGATTTGCGTAATATATTCGTTACTGGAGGTACGTTAACAGGAGACCACAATTTAAGTCACACAGAATTTGTGTGCACTCAAAGTTGGGTTCTGGCGTCTTGTCAGCCCATTTGAGTTGTGTGGATATGAAGGGAAAATTGTGACGGTGTCGTGTGTAGTTCTTGAGGTAGCTCAGTCGGTAGAGTATTCGTGCGCTTAGCGAAGGGTCCCGGGATCGATACCCGGCCCGAAATAATTTTTCCTTGAAAAATAATTGAATATTTTATTTTTTAGAGTACTTTATTTCTTCTAATATTTATATAATTTCTTCCAATTGTGTAATAGTCAACTAAATCCCACTCGAGTTTTGATTTTCTCTAGATAAATCAAAACCTCTAGTGAGATTACTAGTACTTACTTACTGGCTTTTAAGGAACCCGGAGGTTCATTGCCGCCCTCACATAAGCCCGCCATTGGTCCCTATCCTGAGCAAGATTAATCCATTCTCTATCATCATATCCCACCTCCCTCAAATCCATTTTAATATTATCTCCCCATCTACGTCTCGACCTCCCTAAAGGCCTTTTTCCCCTCCGGCCTCCCAACTAACACTCTATATGCATTTCTGGATTCGCCCATCCGTGCTACATGCCCTGCCCATCTCAAACGTGAGATTACTAGTACTATACATAGTACCAACTAATTGTGATGGGTTGTACTTCATTAAAAAAAAGTTTCCCCACAAAACTGTATGTGTAAATTGCTTTCAAATTGTCGTTTTTTTTTATTAAGACACGTTTAATTGTGCCCCCTATAACTTCCCTGGAATTCTCACAGACTAAATTGGGAACGGTAGGTCTATGCCAGATAGTTATTTTAATGTACGCTGTATTTATTCGCATGGATTTTGTAATGTTTACAAACGTCACTAGGATATTATGCATATATGAAGAAAAGGAAATTATTTATTTTACCATGATCCTCCAATGTTACAACACAAGATACAAGCAAATGCTGGGTAACTTTCGGTGCTGGACCCCGGACTCATTTCACCGGCATTATCACCTTCATTTCATTCAGACGCTAAATAACCTAGATGTTGATACAGCGTCGTAAAATAACCAATATAAAAAACAACACAAGTTCGCACACACATCACGTTCTGTAACTGCCAACGAGACATTTACTGGACACGGGTTCCTATATAAAAGTTGCTCATAATGATCGCATCTATCATCCTTAAAAGTTTGTAACAAAGTCACATAAATCATTCTGTATAAATTTATATATCATAGGTTATCGGATTGCTCTTTCCTGAATCCTTCATCAACCATCGTTTTAGAATGGAACATGATATAAATGAACAATCGCCATGCAGCTAATAATGTAGTCGGAAAGCAAGAACGTTCTGACTGTCTACACAATAGATATATATGTAGTGCTCGGGAAAAGTGACACAAGTCAGTTTCCACAAACCTTTTTTGATAATTCATTGACAACTTACGGAACATCTGTTCGCTTGGAAAAAAATACATAGGTATTCCTCCCATTACCATAATTCATACAGAAAAAAATCAAATCGACATAAACCAGTGTAAGATGTCAATAAATTATCAAAAAAGGTTTGTGAAAACTGACTTATGTCACTTTTCCCAAGCACTGCAGATATATCTTATGCTATCACATCACGTCCGGTTTCATATGCCTCACAAAAACAACTAAAACATGTTTTCTGCATTAAACCGATATTTTGATGAAATGATGTATCGTTCCACCCTAATTAAGGATCGTAAAATTCATGGTGCATGTTCTCCATTTTAGCTTCTGAAACAATATTGCTGTGCGGTTATTATCTTTGGGATACAGTTAGAATCGTCGCATTTTGAACTAGACGCTGATGAATTACTTGAGATTAAAATTATTGCCAATAGAATAGCGTTAACAACCAGCGCTAATAAAATCCCGTGCAATACACAAGGCCACTCTAATCTTTGTTCAAATTATATATATATATATATATATATATATATATATATATATATATATATGTGTGTGTATTGTAAACTTATTTTTTGTCTCTGTCTCATGGTACCCTTCACGATTTGACAATCATATCCTGAACTGTCAGATTTGAAGTAATTGAAGACGTGCGCAAAAACGGTCCAAACCTCATTTTTTAAATTAATAAAAAACTGAGTTTTGAAAATGCTGTAAAATCAGAGCAATAAACGCAAGAACTTCGATAGAATGTATTTAACCTCCACGATTCTTCCTGATGATAGATCACTCATAAATGGTTAGTAGCCCTTGCAGCCAAAGATAGCAGCACTGACCTGGGAATTTTTAATTTTCAGAGATAGACCGTTTTTATGCACATGTCTTCAATTTTAATTATGGTTTAGTGCAAAACAGGCTACAGGAGGAGAAATATACAAAGAATTATTATATAGATGATTTATTTCACGCTAACGTCTTTTAGCAGCCAGTGAACAATGATTATTGAGGAACCCGTACATTTTTATTTATTTACTTATTTTTGCTAATAATTGTAACATAAAATATAATATAAACAGAAAAACTTTAGCTCGTCCCTGAAAGATTACTGACATATTACTGATGGCCGATGGAGTGTGGAAGTCATTTCTTTTACGCATATTTATGCTCTGAACTGTTGAATTAGCTACAAATTTTTCACGATTACATACGAGGAAGATTATTAATGAAAAAATATAGGCCTACTGACAAGGCAATGGGCATTATTTGTAGTTTTTTTAAAATAGTCCTACACGATTCCCTAGATTTGGCACCTACTATTATTCTAATTACTCTTTTTTGTAGTAGGAATATACTGTTACTATCTGTGGAATTTCCCCAGAATATTATTCCAAAACTCATTACCGAGTAGAAGTATGCAAAGTATATTGTTTTTAAAGTATTGGTATTTACTATCTTTTGCATAGATCTAATAGCAAAACAAGCTGAACTTAGTTTGGGGGTAATTTCTTTAATATGATTTTTCCAATTTAACACATTATCGGTTTTAAGCCAAGAAATTTGGTTGTTGTTGTTTCTAATAGGGACGTATTGTTAATTATTACGCTTGAAATTTGCGAGGTTGAATTTGGACATGATTTATATTGCATTATGTTAGTTTTATTACAATTTAATACTAATTTATTGACTGAGAACCAGTCACATATATTGAGGACAATTTCCTCTGTTGTAGATCAATAAATAATTTGTTACTGTTATTATTAAAGTGGTATTTGCAAATGTATTATTCCTGTTGTTCACTGATTTATACACATACGCACATGAATAAACAGATGTAAACACACAGTACCGAAACGTACGGGAAGACTGCTGAAATCCATCGTGAACTGTTGACTCGAAACTTGCTCTCAGCACCACGCGAAGCTAGTATGATCGATGTGCACGTAACTTGTATTCATAGTAACCAAACACAGGGCTCTAATTATTATAATCTTGTGTTTTTTGTGCACATTTTATTTGTAAGAGACTGGTATGTATGTGTTAATAATATCTGATTTTACACGAGAAGTACTATTTGAATGTACTCATGCTGTAAGTTGCAATTTTTCGCAGAGGAATTATCTAGTCGAATTTCACACGTGAAAAATAGTTTTCACCGGACAATTTAATTTCGGCTTTAAACGCATGTTTCCTGTCTTCTCGATCTCTGGTCTCGTAATAGGCTAATTATGACAAGAAACATTCGTTAAGCTCAATTAAATTTCCGGAAAACTGTCAGCAACTGTAATATTACTGTTGATAAGAATATCTCAGTGCAATAATCATAATTGCGAAAAAGCTACAAAAGACAGAGAATTTTAAGAAAAGATGATTATCATGCCAGAAAACTGCTCGTCCCGTATCTTCAATATTGCACAAGTTCATAAAATTAACAGCACAAGACCACATTTTTATCAGTTAGAACGGGTAAAGAATGTCGGAAGGCCGTACTGCACAAATTAAGGAGTTATTATTATTATTACACAAGTACGGAATGGAATAATTTTACGACCTCGCTTTACAGGAGGGGTTGGTTTCCGCCAGGGTAATGGAGCCTTGATAAACCTCGACTCAAAACTTTGTCATATTCTGAATTGTATTAGTAACATCAACAAGCACGAGCTTAAAATTTTACTGCCCGGAGCGACTGAGAACCGTGACGTCATTACATCGTCACATCTCTGTTATCTCTTCACCCCATGCAAGGCACAGACATCCTTGTCTGCCTAATCGTAAGACTCTAATCTTAAAAGAGGCGTATTAAAGAAAAAATATAATAGATTTTATTGTTGATAGTTGGTACTTTTTGTATTCCTTACTCTCCACTTTTTCGCCTTTTTTTCTTTTCTCACACTTCTTCTTGAAACTATTCGTAAGATAATAAGCCGTGAGTTTGATCAATACCAAGTCATGCCCATAGAAGACCGACAGATCATTAGAAGTCAGTCACGGTGGTCGAAATCTGTCAAGCCCGTAGAATTCTTTCAATTGGTTAGAAGTTTAAGTCCGTAGACACCGATAATTCATTAGAACAAATCAAGACGATTGAAGCCTTTCAAGTAGGGTTGCCAACTCTAGACGACGGAAATTCAGGACAAATTAAAAAAAAAAATAAAAACCACATAAACTTATAATGAATTTCAATGTAAATACACTTGTATTTTGACGCTGAATTAAACAATTAGAATAACCTTCGTATTATTTGGTTGTAGCGGTGTAGCCCTATATTAAAAAACATGCTCTAAGTCTGTACACATTGAAAAGCACAGTGGTTGATATACAGTAAATGTCCCTACACTCACTACATTAACATTGTTAAAAATACTAATTGCTTCCTTTGCTTTGTTTAATAGTTCTTTGTTTGTTGAAACATAATAAAAAAATTCTCTACATGACATATTGAGATTTCGCTTTGTCTCTATAAAAAAAGTCCTTTCGAATCTTCTGCAAACACATCTTATGTCCAGGAATGGATACAGACTTTACAAGAAGATATTTAAATACCCTTTTATGTCAGATATTTGTTCGTTATAAAGATTTTCTTCGCTCTCCTATAAAATTGATATTTTGACATACGAGGTTGCTGTTCAACACCATCGATATGATTTCATAATTATATATAGCTTTTCAATTTATTAATTTATTATTACATTATAATTTTACCATCTCGTTTTGTTTAAAGTACTAACATATATCTAGTTAATATACTCCTTATGGGCAGATGTAATATGATTATCATGTGGAATTTATTTCATATTTAATTTATATCCATTTCATTCCTAAAGAATAGAAAGAGTTTAAAAACTTAATATTATAATTTCAGCATTAAGTTGGAGCTTTGTTTTCCTTCTTCTTTTTATACCTACATCTACAATTAGCCAAGTCTTAGCTAAACATCTAATTTCTTGTATTTCTGTGTTCTTTTTAAGTCCATATACTAGTCTAAGGGACTACATGTAACTTTTTTCCATTCTTCTTTGATCTTGAGATCTAATAGGTCCTATCCACGTCTCACTCTTATAATTTAAAGCTGCTTGAATGTCACATCGTGTAGTTTTATTTGAACTTAAAATATAATTTTTTCCCCACAGATATCTTCTTATACTTTCATTTAATTACTTTTCTTTATTATAGCCTCGTCTAAGTCTTTATTCATCTTTAAAACTTAATATCTAATATCCTAAATATTTAAACGTGTGATCTGTTCTCTTGATTCCTCATGTATTGTTATTTTCGTTCTTTTACAATGTTGTATTTTTGGAAAGCTATTGCCTTAATTTTTGTAGTAGATATTTTCAATTTTGTAGTTGATATTCTTAATTTATATTCTTTCAGCACAGTGTTTAATTTATATATAATAAACATTCGACTGTAGATAATTTTCTAATTGTGCTATCGACATTTGATTAAATGTAAGTATCACTTGTGTTAGAACATTTTCATTATTTAATAGAATTCCTTCGAGCCGAAATTTTCTACTATTTATATGTATAGGTCGAATACTATACCTCTTTCCAAGTCGTGGGAGACTTGTGGATGTAATTGTGAGAGACTTGTCGTTGAAGTTGTGGCAGACCTGTGGATGAAGTTGTGGGAAATCTGTGAAGTTGTGGGAGACAGGTGGATGAAGTTGTGGAAGACCGGTGGATGATGATGTAGAAGACCGGTGGATGAAGCTGAGAGAGACTTGTGGAGGAGGTTGAGAGAGAGTTGTGGAGGAAGTTTGGAGAGAGACTTGACTTGCAGAGGAAGTTTGACGAGGGACTTGACTTGCGGACGAAGTATGGAGAGAGACTTGACTTGTAGAGGAAGTTTGGAGAGAGACTTGACTTGCGGAGGAAGTTTGACGAGGGACTTGACTTGCGGACGAAGTATGGAGAGAGACTTGACTTGTAGAGGAAGTTTGGAGAGAGACTTGACTTGTGGAGGAAGTTTGGAGAGCGACTTGACTTGTGGAGGAAGTTTGAAGAGAGACTTGACTTGTGGAGGAAGTTTGAAGAGAGTCTTGACTTGTGGAGTAAGTTTGGAGAGAGACTTGACTTGTGGCGGAAGTTTGGAGAGAGACTTGACTTGTGGAGGAAGTTTGGAGAGAGACTTGACTTGTGGAGGAAGTTTGGAGAGAGACTTGACTTGTGGAGGAAGTTTGAAGAGAGTCTTGACTTGTGGAGTAAGTTTGGAGAGAGACTTGACTTGTGGAGGAAGTTTGAAGAGAGACTTGACTTGTGGAGTAAGTTTGGAGAGAGACTTGACTTGTGGAGTAAGTTTGAAGAGAGACGACTTGTGGAAGAAGTTTGAAGAGAGACTTGACTTGCGGAAGAAGTATTGAGATAGACTTGACTTGTGGAGAAAGTTTGAAGAGAGACTTAACTTGTGGAGAGACTTGAGAGACTAAACAAACAAAGGGTTAGAGACTGATGGAAGGCGTAAGAGACGAAGGAAGGAATGAAAGACTTCTGGAATAACGAGTGAGACGGATGAAGAAAGGCGTGGGAGATTACTGGAGGAAGGAATGAGAAACTGTTGGTGGAAAAGATAATGAAATTAATATGGAACAGAGCAGAAAGAGCAAAATAAGTGGGAATGATTAAAAATGAGAAAAATAAGTGAAATGGAGAAAGAAAAAAAATGAATAGAAAAATTTGAAATAAAATAAATTATCAGAGACTTCGATAATATGAAATTGCGGGGTCGAGATTAAGCAGACAGCACTGCCCACACTGCTGCACTTATCGCAGCTTCGATTATTAGTCGCATTCGGCAGCCATGGCGCTGGTGGCGCTGTTGATACAATAATTGCAGCGAATTAAGAGTAAACTCAGCCTGCTAATTTGCATGGGAAGTTGCGCAACAGCCCCGCGCTCACAATGGCGATGCGGGGGTGTTTTTATGCTTTGTTTGGACGCATTTAAAAGCTGAATCATTCTGCGGAAGTTAAAGTTAGCGCTCGTTATAGCAGCGGGCACAGTGCTGCCGCCCGCCGAGAGTATGTTTCATTTTAGTCATAAAATGTTTTTATTGGAAATGACAAAAAAGTAGTGATATTAAAAAGTAGGAGGCGGATGTCGTGAAGCGGTAATAAGGATACAGTGCAGTAACTTCTTTATGTATTTAGAGCAATAAACGGCTGTTGTATTAAATATGAATATTTAAGTAGGATATAGTACATCTAACTAAAAAATTTCAATCCATGCGCAGGAAATGAAATATTTTGCAAACGATTGTTTTTACAAGATTGTGTTTTGTGAAGTAAATCTTTTACATGTCTCTGTTTACTTCGCCGTAAATATCCGCCATGAGAAATAGTTTCTTTTTAAAAATATATTGTAAATTGTGTCTAGGGATTGAGAGAATCTCACTTCTGTAATCAAACAAATAATTTACTCAGACAAATTGGAAATTAAATAGGGGTGCGAAAGGAAGGGAAAGTTACGATAATGCGATTTGAAAGAAAATAATATGAGAAATTATGTTTAGACTATGATGATTAATTTGATTATGGCGACTAAATTGAACAATAATGAAAGATTATTTAAATAAAAATGATGGCAGCTAACGAATTTGATGATGATAATGATAGGGTAATTAAGAAATATATTAAAATTATCGTAAAGATTACGAAAGATGGTTGTTAGCATGATCAAGATGATGATAATGGTGATGAAAAATAACAGAAATGAAAATGAAAGCCATAAAAATACGACGATAATGAAGGCAAAATATGTTAGTCTTCTTCTTCTTCTTCTTCTGCCAGACAAGGTTTAGGCTTTCTAGACCTGTTCCGAGTATTGATGCGTGTAAAAAAGATACATCAAACACAAAGCCTTCCTTCTGGGTATGAATTGGACGCGTCGGTTACTATCCATAAACTTGCATGACACAGTTAAGATAAAGATAGGTATAGATACACTATCTACCAAAATGTAATTGGGCACCCAGGATTTTGCGTGCTAGATGCCATGTTTCGGTGGCTACTATGCAGTGGTATGCAGACAATAATGTTCACCGGTTGGACTGGCCTGCACAGAGTCCTCATCTCAATCCCACTGAGCACCTTTGGGACGAATTGGACCGGCGATTGAGGTTTCGGGAAACGCGGCCAACTTCCATTGTCCAACTGAGTGCCATGTTGCAAGAGGAATGGGGACGCATTTCAGTGGATATCGTACACAAACTAGTGGAGAACATGCCTGACGGGGTGGCTGCTGTTATAGCAACAAGAGGTGGTACCACGAGGTTCTAAAGGGGAAAAAACAGTGCCCAATTACTTTTTGGTAGATAGTGTATATTTCACGAACCTATCTATGAAAGTTGATATTTAACGGCTTGTTATTATTATCTTAATGGTTTTTCTCCAGGAATTTTTATTCTACTCAGCATTTGTACAGAATGTTATTAACATTTAGTAGTCTGTGTTGCAGAACATTTGTGATAAAATGTTTTAGCGGAATTCTCAGTTAGTTTTCATCCTTGTGTATGTGTTGACACGAAACTCTATCTATTAAAAAAGCCCCTCTCCCTAGAACGATAAGTGGCATGAATTCCATGTTTTACTATCCACATTAAATTCCAAACGTTGCATTTTCCAAGTCGTGCTTTCTGATATGAAGATGTACTGACTGTGCTGTAATGTATGTTGCATAAAAACAGGGCGCAGTATGCAGATATATGGTTTGTGGTATAATCTGTTTTTCTTTTTTCGTGAATTCTGCAGCCAAATGGCGATAGTCCAGAAGAATTTATTGTCTATACATTACCAGAAAGTGCGGAGCAAGTCTGCATGTCTCTCGACATCCGAAAAGTCATGAACTAAGCTATTAATTAGACGGACATTCAACCGTGGAAAAAGAATTCTCGTAACAGTTAATGAAGCAGCACTGGCCGGTAGGGTGACACAGGGTCAAACTTTATCCGATTCTGTGCGAATTCGGCTTAGTGTGTACAAAACGCAAAACATTTCACTGCGCTAATGGATGTTTCTCCACTGTCAGAGTGATGTGCTGTGTTGTCTTTAAAGTGGAAGCCCTGCGTCATAACGACCCACATGAAGATAATTCCACTGTGGTTGTCTAGCTTTATGTTGAAAGCACCACATAGTTCCTGATTGCCTCAGACTTATTTTACTACAATCGCTGTATAGACAATTGGCTAGTCTTATTGAGGTCATTCATTCTGCTTGTTGTTTTACATTATTTTTCTTAAGGGAAGACTCCACTGAAAATCATGAAAATTTTTTCAAATTTTTTTAGCTATTTCACGCATTCAGAATTTATATTTTCATAGCCCAAATGGATTCAGCTCAATTCTGATTACTAATACTCGTATGTTTACAATTTTTTAATTAAGGCTGGAAGGGGGCATGGAATTTAAAGAGCTGTCAAAATTGTTTTTCATCGAAGAATTCTTTTTTAAAATTTCTGATTACAAATCTAGTAACTTTTTGTTGGCTCCCTGAAGTTACTAGATGAATGTAGCGGAGGGGAATATTAATTTACATAAATATTCATTTTATTTTCAAGTCTATTTTCCTGTGTTCATTTTTGTTGATTCAACACCAACTTTCTTATGCCAAATATTAATCAATCTGGATTAAACTTTTACTGCAAGTATTTATGAGGTAGCTGCAAGTTTATTTTATTAATACTTTTCTTAATGCTGCTAGTTTATTTTATTAATATTTTTTATGAGGTAGCTGCATGTTTCTATGCATTTATTTTGTGAGAAATGCTGCTAGTTTATTTTATTAATACTTTTCTTAATGCTGCTAGTTTATTTTTCTTAAGAAAAATATTAATAAAATAAATTAGCAGCATTAAGAAAAGTATTAATAAAATAAACTAGCAGCATTTCTCACAAAATAAATGCATAGAAACATGCAGCTACCTCATAAATACTTGCAGTAAAAATTTCATCCAGATTGATTAATATTTGGCATAAGAAAGTTGGTGTTGAATTAACAAAAATGAACACAGGAAAATAGATTTGAAAATAAAATTAATATTTATGTAAATTAATATTCTCCTCCGCTACATTCATCTAGTAACTTCAGGGAGCCAACAAAAAGTTACTAGATTTGTAATCAGAAATTAAAAAAAAAAAAAATTCTTCGATGAAAAACAATTTTGACAGCTCTTTAAATTCCACGCCCCTTTCCAGCCTTAATTTAAAAAGTGTAAACATACGAGTATTTGTAATCAGAATTGAGCTGAATTCATTTGGGGTATGAAAATATAAATTCTGAATAAGTGAAACAGCTAAAAAAATTTTGGAAACATTTTCATGATTTTCAGTGGAGTCTTCCCTCAAGTGCAAAGGAAAATGTCAGTTTAAGCCTTAAAAGAAATGGGCCACGGACCTATAATTCTTCCATGACATATTTAGAAATTCAATGAAACCTGATTAAAGCGGAACCTTAATAAACAGTAAACCTGCATAAAGAGGAACCTTAATAAACCGGAAACCTGTTTAAAACGTAGTTTTTTTTTACCCTCAAGTTACAAAGAATTTTATATAGTTAAAACGGAAATCTGCCTAACGCGGAAATGAAACAATTGCAAGTCTATTGTGCATATGAGTTGGAACAGATCAATCATGTAACTGTGAGAGGGACAATGGACTGTTTCGTGATAGACTAGGACATTGTTTGGCTATGAATGATTCTCATTTTGAGCATCTGTTGTCATCAGGGGTTCGGCCGGAGCCGTGTGTCGTGTCCCGGCATAGCTCAGTTGGAAAGAGCGTTCAGCGCGCAGAGCTGAGAGGTCCTGGGTTCGATTCCCGGTGCCGGTACGAATTTTTCTCGTATTAAATAGTAATAATACACTTTGGCTACTTCAGAGTAGTCGTGTAATATTCAATGAGGTGGGCGAGACCTCATACATAATGAATATGTGATGTATTAACTGTTAGCAGTTTTCACAAACTGATGTTGAATAGGGCCATAAAACCATTTAAATATGCGCTCCTGCATATATGACGTGTATCGTCTCAAATGCAGGTAGTAAGGCCGTAAAAATCATTACAAGAGGGGTTCGGCCGGCGCCGTGTGTCGTGTCCCGGCATAGCTTAGTTGGAAAGAGCGCTCAGCGCGCAGAGCTGAGAGGTCCTGGGTTCGATTGCCGGTGCCGGTACGAATTTTTCTCGTATTAAATAGTAATAACACTGGTACCATATTGTATGGTTTCTCCAACGGTTTTTTTGTTGTAAAATTAAAATTTAAGAAGTTGTTACTCTATTAGCAATATTCCATACTTACTGTTCACTCTGTTTAATTTAATGTGGTACAAGACATACAGTATCGTTTTTAATGTATTATGAGGACGATTTGTTGAAGTTTTTTTTAGTTGTTTATTTAACGACGCTGTATCAACTACTAGGTTATTTAGCGTTGATGAGATTGGTGATAGCGAGATGGTATTTGGCGAGATGAGGCCGAGGATTCGCTATAATACCTGGCATTCACATTACGGTTGGGGAAAACCTCGGAAAAAACACAACCAGGTAATCAGCCTAAGCGGGGATCGAACCCGCGCCCGAGGGCAACTTCAGACCGGCAGGCAAGCGCCTTAACCGACTGAGCCACGCCGGTGGCTGATTTGTTCAAAACACACGCTCATTTTTAAGTAAGCCTATATCCTCCTACATGTAGAAATACATCTCCTCTGGAATTCGTTACCTAATGACGTCAGATACTGCCGGACTTTATCATAATTCAAAATTAAATTGGAAAATGTTGTCTTATATAATGCTTTTTAGGTATTACTAGAAGTGTTGATTTGTGTTTTTTACTCTATATTAAAATTGCAAGTTTCTTGTTTATATTAGTTAATTAGTTAGGATAAAATTAATTACGATACTTAATCACTCATCTACAGTTTGTTTGACTGCAACCTGTGTATATTTTTGTGTGGCTTTACTTTGTATATAATGTGAATTTTCCTTTCATTTCTATTATTGTATTTGTATTTCCGGTGGTGTGGAAGAGAAGACCTGATGGCTAACTACACTAAAATAAATAAATAAATGGATAGATAGATAGATAGATAGATAGATAGATAGATAGATAGATAGATAGATAGATAGATAGATAGATAGATAGATAGATAGATAGATAGATAGATAGATAGATAGATAGATAGATAGATAGATAGATAGATAGATAGATAGATAGATAGATAGATAGATAGATAGATAGATAGATAGATAGATAGAGATAGATATCTATAAATAAATGGATGGATAGATAGGTGGGTGGGTGGGTGGATGGATTTGGATATAGATATAGATATAGATATAGATAGTATTTGACCAATGAAGTTTCATGTAGTATTTAGTTTGAAATTTGAAATATACTAAAACATTCATTGAATAGGCACATATATTCCGAAATGTATTACACAGCTATTGATTTGTCTGGCACTAAAGGTTTAACATACGTAGTAATGAATTTTGCCTGGTTATCAGCAGCTGGGTGAATCTGAGTGACAGCGGATCTGTGTGGTTGCTAGTTTGCTAAACAGAATGCACAAAGCACATAAATATACCCGACCGCGAATCTGAGGTGTGTATGAGAAATGTTGCGAAATTTCTGGAGCAGACAATGCCATACATCTCGTCACGGCGCCCAGCGTCCGGATGCATTCAACTTGCGGCACGCTCGCAGAGGGGGAGCCGTGAATAAGGGAGTGAATATGCAATGATAAGACCGACATCCATTATTCTTGACCACTGCCTCCACCATTACCACTACTATTGTTGTTGGCAAAGTCATGATTGTAAGATTTTTTCCTCCCCCTCGGAGTTCTCTCGGTTTTTTTCCTTGTCATTCCACCTCTCTCCATAATTCCTCTTTCGTTATCAATTCCATCTCGAAAAATAGGACACCACTTGTGTTTGCGTAACGTCGAATCGACCGTCCGCCATAGTGAGTGTTCCTTGCAGTTTGTCCAAATATTGGTAGATGGCTGTTGTGGTGGATTCTAGACCTGAGAGGATAAAAAGAAAGGAGGGATTACTCCAGGCAAATATGCTTGAAATCGGTGCAACGGATGATACGTCAAACTACACCTTTTACGTCCCATAATCCACCGCGAAATACCGCCAATTGCCAAATATTAAATTGCTGCTATCGGTTTCGGTCATACGTAAACGGATTAGAATAGATGTGGAGGTACTAGGAGTATTAGCAGATTATTATATCAATGTACATTTCACTGTATATTTATTCAAAGTGTTATGGTTGTGACATGGACTGAACACTTCATTTACACATTCTTTCTTTTATCAAGAAGGATGTTGGCACTCCTTCATATGTTAAAGCATAGGGGGACATATCAACGGATATATTCTACAGTTGAGCCGAACAGAATATTAGCTTATTTATAAAAGAAATAACCGCTGAACTTGACTACACTTTTGAAATATTCACAACACGAAACAATTTGTAATCGTAATAATATGGACAAAACAGCTGATAAACACACCGGAAAAAGAGATGAACTATGGGTAATTGACGGCCATACTAGTACACCTTTTCGGTTCCACCGTTTCAAGTTTATGGCCCAGGGATGATTCTAGACGATTCATAGATATACATAACAGAAAGCGAAGATCCCCAGGTTCTTTCTTCATTTTCTTCCCTGACGACTCTTGTAGATCTGTCAGATGCGGTAGAGCACTAGATAAAGTACACGGATTTGTTAGCCGAAGAGGAATGCGTAGTGTGGCGGATGATGCTGGCTTAGCCGAGCAGCAAAGTTGGCACGGGGCTCATTCAAACACGCGTGCTCAAAAGCCTACTTGAACTAAACTGGTAGGGATTCTCCATGCATCTCCGTTGCTCGTATGCACAGTCAACGCCAAGAATAAGTCAAGATCGTCTCAATGTTCATATGAATAGTCGCTTACTCAGTTCTGTCTTCGTCATATCGTATTTATCATATCATCTCTTTCCTTTCACGATTTGAACTCGATAATCTTCTGCAGCTCGCCTCGTGCAACTGAGTCATCTCGCACAAGTCACTTGTCCCCTTCAGATAACTCGTCTCGTCATGAAACTCACTTCGCTCAAGAGACTCGTTTCGCTCAAAGATTTCTTGCACCTCACTTCGTCAACTCACCTCTCATTGAAACCTGTCAACTCCTTCAACCCGCCTTCTTGTACAGTTCACCTCACTGAATTAATTACCATTCAGTAGGTCTTAACTGAAAGATGGGTAGATTCCTGCACTGTAGGCTGAAGCGGAGTGCGTGAGCGATTCCATAACGCGTGAGGGTGGGTTAAGGATTAGTGTGTTGTTTTGATGGTGCAAACAAAGTAAATTACGGTAAATCACGTATAAGTATTTTTACAGTTTAAGGAATACAACTATTTATATTGTAGGCATTTTTTCTTTAGTTTTATGTAGGTCTATCTCAAAGGGACTTTAAAATGGCAGCAGACTTAAAAAGAACGCGAAGTGAATAAATACATATCTGAAAAATAAATTAAAATAAAAACAAGTCCTTTTTCTAGAAGAAGAATTTTTGATAATGTGTAATAGTACATTAGGCAACGAGCCTATAATGGTAGTAATTAAGACGCAAGTATGTTTGTTTATGAAACGAGCGCAAGCGAGTTTCATAATTTTCATACGAGCGTCTTAATTACCATTATAGGCAAGTTTCATACGACTTTTTATGCTCGACCATATTTCTAACTTGAAATTATTCAAAAGTTATGTTATGGTTATGTAAGTCAGTAGCGAACTGACCTGAATTGTTAGATGTGCGCAGAAGCGAAAGTATTGATTTTTTCCGAGGCCGAATGTCAGTGACTTGATAGAGAATACGATGAAGATTAGACTTGATATAACCTGGAAATTGATTTAGAATTGAAAAACGACATGACAAATTGAATTTATTTGAATATTATTTACAATTAACGCTAATTATTATAGTAACAGAACATAACCTTCTGCGACAGTATTAGATTTCCAGCCTCCGTGACTTTTCGCTAATTGTCTTTCGATTGCATATCCGAGAATAATCGATACTTGCGGTTTTATAACGGTACAAAGGTGATGTGTCATTGGCTGAACACCTGAACTTTAATGAATAGGTGTACAGTACCTGGCCACATTATTATAATAACTCACATTTTTACTGTATTTTACATACTACTTCCTCGTTTGAGCTCTGGTTTCCTTTCTTAAGCAGAATTCACATTACATATTTAATTTTTAAACAATACTAAGTAAAATTACTGATAAGAAACTGATAAAAACTCTAAATTTTGTCTTGTATTTAATTCTTAAAGACAAAATTTAGAGTTTTTATCAGTTTCTTTGACAATTGTCAAGTTTGCTTCTCCGATGAATCAACCTTTCAGTGTTTGATGGACAAAGCAATGTTTGTTCGTCGACGAAAGGGAGAAAATTTTGCTCCTGGATGCCTGGTTAACACAGTTAAACACCCAGTATCAGTCATGATATGATCTGTGATATCAGGCAAAGGTTCAGGACGACTCTGCATTGTTCAGGGAACAATGAAACAAGATCAATATATCCAGGTATTGGAAAACAAGCTTATCCCTCAGCTGAACGAATGGTTCCCAAATGGGGAGAAATATATTTTTATGCAAGATGGTGCACCTTGCCACACTGCTAGGAGAGTCAAAACGTTTCTGGCTTCCAAAAACATTCCACATTTGCCATGGTCAGGAAACTCACCGGACTTGAATCCCATTGAGAACGTCTGGAACCTCATAACAAGAGAGATGGCAAAAGAATTTATTACTACCAGAGTTCGACTTAGTGAAAGGCTGACACATGTTTGGAATCACAATGAGAGGATCCAGGAAATACTACAGAAGTGTATTGTAAGCATGCCAAAGAGAATTGAAGCCGTAATTAAAGCCAAAGGAGGTTGTACGAAATACTGAAATTTCTGTAAAAATGAAGTGTGGTTGGTTATTTCTCAATATTTCTTGAATTAACATTGTTTTAATTGTAATTTTATGTAGTATTGTTTAAAAATTAAATACGTAATGTGAATTCTGCATAAGAAAGGAAACCAGAGTTCAAATGAGGAAGTAATATGTAAAGTACAGTAAAAATGTGAGTGATTATAATAATGTGGCCAGGTACTGTTACTTTAATGAGGTGCATTAAAGGGCTATTACCAGGTGTATAATTACTACATTTCGGCATGGTCGAGCATAAACATATTTATGGTATACAGTAGGATTACATAATAGGAGTTATGCAATCTTCAAAACAGTTAACAGAGTGAAAGTACTCAGTACACGCGGTGCAAATGCATTCGAATGCCAATCCCTGCCTTCGTTCATGTCATTAGTTCTGTCACTTAACAACTCACTCCCACAGGCACTTTGTCACTAGCTCATCGATTCACTTACTCAATCATACTGATTCAATGATTGCCTCAACAACTATTTTCCTACCCCACTCGCTCACTCGACACCTTTGTATGTACTATATCGACCTGTGTTCGGTGTCACTGTCTGGTAACCCAAGTCGGATTGATCGGGGGCGATTCCGAAGCCATTGCTACGAGATCGGGTCGTCGCCCCTTTGAGCACGGGGTGCTTTGAATGACCACATCGTCCGCAGGTGACGTTGATGAATGCTAACATTTGTTCGCACTCACACAGATCGGGTTTTGTTTCCGTGTGTAGCTGTCCGACAGGACAATGTTATCAAGTGCCTTGTCACAGATCAGGGCTATTTCTATTTGTTCTAAGTTAGGGTATAGTGGGGAAAATACGACTTCTTTAGGGAATAGTGGGGAAAATGCGACTTCGTTAGGGTATAGTGGGGAAAATACGACTTCGTTAGGGTATAGTGCGGAAAATACAACTTTTCTGTTCCGGATGAAATAGTTGAATATTAAAACTTTAAACTAATTTCAATTAATGACGTAGTCAGAAATTTAAGAAGTGGAATGGGGCAAGTTTTGGAAAATTTGTCCATAACGTACATGCAACATATTTAAAAGGTAGTAATGATTTATTATTGTTTAATACTTTTGAAATTTAAAATCCTCAAAATTCAATTTCCTAGGTTGCGAAATATCATACACTACAGAAACAGATATAAATAACAAGTTAAACAAGTTTAACTATATAACAGGGACACTAAAAAGAACCTTGAAAAATAAAGCCAGAAAAGACTCTCTAATGAAATTATATAAGACGATGGCAGTTCCTACAATGACTTATGGATCCGAAACATGGACAATGACGGCACAACATATAGCTAGAATACAAGCTGCTGAAATGAAATTCCTCAGGCCAATAGCAGGATATCAAAGAACAGACAAAAAACACAATACAGAAATAAGACATCAACTAAAAGTAGAGGAACTAAATACAACAATAGTGAAATATAGAACAAATTGGGAAAACCACCTAACAAGGATGACGAACAATAGAATACCAAAAGCAGCATACAATTACTCACCACGAGGAAAAAGGAACTTAGGAAGACCTAAGAAAAGATGGAGGCAGCAACAATTTGGAGCCGGAACAGGCTAATGAAAGGCCTAAACCGTGACGTAGAAGAAGAAGAAGAAATTTAAAATCAATTTAGACTTTCCAAAAGTTGATAATACAAACATGTGAAGTTTTGATGTTTCAGTCTTTGACTTATTTATTATAGCAACAAATATCCACAAAGTAATTTTTTTGCTAATACATCTTAGTTTAGTTAAAGTTTTCGACCCTTATTGTGGGCATCATCAGACTAATGTATGGATAGCTACATATATGGTAACAAATCCATATTACAAAAGTTTAAGATGTATTAGCAAAAAATAACTTTGTGGATATATTTTGCTATAATAAATAGGTCAAAGACTGAAATACCAAAACTTCACATGTTTGTATTATCATTATAGGACTTATTGGAGCAAATACAAAAATGAATTCAAAATTAAAATTTCCAAAAGTTGTTACAAAGCAGAATCTATTCTTCGTCGTTGCAGAGTGAATCAACAGACGCCGACCATAAATAAATTAAATTAGTTATTGTGTTGAGAACTGTAGCTTCATAATTTCTTTGAAAATCATCGGTCAATTTAAAACAACATCTCAGTACAAATATAAGGGATTTGTTATTCAAAATATTGGCCATTGTCGGTAGGAACAGACAAACGATATTTTTCTTTCGATGTCGCACTCACAACAATAGTGGATTATTTCTTTGTCCTTTAGCTTTAATATAATTTTAAAATATTTCTTGAAAACATGGGAGATGAGTTCCAGCATGGTGAGCCTGCCTGCGGCTTCACTATATAAAAAAGTAAACAATTGAAGTTAATGAAATATCTATGCAGGTGAATATATAAATATTTAAGTAACTAAATAGAATCACAATGTATGATTTTGACCAATAAACCTTTTATGTTTCAGGATGCGCTTAACATCGCGGAAGTTTGAAGGCATTAAAAATAAATATTATTGAGAAAAAGAAGACATTTGATTTAAGAGAAAAGCTAGAAAAAATAAGAAAAAAGAAAATAAAGGAAGAGAGAAAATAAACATAAGTAAAGAAATATAAAATTGTGAAAGAAAGACATAGAGGTCTTCTAATTTTTTGAAAATGTTCCGGTTAGAAAATATGCACATTTATTTAAAAAGCTATGTTTTTTTCTAGAATAATGGCTAATGGAAAAATCATACGGACATGTGTATTTGACGATAACGTAATTTAAACAATCCTATTCAATAACTTTTTGTAGCTTTATTCTCTTCAGCTCTAATGAACAATGACAACAATCCAGGTTGCCAGGCGACGATAGAAAACAAAAGATGCGAAAACAAATGACATGTGTATAAACAATTGAATGCTATTTCATATTTAAGTATAAAATATAGGGGTGCCATTTGAAATTTGAAAGTGGCAGTTGCTGGGGGGTGGGGTGAAATCTAAGATGCAATTAAACCTGGTTTCAGACTTCCCCCTCAATATCTAAATTGATGTACGATATTTTTTGTTTAAATTTAATTAAATTTAAATAAGTAGTTATTTAGACTGGAAAGTTTTGAAATGTACACCCTGTATAATTATGCATTCACGTATAATATGTATAAATCTGTATCTGTCTATGTACTATTTTATATTATAGAAATATTGGATTTTATTAGTGCTTTGTTTTGTAAATCCGGATTATGTACTTCAAGAGCGTGAAGTTAAGCTCGTTTCAACCCACTATTTAAGATGGAGTGATGTCCTCTCTTTGAATATACGTGAAATTTGTCTTGGCGGACGCAGACAAGTGAGGGAGGCGTCATATGGTCGCAGGGATGCTACCCTATCTACTAACCCCTCCTCGCCACGCCATACAATGAAGACGAGACGCTGATGTAGAAATAAAAAACATTTTTCCACTTGAAGGATCGGGAACATGTTCCTGGTTTTCCATGGCACCTGTCGCTTTGTGTGGATCCTCCATAGTTAAGTTTTTTTCAGGATGTAGGAGTGTCTGCATTTTAAAGTGTAAATCAATTTCTCACAACGTCAGCCAGTTCGAATCTGTTACCGCACTGTTTGGATGTAGAGCTGGATTTCTTCCGTAAATAATGACTTAGTGTTTTATTGCGCTGTCAGATGGCGAACGTGTCGAAGATAGATGAGGCGCATAGAATCAAAATCCGACTAGGCTATTTGTTTTTTTGGAAAATGAAAACCTTTCCTATGTGAAAAATGTTCTTCCAGTGTTTCGGTAAGTAATGGTTTCATAAAAATAATAGTTTACTATCATTGGATCTAATCACGTTGAATTCAAGCTTCACTGTTCATGGAATCTAGGAAGGATTTGAGATTAAGTCGACCTGGTTGACGAGTTGGTATAGCGCCGGCCTTCTATGCCCTAGGTTGCGGGTTCGATCCCGGGCCAGGTCGATGGAATTTAAGTGTGCTTAAATGCGACAGGCTCATGTCAGTAGATTTACTGGCATGTAAAAGAACTCCTGCGGGACGAAATTCCGGCACATCCGGCGACGCTGATATAACCTCTGCAGTTGCGAGCGTCGTTAAATAAAACATAACATTTTTAAGATTTAATTTGGATGTAACTGCTTTTGAAGCTGAAAAGTGGATTTAGGGACGTTTGAAAGTAAAGAGAAGTTTTAGGATCTAAAAAAGTGGCAGAAATTTGGACATTTAATCTAAACCCTAGAAAAGGAAGTACGTTAAAATAAAACTAATCTGTCTCGCCTCAAATGGTCTGCTGTCCTTGAATTATGATAAGGTAGTATGTGGCGTATTAGGTACCTTGCGTAGGGCAATCTAGAATAATTTGGTTTTATGTGTAAGGAGTATTAGAAGTCAGGCACCTTTTAATATATTATATCAATTCCGACCAAAGGAGAAGTGTTCAGAATGAGTTTGCGAGAAAAATGTAAGAGGCTCTGGGCCACACATCTTACAGCCCCGATTTGTCACCATGTAACTTTCATTTGTTCGGACCCTTAAAGAAAGCTCTAAAGGGAAACAGATTCGACACAGATGAGAAGTATCCAAGATCTTTTTTTCATTGATGGTAATGTATATGACACTTCCCACACAATGGGATGCCTGTATTCAAGCCTATGCAGACATTATCACTCATGTACACAGCTGACGGTATACGACGCCTCCTCACGCAATGGAAATGCCTCTGGAGACTGTTTGTCAGGAAATTTACTGCATTATGTATCATTAAATGTCAATATTTCTACGTCTATCATACTTTTTATGTACAGCAATAATATTATTATTTTAGATGTCCGATGAAGGCTCCTTTATGAAATCATTGTTGTTAATAATAACTGATAGTTAAGAGAAAAAAAAGTAGTGTTTTACATCTTTTCGTTTTACGTAAAGTTTTGGAAAAGTAGTTTTTATATATTGAATGAACTATAATGTGTTCGTAATAATTTCGCAATAAAAGTAAGTAAATAAATAAATAAATAAATAAATAAATAAATAAATAAATAAATAAATAAATAAATAAATAAAATTTGTTTTGTCCACCGCTTTGGAGTAACGGTAGCATGTCTGACTGTGAAACGAGCGGGCCCGGGTTCAAATCATGGTTGAGACAAGTTATCCGGTTGAGGTTTTTTCAGGGGGTTTTCCCTCAGCCCATCAAGAGAAAATTCTGGACAACTTTCGGCGCTGGATCCTGGACTCTTTTTGCCGGCACTATCACTTTCATCTCATTCAGACGCTAGATAACCATAGAAATTGATGAAGCGTCTTAAGATAACCAATTAAAAATATTTGTTTTCAGATATATTGTCTCTACACATATTTTATTTGCTCTATAGTATATAACTGTCAGTATTATGTACTGACAAGAGAGGTCCTGCATTTTGAGTAATTTTTTTTACAATGCTAGTAAAATGCAGACACTTTTGCATAATATTGTGGTACCTATTTGTTAAGAATTTTAAATGAAAATGTTCGATGCTGGGAAGGAAAATAGATGCTGATGGTAGAGAGAAAAGAGGGTGAAGAGAGAGAGAAAGATGACGTGATAGAAGTTTTCGAGAAGAAATATTAAATTTTTCTTTAGAATTGTTATAAATTTGGAATTCATATTCATGTAATGGAGTTATTGTTATTTATTTTTCAACTTTCAGTTTACATTACATTACAACATTACACTGAGATCATAAAACGCTTTAACATGAACTCTTTTAACATATTCAGTTAAACTCAAGACCACTGTCTTGCTTGAGATTCGCTCCATAGGAAACCAATGTAACTGATATAGTAATTTCTCGTAAAATAAGTACATAGGCGTTCAAAGATACCTGACCTCTACTAATCGACAGTGATCGATAATTTGTTCGTGTAAGTGTGACTTCTTCAGTTATGACTTCTATGAATAGATAGCGAAGATAACAGGCAGTGTCGCCAATAGTAGGCTACATAAATATACTCCCATTATAAAAATTCAAAATTTCATCCCGCTTTAATGAGCGTAAAAAGCGCTAGTTTATCGGGAAACCGCTGATACTGTCAATTATGAGAATAATTTATACTTAATCTACATAATCATTTTCCCCAACACTTCACGCGTCTCAATAGTAGGGTTCAGTGGCGATTTCTCTTAAGGAGCACAGGATTAGGCACCACCTCTTCAAATAACACACGTTTCTAAAGTTAATCAATGAGCTGCAGTAGACTATGTGAGCGACATAATTCTTTATTATAATACTATGTAAAAATAACACTGTATGACTGTGTACTGTTCTTGTTGACGCCTGGGACTTACGTTTACCGCTCGACACTTGCGGCACACTGCGCATGCGCAGTAGTACTGTTTCACTGGCAGGCTTTGGAGCATGGTAGGGAGGTTTACAGTGTGCGTAGGAGGGGTTAGGAGCACTTTCAGATGTGTTCTCAAGCTCGTCCCATCATAAATGCTACAATGAATAGTGTGCAAAATCTGTTAAATGTGTAATTTTCTATAAGACCTTTACACGAAAAGATCAAAATAAAGAAGATGAGTAGACCTACACAAGAATTAAAATTATAAGTGACGAAGAACAGTAATAGAGAAGTGACTAGAAAATTCAACATTCGGACTTAAGAGAAATGCAATTATACGGCTGCAATATAAAAGACGCTCTATTTTGTTTTCCTTGCCTATTGTTCGACGGCGAACATTTATTGACAAAAATAAGTACGTTTTATGAATTTTATTTATTTTTCTGTTTGAATTTAGGACTGTGCGTTGTAATTTTGATTATCGTTCTGCAGATATGATTGATTTGAAGCACATGAATGAAGGAATTAAAAAACACGATTCTTCAGCTGCACACATCAACAATAATGTTAAATTAGCAGTGTTGGGTCAAACAAACATATAGACGCAATTAGATTCAATTGGATTGTTGAACTTCACAATGATAACAGATATGTGCGTGCGGTTTTGTGGAGCTTTGAGTTGGCTTTAAGAGGTCACGAAGACGAAAACTCATCTTTAAACGCTAGTATTTTTCTTGGCCTCATCAATTTCAGTTCTGAATTAGACCCACTCTTAAGGAACAAATGGAAAGAGGAACAGTGTTTAAAAGCACATCAAACACTATACAGAACGAAATCCTTCAAGCCATTTTGATGTATGCCACGATGAGATTTCAAAGAAATAAAGAAAGCTGCTGACTTTTTAGCAGTTAAGGCTGATGAGACGACACACGTATCGAATGCTTGTGAACGTGTGACCTGTGTTATAAAACGTAATATAGCGAAAACAATATTATTTACGGTGTGCTGCAATAGAAATTGAACACTTTACTTTGCTATTACTGAACCTACATAGGAAACTGATTAACTGCAATTTCTTGACTAACAAAATTATGTAAATCTATACCTACGTAGCATATGTTAATAGTTATGTAGTAGTTAGTACCTATAATAATAATAATAATAATAATAATAATAATAATAATAATAATAATAATAATAATAATAATAATAATAATCATCATCATCACAATCACAATAAATATTTGTGCACCACCAGGATTATTTATCACCACACGCCACTGGTAGGGTTACGTATTGAGAACTAGCGAAACTATTCCGAAGTTTGTCCATTGTAATATCTTTGGTTCTGACCTATCCCGCGGTTAGGAAGTTCGCTTACACGATCAGAAAGTTGGAGGTCAGATATATTTGAACGCCAGTATATCTCTATCGCACATCACGGATTTCTCTGTATCAGTCGTGTCATGAGCAGGCAGCGCATTTTCGTTCCCAAACATACGGCGGATTGAGTAGTTTCTTCTGGTAGCTACATCTATTACGTCATGTGGATGCGTAAACAAGGTCGAATTGTAAGCAGGTACGCATGGGGTCATTAAATAATAATGATGTAATGTATTATAAATAAGTCCCTGTAACGTCATATGACGTAAAAACAACATTCTTTTAGTTTAAACAAATTTTATGTGTTCGTAAAAGATTTACATTTCATAACCTCAGAATATATTGCTTTCGTTCACTGCAACGGTATAGGTTTTTATAAACTAATTATTTGTATATATTGTGTAAAATAGTATATAAATATTGATAATTTGTATATTGATTTTTGTTGTTGTTATTATTATTATTATTATTATTATTATTATTATTATTATTATTATTATTATTATTATGTCTCTGTAACGTCATGTGACGTAGGAAGAACATTTTTTTGAGTTTAAACCAATTGAGCCGTTCATAGCAAAAGTGGTGTAAGTCAAAATTGGGTAATGAGGTTTAAAGTAAAAATTCTGTAAAATACAGAGCAAAGTAGCAATTAATATGTCCTCCTTGCTATCCATTGACTACTAATAGTTTAAATAAATTGAATATTAATTGCTACTTTGCGCTGTATTTTACAGAATGTTTACTTTAACCCTCATTACCCATTCCTGACTTACACCACTTTTGCTCTGAGCGGCTCAATTTTTACTGTCAGTTATAGTAAAACATACTAATTTCATAATCTCAGAATATACTATGTTTTTGGTCACCGTAACGGAGTTGATTTCGTTAAATGAATTAATTAAATATATTATATATAGAGTCTTTACAGTTAATGTGTATCACGTTTACTATTATGTTCTATAATAATATATATTGTATATACTAGTTCAGTAGTATTATCGATCTAATTATTATATTTTCTGTAATATGTAGCATTAATATTTTGTACAGAGCTAGTTTCGCAGTGTTAGTGCGTTTATATGGACAGACTATTTCAATTTAGTAGCAATCCCACTTACAGTTGTCATGCTTCATTATTATTGTGTACCGAAGCTAGGTTATACCTTTCGTAGCGTCCTGACGTAAGCATTTAGGGTCAGATATTGAACTCTAAAACTTCAGGATATACTAACCGATAACTTTCCTAACTTGTTTGGGAATGAAAATGCGCTGCCTGGTAATGACGTAGAACTGTTCTCTTGTAACCCTCTTTCAAGGACAACTCTCTACGATCCATTTCAACGACCATTCTGACGTGCCCGGTCTATAATAGGTAATTATCTACTATTCCTTGGATCCTATATTTTGATACAGGTTTCATTAAAACATGTTTCCAAGTTCGGACTTTATCTTTACCGGTACAATGTAGGAATATCCTGCGATTCTGGACAACGCTGCAAAGTATAAAGGCTGGTTCACAATAAACCGGGAACGAGAACGGAAATATTGTTAAAAGAAATGTATTCAAGTGTGAGCATTCACAATTAACTATTGTGAATGCTCACATTTAAATACATTTATTTTAACATTATTTCCCTTCTCGTTCTCATAGTCGTTTCCGTTCCCGGTTTATTGTGAACCAGCCTTAATAATAAAAGCGACGGGCTTTACGGCAGCCGCGGCGAAAATGCGACTCACGAGCACATCGTGGCTCGCAGTGCTTTTCTCTCGCTTCCTACGTACAACCCCCACCCTCTTACTCACTGGAGTCAAACTCCGTTCTATTTGTATTTGTCTCGGACCTGCGTGTGGCGTATCGTCGCAATGTCTCTCTCGAAACCATGTACTTCTATAAAAAACGAAAGTTTCAAGTAGGATGGGAGGATGCATTCTTTTGCTTACAATATGATGAAAATATTAAATGTATGATTTGTTCACAAATATTACTAGGAAAACGGTTGTATAACATAAAACGGCATTATAAGTTACTACATGTTACTGATGAAACATTAAAAGGTTAAGGGTTATTATTATTATTATTATTATTATTATTATTATTATTATTATTATTATTATTATTATCTCTGTACGTCGATTCTTTTACAGCAGATGTACGAGTAATGCGGTTAGATTTTCGATTTAAACTCACAGACTTACAATGTGACGTTAAATGAAAGCTAGATATAAGGACTTGACAGATATTGAACTTTTCAAATCTTTGGAAAAAAAATAAATATTTGAAGCTTCGTTCTTTCGCTTGCTCTGTTGAAGCCATATTCGCTGTAACTTACGTTTGTGAAAAATTATTTTCAACAATGAAAATAGTAAAAATCAAATTTAGATCACGACTGACAGACAAATACCTTCGTGATCAACTACGATTGGCAGTAAGTGACATAATTCCTGATTTTGAAGCTTTGTCGCAGAGACATTCTGAAGACAGTTAATTTTAGGTTGTGATAATGTGTCCTATGTTTTCTTGTTCATTTCTTTCTTCGTTACAAGTCCTAAACATTAACTTCCCCTTCGGTTGTTCGCCTCCCTCCATAGGTGCTATGCACGTTGCAGCTTACACAGTGGCTCGGCGCACCATGACCTTTTCGCCACGGCTGCTTTACGGCACACACTCGTATGATTATATGTACAACAAAGGGATGTAATCGAAATGGGTCAAACTGCCCGTGGTGTCTCATTCGAATAGGATGTGATACAAAATGAAACTTTAATATTCTTTTGAGAAAGTGTGGGGAAAAATTTAATAAAGTTAGCAGTATTTTTTATTAAATTTCTCCCCTCCGGTTTACTACCTTACAAAAAATGAGACATTGAAAAATAAAGTGTGTTTTTATACTGGAAAAGCAAATGCAAGGGGGGAAGTTAATATTGCCCGTACGGTGAAATAGAGTTTTGAAGAAAAAAATAACTTAGAGACAAAAGCTTTTATTGTTGAATTTAAAAGCACACGTAGCATCCTTGGAAGGATGGGGATTTCTCTCTTTAATCTCCATGCTTTTGTATAGTTCCAATTTGAGTCTGGAGGCAGATTAGATGAAATTTTAAAGAACATTATTCTGTTACAAAAGGCTATTACCAAAGTAAATAATGGTACAATCTAATCAACACCGTACAAGAAGTTGAAATTTACTACAAAACCAGTGAAAAGTGTTTTCAAAACACAGACCAATAGATTATCGAATGCAGAACTGAATTACAAACATGTTTGGGAAATAAAGGAGGGATCGTTGGATAAAAGATTAAATAGTAATGGATTCTTAATAGATACTGCAATTAATGTTGCAGGTTTCAAGAGCTTAAAACCAGTAGCGAGAGCGAAGAAGGAGACGAAAGATAAAGGAATACAAATCCTTATTTATTACTGCATTGAAATTATGTAAGAATGTAATAAAGTTTATCGAAGAAATTTCAACATGTCGAATTACGCAGACGTATCTGGTATAGCAATTACCGGAATTAGAACATAATTGCAATGTTATTGTGAAATTAAGAAGGAACATTCGCTGATAAGTGTGGTCGAAAGGTTTCTTATAGGCAGTTAATGGTACATAATTTTTTGTTGTTATTACTGTCATTATTATTCTATTATTAGGCCTATTATTATTATTATTATTATTATTATTGTAGTTGTTGTTTAGTCAATTGTTCTAAGACTGGTCTGCAGCTCACAAGTGATACCAATAAGGCACCACTTATGAGGCAACTAAATCAGTAGATAATGGGGTAGGGTGGCCAGTTTCTTTCTCCCTTCTTTGTACATCGCTGACTAGATACATCTTACACTAATCAGACTTCAGATGTATACAATGTTATTCCTATGAGACATATTGTCAAGTGAGGTGTAATGCCCGATAATAATAGATATACAGTACATATCAGCCAGAACCTCAATCAGAAGTATTATTACTTATTATTATTATTATTATTATTATTATTATTATTATTATTATTATTATTCTGCCAGAGAGTCAAAAGGAGGATAGCAATGGCAAAGGGAGCTTTTAATAGAAAAGAAGCATATTGTACGGACATCTGGAAAAAGAACTAAAGAAGAGACTAGTGAAGTGCTTTGCGGAGTGTAGCATTGCATGGGGAAGAAAGATGGAGATTAAGAATCATTTGAAATGTGGATTTGGAGAAGAATAGAGCGTGTGAAATAGACAGACAGAATAAGAAATGAAGCTGTGCTAGAAAGAGTCTGTGAAGAAAGAACGAAGCTGAAACTGATCAGGGAGAGAAAAAGGAATTGGTCGAGTCACTGGCTGAGTAGAAACTGCCTACTGAAGGATGCACTGGAAAGAATAGTGAACGCGAGATAGTTCGGGGCAGAAGAAGATATCAGATAATAGATATATGGATCATATACGGACACTAACAGGAAGGCAGAAAATATGAAATATTGGGAAATACTGGGTTTTCTGTGAAAGACCTGCTCTTGAGCAAAAACTATATATGTCATTCATAGTTTTCTAACCAAGTACAGGTCCTTCACTGCAAGCCCAACATTCTCCAAAACCTAGTATTCTCCAATATTCCCTCTTTTCCACATAAGATCCATCAGTGTTGTCTGTTATTAGGGCTATTTAATGTTATATTTTTTTACAGGAGAAATGGAAATTTACAAGAAATAAAGGAAGATTCACATCGAAGGAGTATAGCATGTGTTATCGAAATTAAACCTTAATTAAAAACCTATTGTGAAAAGACCAAGGATCATGCCGGATAAGATTGTAAGCAAAGTTTCTTGAGAGAGAGTTAATGGGGCAGTTCATGGAACAAGGAATATTAGTAGTAGTGGCATAATATGAGAAACAATACAAAGTAATTATTGCCGATCGTGGTAGATACAGCTGTTCGCAACATGCTGTTTTGTGTCACTGAGTGACATTCTCCTCTATCCACCACTTCTACAATTTGGCATTGAATACACAAGATAGGACCTATAACACTGGTCAACAGTCATTTTGCTCCAGACATAAAATTAACAAATCCTTATACTTATTTCGATCTCCTGAATTAAAAAATAACAAGCGTAATTCTCCATCAGTTCGGGTATTCGAGATGCACAATATAATTCATTTGCTATGCATTTTATTTAAAAAAATCACCGTATTTCGTGTGCAACTATTTTGTTTTACAAATATGACGACCATTATGAGAAAACAATATTAGTATAAGTAGGCCACCATGTTAGAAGCACTTGTAGAAACAGAAATGATTTTTTTGCTCTTTTACGAGTCTTTTTGGAGGGGGTGAAACAGGTTCGCGGTATGAATTCACTTGAGTTTACCTGACTTTAATTGAGATGTGCATTTTTTTCACTGTGAGCTTTAATAACATTACTGTAGTTTATATTTTGCAACAGATCACTCTCTCACAACCATTTCTAGAAGCGGAAATTGTTTTATTACCCTTTTCGGTTCCATTTGGAGGGGGAGAAACAGGTTCGCCGTATGAAACCACTTCAGTTTACCAGGAAATTTCCGTGGTGTTAGTATTCTATGTAAGACGTGTATTTCTTTAAAGTGTGCTTTAATGATAGTATTCAAAGTACGTATGGTTTAAATGAGCGGATTTGAAGGCTGTAGCATTGCTTCTTGGAATGCAATTAGGGTACACAAAATTTTGCTGTTTTCTCTGCGAATGGGGTAGTCGCGCTCGAGATAAGAATTATAAAATAAAATGACAATCACTAGAGCCAGGGAAGAAACATATTATACATCAATACCTTGTACCTCAAAGTAAAGTAATTTTACCCCCTTTACACATTAAGTTAGGGTTAATGAAGAATTAGGTTAAAGGGATGAATCATGAAACTGAAGCATTTAAACATATTCAAGAAAATTTTCCTGCAAATTAGAAAACTGATGAAGCACAATCACTTCGAATCTTTTTTGGAAGGAAAAGAGAGAGCCGCCTGGATTGCATTCAAGGAGGTTGTATTGAATTATCTGGGTAACTGTAGAAGTGAGAACTATGAAGAACTAGTGCAAAATTTACTGTTAGCGTATGAAACTATGGGTTGTAACATGTCCCTGAAAATTCACTTCCATCTTGACTTTTTCCTCGAGAATTGTGGTGATTTCAGTGATGACTATAGTGAGCGCTTTCATCAAGAAATTTCAAATATGGGAGAAAAAAAAATATCAAGGACAGTGGAGTACCTATATGCTAGCAGATTATTCTTAGACTTTAGCTCGTGATGTATCTGGTGACCAGTATGAAAGAAAATGCAGAAAAAGAACGCTGTAATCTTCTGAACAGTGAACATTTAACCTTATTTTCATTACATAAAGCAGTATTTTGAATAGATATACAGTGAAAAATTTCTCAAAAAAACCGTAAGCAATAACTGTTTTTATTGTAATATTCGTGTTAAGGAGGCTCAAATTATATTGAAAAAATGTATCACATATTCAGCGCAAAATTAAAAAAAAAAAAGTTAAAATTTGTTACGCAGTGTAATATACCTTGACTCGCAGAAGACGTGCGGGCAAACTACCACTGCAGACTATGTGGAAGGGGAAGGATATTCCCCTTCAACGGCAGGCCTGTGTTAAGGTATGATGCGTTTACATTGCGGGAAGGCTACGATTGTTGTTTAGGATACCGTTATGGGCAAGTCCATGCGATATACATAAACAAAAGGAAAAAAGTAACGAAACATTTTATTTTGAACATAAATACTCACATTATAATTGACAACTTATTTCACGAAATAGTGCCAGGTTTAACACCAAAATCACCAATTTCATTTCACAAGAAAATAGACCCCTACATGTTACAGATGAACGAAAAGAAACTCTTTATCCAAATATTGGGTAATTGATCTTCTCACCATCATCATCATCATCATCATCATCATCTGAATGAAGTTCTTTTCGAAAAATGTAATAATAATAATAATAATAATAATAATAATAATAATAATTTATTTTACCTGGCAGAGTTAAGGCCGTAAGGCCTTCTCTTCCACTCAACCAGCAAAAAGTGTATATACATATGCATGAACTTACAAAAAATTCAACAATTTGATTAAATGAGAGTTACATGTATACAAGAGTTATATACGAATTAAACAACAAAATACTATGAACTATTAACTAGACACTGAAATAAACTGTGTAGCAGCATTAAGCTAAAATACATAGAATGTTAATATATTTCAAATAATATTAGATAATAGAAAGAGATTATTATGAGACAATTTTGAAAATACAGCACTATCAGGATGATGTCTAAAGAATGAAGTAACAATGTAGTCAGTGATAGTTTAAATCAGTAAGATTGGAGTGAAATGCTAATAAGGTTATCTTTTAAGCTGTTTTTAAAGGTGTTTATTGTCTTGCAGCCCCTAATACGTTGTGACAAGCAATTCCATTGACGCGAGGTGGATACTGTAAAAGATGACGAATAACAAGATGTTCTATGAAGAGGTATACTTAGCGTGCCACAGATAAGTGATCTGGTATTTGCGTCGTGGCTAGAGTATAAATAAGAGAAACGAGACGAAAGGTAATTTGGTGTTGAGGTGTGCAGAATTCGATAGAGTAAATGTAGATAGAAGAATACGAAAAACAAGCGAATTTATTTATTTCTCTTTCTAATCTAGCGTTTTACGTAGACTTACTGTCTTAGAAGCAATTGATGGCGCGACTCTTGATGGTGAAGAAGTTTTATCGCACTACTTATTTACGCTAAATTCTTTTCTCTAGCTACTTAGAGACAACATAAAAGGAAACAGAACGAATACTATTACCTCAACTAGTGGTTCGCTTGTGAACCTGGTCGCTCGCCCTCTGATCATGCGCAGTGTCGCCTTTCTGTGGGCCATAAATTACTTCTAAGACTGTACAATCTTTGACTATTCGAAGAAATCTCATTTCTGCTGCTGCACTTTACGTAACTGCTTTACATCATGTTCCACGTCACGAAAATGAGTACTGCGCAGATAAGAGTCATTCTAAAATAATGACGCTGTACATGCATTTGAAAATACACGAAATGAAATCGATACTCGTTTATCTATATGAACTCGGTAGTAGAGAAAGCTAAAAAGAGTGACGCTTTTGTTAGATTATATGACAGCGATGAACTCCTAAAGGCAAAACTTTATCAAAATGTGAAAAGATGCGTTTTCTCAGAGTGATCTGGAGAAGCTTTCCTTGAGAATGTTGTCAAGAGTGTGTAAACTACATGCATGAGAACTGTTTCTTTCTTTTGTTCACGTATTTCCCTCACTCTGTCTTCGTTATTCTCGCCTTCTGCACCTCTTCATATATTATCGTGAACGTCTCCCCAGCCAGCCATTCTTTTCTGCCGTCTCCTATATTTTCGCAATAAAATATGTTCACCCCATATTTCAAAGCCTGAACATCTGTCATTGGATGAAGTAAATTTAAAAAAGAGAAGAGATGAGAGCACTGGAATGATAGCATAAGAGTAAGAGGGAAGCATTCAGATATGTTTCAAGATTGGGAACATATTTATTATAAATAACACACACTGAGATCGTAGTCCATTTTCGTTTTTCTATCTGTCCTCCACTGGGAAAGCTTTGTGAAAGTAAAGCAGCTTATCAAGGTTGCCTAAGCTGCTATCTTTCTTTCAAGTCACTGCATCGGAGCAAGGCAAATTTGATTGGAAAGATGCAACCTAATACAAATTTACATCAACGGTACTGTTCCGATCAAAAACAGATGATTCTGTGCTTCGAGCAAAGAAGTTGGTAAACGTATGAGTATTGTAGGTCATATGCCAAAAGAACCAATATCATATTTTTGCACGATCGTGTTTTTTTCCCCCTCTATTTACAGCTATTGTTGTTGGGCCTTGAAAGTTAGAATTCTCACACAGAAACTTGTTGCTAGGGAAACCATTCTTCATGACAAATAATAATCCGTGGCACTACAGCCCACGAAGGGCCAAGACCGACCAGCCGGTTGCTTGCCTCACGGCCACATGCCGAAGCAGAGGTAGACGATCATCCAACCAGAATGGAGGTATCATGTGGTTACCACGATGAGCTCCCCAGCCGTTATAGCTGGTTTGCGTAACCGGATTTCGCTACCTATCGTAGCTCCCCAAGTGCATCACGATGCTGGGTGGGCACCGGCCCCATACACTGGCCGAAATTTCATGAGAAAATTTCTTCGCCTATGAGGACTCAAACCAGCGCGCATTCCGTAACGCGACTCCTAGGCAGGATGCCTTAGACTACGACGCCACGGCGCGAGACCTTTGGAATAATATTGCTCTAAATTTTCATTGCAAAATATATTGTATTTGCAGTTTTAAAAATATGATAGTGGAAAAAATGTGCGTTACAAAATTTCGCTCTGCTCGTTTGTCAAACTTTTCCTCGATTTTGTAAAAAGCACTTCCCAACCTTGTATCGTAACATACACTTTTGCAATTTTACAGAAGATACAAAAAATCACAAAAATATTAATTAAGTAAATATATTAGGTATGGTAACCGAATTGAAGAAAAATTGTCCCGCGCCGTGGCGTCGTGGTTTAAGGCATTCTGTCGAGGATTCGTGTTACGGAATGCACGCTGGTTCCAATCCTCATGGGGGAAGAAATTTTCTCATGAAATTTCGGCCAGTGTATGGGACCGATGCCCACCCAGCATCGTGATGCACTTGGGGAGCTACGATAGGTAGCAAAATCCGGTTTCGAAAGCCAGCTATAACGGGTGGGAAGATCATCGTGCTAACAACACGATACCTCCATTCTGGTTGGATGATCGTACACATCTGCTTCGGCATGTGGACTTGAGGCCAGCAGCCGGCTGGTCGGTCTGGGCCCTTCATATTGTGTAGCGCCACGGATTGTTGTTGTTGTTATTATTATTATTATTATTATTATTATTATTATTATTACTAAAAATTATAATTAGACTTTTGGGTATTCCACCATGTCCTGGAACTTGACATTTCCAACTTTTCTGAACTTCATACAGTTTCCATCATCAAGGCAAGTAGGTAAGACCAGAGGGTTCGTCTGCTCTGTAGGGCTCGGTACGTCAAGCTAATCCGGACGACTGAGCGAATTTTTTTTAATTCAATTGAAGAGAGGGGAAATGGGAAGAGAAATTTAAAATGTACGCGAAAACGCGTCCCTGGAAAGAGAGTTTGGAACTTAGAAAAACTGAGTATGTGAACTCCAAGCCTGTTGCCCACTTGTCTCAATCCGGTTTACGCTGCTCCACTGAAGGAACTCTAGAAAATTTTAAGGAGAAAAGCCGAAAATGGACTTAGTCTCTTTGTTACCACATATGAAGGGAAGGGGATTGAGGTAATTAATTTTAATTGGTTATTGTTTATGTAGGAAACTAATTACTGGAGTCAAATGAGACACTCAGGAAAAAAAAAAAACATGAACATACATTATAACACAAGTGTATGTGAAACGGAACTATAAATATTTGATTCTCGATTAATAAAACTATTGTAATTTTTAATATTATTACCATAGAGGAGAAATGATCTGAACATTATGTTACAAAAAATGGTAGTTAATATGATCTATGTAATATTACCCATGATTCAATAGGTAGCCAAAAGTATATCCATGTCAATATGGGGTGTGTCATTCGAATGTAATAATAATAATAATAATAATAATAATAATATAATAATAATAATAATAATAATAATAATGATTTATTTTAGCTGGCAGAGTTAAGGCCGTAAGGCCTTTTCTTCCACTCAACCAATGATGTGGTCGAGAGTATAGGCTAATATTCGTAGTGTGGTTAAGCTAAGTGCTTTTCAATTGGTAACATATATTGAGTTAATGTGTGTAAGTAATAGTTTGGAATGCTAATTACTTTTCTTTTCCTCTAATCCACTTAAAAATCAATAATAACAAATTTTCCCAATTTAATACTTGCTGTTTGTAAAAGAACAATAGTGATCCACACAAATGATATACTCGATAACATGAACATGCATTATATTATAATATAAACGTATGTGAAACATACAGTAACTACGAGTAATTAAAAAGTGATAGTTACCTTCGTCGCATTTATTTTTACCTTATAATGCATCAGTTTAAATAAATGAAGTCCCTTATTATTCAAATCTTTACTTTTCACTAGGTACACAGGCGTTCAAAGATATCTTATCTACAATTTTCTGATCTGTAAGCTATGTTTCTAAGCACGGGATAAGACATTACCAAAGATTTAACAAATCGGCAATCTTTGAAATATTTCTTCTAGTTACCAATAGGTAACACCATTATTGGGACGAGTAAATTGTTGGGGAAAATGTTGATGTAGATTAAGTATAAATAAATTAGTCTCATAATTGACAATATCAGCGGTTTCCTACTAATTCTAGTGCTTTTTACAATCATTAGGAGGTAATGAAAATTTTAATTTTATAATGCGGATATATTTATGTACTATTGGCGACACTGATTGTTAGCTTCGCCATCTATTCACATAAGTGATAACTAAAGAAGCCACACTTACACGAACAAATTATCGACCGCCATCGAATAGTAGAGGTCAGATATCTTTGAATACCAGTGCACCTTTCGTCTTCGAGCTTCATTGCTCTTTCTTTAGGTTGACGTCCTCATTTAAGTCCAAAATGCCTTTCTGGACGTTGAAAATACAAACATTTCGATATAAAGTTCATAATCTGGACGGCTTAATGCTTCATATACAAAAACTAATAAAGTTTCTTCTGCAATATTGGAAGAAACAGTACTACTCGTAGATAATTGAAAACAAATGAACGTCTTCATATTTCCAAGTTATAAATTTATTCATGAATTTGTAGTTCTAAAATGCTTTGTACAGCTTGCAATCTCTGGAAGTCGTCCCTAGTCCCTAGCGGAGATCTCTTTCCATCCCCCTGGAAATTCATTTCCCTTCGGCAGAAACATCTTCCTAATCGCTTTGTTTTCCAATGCTCTCAGCATTTCCTAGTCCTTCGGAGGAGAGAGATAAACAAGGCGAATGGCTTTGGCAGAATTGCAATCTGTACCCTTGTTCTGTACATAGGGGAAATAAATTATAAATTTTGTAAACGTGGGTGGAAACTGGGATTTAAAACACTGTAAAAACAATGAATAATTTAAGTAAGTGAAAGTAGGCCTATCGAGTAACCGGAGTGAATTTTCCCTCACGCTCTTATTGAGAAAGTATTATAATTAGGGGTGATTTATGGCGACTTACACTTTTACTACATCATACTACTTTTTACCAATAAAATTGTACGAAAGGACTTCTTTCAATCAATAATGGCTGCTTATAGCACCATTTTATCGCTTCCCTAGCATTTGTTAAAAATTTTATCGCTTCCCTAGCATTTGTTTTTTTTTATCACTACCCTAGCATTTGTTTCTTTGTTTGCAAACTGAAAATTCTTTACGGTACTATAAAACATCCTTTGCGATCGTCATTTGTTTACAGCATAGACAGTCAATTGAAATTGGCGGCTCCGTTCAAACGTCTTGGTGAAGCTAACATTAGTGAAATAGAATTTCAGTAAGTCAATTAATATTGTATTGCATTAGAGTACTTTATTTCTTCTAAACTTTATATACTTTCTTCTAATCGTGTAATAGTCAATTAAATCCCACTGGAGTTTTGATTTTCTCTAGATAAATGAAAACCTCTAGTGAGATAACTGTTGATTATTTTAATCTGATTTCGGGTGATTAAAATTGTTCAATTTAGATTAATATTTCGCAAAGAAAAACAATCAATTTCTTGCATATTTCGCACTCTAAAGAATCTAAAAAAATTAAAATAAGTTTTTTTTAATTATTGAAACGGTCCTTTTGAAACTGAAAGAAAATTGTTTGCATCATTAATTGAATTCATAATTCAATTTCATTCGACTGTGAGGGGGTGACTGCACTGCATTCTTGATCTCATGAAGGCAGTTGTTGCGGGAAAGAGAAATGACCGTTGTCTGCTTGCTGCTCCCTGGAAGTAGTCCCTGAAACTACGCGTACATCGTTCCCAGATGTCACACGCTGCATGTAATGCATGATGATCAGATATGTAGAATTGTCCATTTAGGCCTATATTTTATAACGAATATTTTCACGTATTATTAGGAAGAAAGAGTCATTTTTCTTGCGAATTCTACATTGAAACCTGTTTTTGTTGAAAAATCGTGATTATGAAGTAATTTCGTGAATTTCTATGAATTTCACAAAATTCGCAGATATATTTCACTTAATTTTGCTCTTTCATTAAGGGATTTGCATTTCTCTTGGATAAAATTAAGTTTTTAACATATTTCGCGTATATCGTTAATACGAAAAAATCACACCCCTAGTTATGATCAAAAAATTGGGTTAAGAGATTACATCGGGATAAATATAGGAAGAAACTAATCAAAACACATTTTCATGTATAAATACAAATTTTTACACTCCAAACATCCAAGCTGTGTCGTTTTTTAATATTTTGAGTGTACAAAATGTGTTATTTTTGCACGCCGCTTAAAAATAAAGGCAAACTCACTTTTAAGAGGACATGGAATTGCCTATTTTGATCATGTTAAATTATATCTTACATAAGGAACTTTTTTTCAAGCTGGACAGCTGAATTTTTTACAGCTCATGTACACATAAGCTGACTTTATGCTGAAACTGTAGTTTTCACTTAATTTTCTTATCGAGAAATATTTTTTTTCTTCATTCGTATATTTTCCTCGATGATTTTCAGAACATTACCATCTGTAACATCTAATAAATGTAACAGATTTCAAAAACGTTGTTTCAGTACTTGTAAAATATTGAAATAAATAATTTTTATAAATTTAAGCTTTCTAGATTAAATAGAAGTTGAGAAAAGGTTACTTTTGTATGGAAAAACTCAAGTTACGGAAAATATGTAGTTGCTTTAAAATAAGACATATACTACGCCCCCAACCTCGGAAAAACGAAAAGTTAAAATGGATACAGTTTTAGCATACTAATTTCCGATATACCATTTTAAAGAGGGGAAATTAAAGAATAAATTGCGGGAGGGGGGTAATTTTCCGCCCAAAATCCATAAAAGTAGGCTATTTAGAAGAATGTAATAGCATATAATTTGATGTGTTCATAAACATTAATAATGATTTAAGGGGAATTTTATTTCTAAAATAGTAGTAGTATAAGAGAAGAATGAGTCGGCCTGGGTAGCGTAGTTGGTATAGTGCTGGCCTTCTGTGCTCGAGGTTGCTGGGTTCGATCTCGGCCCAGGTCGATGGCATTTAAGTGTGTTTAAATGCGACAGGCTCATGTCAGTAGATTTAATGGCATGTATAAGAACTCCTACGGGACAAAATTCCCGGTACACCGGCAACGCTGATATAACCTCTGCAGTTGGAAGCGTCGTTAAATAAACCATAATTAAAAAAAACAGAAAAAGGGCCCAATTATGCTATTTTAAAATCATAATTAAACCCTTTTCAATCAGTAACAGAAAGAATAAAATTATATCACATTTTCTTGGAAGTGCTTTAAATATATGGGATCAGATAGGGTTATTATGATACAAAAATCAATCTTTTGCTGTAATTTTTCTATCAAAGTATATACAAATTTGAAACAAATCATGTGCTACTTTAGACACATATGAAGAATTTGGAGTTAAATTTATTTTTTATTTGTAATAATGGATAAAATTATAATAAAACAATGTATCATAATAGCCTTTTGTGTGGGCTATTGTGATACATCTATAGGGCTATTATGATACAGTACTATAAATCTAGCCATATTATACAAAGCAATGAAGTATGGCTATTGTGTTACACACAGATGCTTAATGTATCTCTTGTAAAAGTTTAGATGTAGTCACTTTAAAATTGATTAAGATATAGGAACTTTTGTAATGACCTATTTTTCCCACAAAAATTTAACCTATAAGCAATTCTGAAACTTCAACATCTTACTGCCAATACTAGGAAATTGCTGTATGTCCAAATAGTTTTGTGTGTAAGGAAATAGATTGAGAATATTATGATACACATTGTATTGCTAAAATAAATTAAAATACTTTTTTAAATAATGATAAAATAATGTATTCTCCAAAGTTGTACTAAAATTTAGTAGTAAGAAGAATGACTATTAAGCTAAAATTGTTAGATAAATAAGTAAAAAGAAGTCTGTAGTGTAATTTTTTTAACTTATACTGCATTGTAGGTTCCAATATGTGAATTGAAACATCCCTGAAGAGCTACGAAATTATGAAATATGCCTCAAGAGATAATAAATTACTTGAAGTTAGAAAACTCATCTACTTAATCAATTTTTTCATCGAAAAAAATATCATAATAGCCCTTCTAGCGTATCATAAGATACCTAAAAAGTGTATCATAATAGTCCTTGTAGCGTATTATAATAGCCCTAAAAGTGTATCATAATAGCCCTTCTAACGTATCATAATATACCTAAAAAGTGTATCATAATAGTCCTTGTAGCGTATCATAATAGCCCTAAAAGTGTATCATAATAGTTCTTGTAACGTATCATAATACTCCTAGAAGTGTATCATAATAGAACTTGTAGCGTATCATAATATAGCTAAAAAGTGTATCATATAGTCCTTGTAGCGTATATAGCTAAAAAGTGTATCATAATAGCCCTTGTAGCGTATCAATAATATACCTAAAAAGTGTATCATAATAGTCCTTGTAGCGTATCATAATATAGCTAAAAAGTGTAAAATAATAGCCCTTCTAGCATATCATAATATATCTAAAAAGTGTATCATAATAGCCCTTGTAGCGTATCATAATATACCTAAAAAGTGTATGATAATAGCCCTTGTACAGTATCATAATATACCTAAAATGTATCATAATAGCCCTTGTAGCGTATCATAATATACCTAAAAATGTATCATAATAGCCCTTGTAGCATATCATAATATACATAAGAAGCGTATCATAATAGCCCTTCTAGCGTATCATAATATACCTAAAAAGTATCATAATAGCCCTTCTAGCGTATCGTAATATACCTAAAAAGTGTATGATAATAGCCCTTGTAGAGTATCATAATATACCAAAAAATGTATCATAATAGCCCTTGTAGCGTATTATAATATACCTAAAAATGTATCATAATAGCCCTTGTAGCGTATCATAATATACCTAAGAAGCGTATCATAATAGCCCTTCTAGCGTATCACAATATACCTAAAAATGTATCATAATAGCCCTTGTAGCGTATTATATACCTAAAAAGTGTATGATAATAGCCCTTGTAGCGTATCATAATACACCTAAAAATGTATCATATTAGCCCTTCTAGCGTATCATAATATACCTAAAAAGCGTATCATAATAGCCCTTCTAGCGTATCATAATATACCTAAAATGTATCATAATAGCCCTTGTGGCGTATCATAATAGCCCTTGTAGCGTATCATAATATACCTAAAAATGTATCATAATAGCCCTTGTAGCGTATCATAATAGCTCTAAAAGTGTATGATAATAGCCCTTGTAGAGTATCATAATACCTAAAAAGCGTATCATAATAGCCCTTGTAGAGTATCATAATATAGCCAAAAATGTATCATAATAGCCCTTGTAGCGTATCAATAATATACCTAAAAAGTGTATCATAATAGTCCTTGTAGCGTATCATAATATAGCTAAAAAGTGTAAAATAATAGCCCTTCTAGCATATCATAATATATCTAAAAAGTGTATCATAATAGCCCTCGTAGCGTATCATAATAGCCCTAAAAAGTGTATCATAATAGCCCTTTCAGCGTATCATAATATACCTAAAAAGCGTATCATAATAGCCCTTGTAGAGTATCATAATATAGCTAAAAATGTATCATAATAGCCCTTGTAGCGTATCATAATATACCTAAAAAGTGTCATAATAGCCCTTGTAGCGTATCATAATATACCTAAAAATGTATCATAATAGCCCTTGTAGCGTATCATAATAGCCCTAAAAAGTGTATCGTAATAGTCCTTGTAACGTATCATAATATAACTGAAAAGTGTATCATAATAGCCCTTGTAGCGTATCAAAATATACCTAAAAAGAGTATCATATTAAAGCCCTTCTAGCGTATGATAATATACCTAAAAAGAGTATCATATTAGAGCCCTTCTAGCGTATGATAATATACCTAAAAAGAGTATCATATTAGAGCCCTTCTAGCGTATCATAATATATCTAAAAAGCTATCATAATAGCTCTCCTTGCGTATCATAATATATCTAAAATGCGTATCATAATAGTCCTTGTAGCGTATCATAATATACCTAAAAAGAGTATCAAATTAGAGCCCTTGCAGCGTATCATAATATACCTAAAAAGCTATCATAATAGCTCTCCTTGCGTATCATAATATATCTAAAATGCGTATCATAATAGCCCTTGTAGCGTATCATAATATACCTAAAAAGAGTATCAAATTAGAGCCCTTGCAGCGTATCATAATATACCTAAAAAGCTATCATAATAGCTCTCCTTGCGTATCATAATATATCTAAAATGCGTATCATAATAGCCCTTGTGGCGTATCATAATATACCTAAAAAGAGTATCATATTAGAGCCCTTCTAGCGTATGATAATATACCTAAAAAGAGTATCATATTAGAAACCTTCTAGCGTATCATAATATACCTAAAAAGCTATCATAATAGCCCTCCTTGCGTATCATAATATATCTAAAAAGCGTATCATAATAGCCCTTGTAGCGTATCATAATATACCTAAAAAGAGTATCAAATTAGAGCCCTTGTAGCGTATCATAATATACCTAAAAAGCGTATCATAATAGCCCTTCTAACATACAATATACCTAAAAAGCATATCACAATAGCCCTTCTAGCATATCATAATATACCTAAAAAGCGTATCATAATAGTCCTTGTAGTATATCATAATATATCTAAAAAGCGTATTAGCAGACTCCTTGTAGCGTATCATAATATACCTAAAAAAGCGTATCATAATAGACCTTGCAGCGTATCATAATATACCTCAAAAGCATATCATAATAGCCCTACAAAGAGTATCATAATTGTCCTTCTCATTTTTACACTAATTACTCTTAGACTATTCAACATTTACAGCTTTTTTTTAAGAGAAAAATGAAGCAGACACTATTCTGAGTAAAAGGAAAATTTAAAAACTATTGTATCTTTATTCATTCAAGAGCAATAACAAAAATGAGCGAGTATCACATCAAAGATTTTTCAAGCACCAAAACTGCCTTTTCTTTGAATACATTTATGAGGCTGATAATGATTTTTTTTTTTAATTTTGTTCAATATTCTTCCTTAAAGAGCACAACATGTACTTCCATAATCGCAGTTTTAAACATTTTCAAACTGACTCCTTGATAAAGTCTGTATCAAATTAGCCGACTTTTTTTACTGTATCATATTAACCGTACTTGATCCTGTGATGTTATAGAATTATCTGTATTTTTGATATTGAGATATTCAGTTTTTTGGTCCTCCTGTAAAATTTTAAATTGACGAGGTGGGGCCTTCTTTTATTAACCTCTTCTAAAGAAGTTGTAATAGTAGCCAAGTGTGTAGGCCTCTATATGGGGCAAAGGCTATGAATAACCAATCCTGTACAGTATGCAGAGAACAATATGTTGCGAACAGTAACTGAAAATAATTTCTGCTTATGCAAGTACAAAACTTGGGAGAAAGGATAATGGAATATTTTGGAAATTAATAAAAACAACTGTGGAGGAAATAGAATTCCGCTGTGTAATGTCGGTTGATTAGTAATTGTATTGGGTGTAACAGTCACAACATTTTTTACAGCTATACGAGTAGAATCGCATGGAGTAAACATGTGGGTGTGTTTGGATTACTTCAATGCAAATTGCGCCACAGTGTTTTAGCACAAAGGACGGACAACAATTGACATGTTTGTACAAACCTCGATTCACAGAAGAGAGTTATAAAATGTTCTTGTAATTATTTGATCGATTTACCAGTCCATTTCCAGCCGAGTTTTTATGAACCCAATAATACGGGAAATATGTTTTTATTCACCTGAGTTCCCTGAAAACAAAGGAATGAATATATTTTAATATTGAATTCATTTTTATTGCTAAGAGCCTCTGCGAATAATTCACTGGGCTATCAGAAACAATGTTTATGCAATTCAAAGGCAATGAAAATATAACACACTTGATATTTGAATGACAATAGTAATATGCGTTACAAGAGCAGTATGTTGAAGTTTTCATGTTCGAGGAAAAGTTTGAAAAAGCGAAACGTAGTTGAGCTTTTTTAATTTCCGAGAATTGAAAGAAAACATACCGCTCGTGTATCGTACATTATTTGGTGCGAAGATCGTTTATTACATACCTGAAAGAGGAATTTCTAATTAGTTGCAATGAAATCTCCATCTTGGTTTCTGTTCAATGAAGGCAAATTTACAAAACAAAAATATCTATCTTCAACATTGTTGCTTTAAAATGTTTTCTGTGTTTACTATACTCCAGCAGGCCGTGATATACGTCTGTCTTTTTTCCCCCAGTCTATGATGAGTCCGGATCTTGTTGATTTTTTCACGGCTTCCTTAATGTTACTTGCATCACGAATGCAGTAACTTTAGTGGAGTTGTAGAGTTTACTTAATTTTTGCAAATATTTAAAAACAATAACTAACTGTGCAATTTAGGTGAAATTGCAGTGGTAAGTTTCCAATTTATAATTATTACTATATTGAACGTCTCTAAAAATAATATGTGAAAAGCCTAAAGCAGTAAAATGAATGTCGCGCTTAAGCGGTAAGAAGAGGGAAATTGTTATGTGTGTTAGGTTGGGAATACTGAATGTGGAATTTTAGACTTACCGCGGATTGGTTTTGTGCGGAAACCAAGCAAATACGCACGATCTCGCACAAAATAAAATGTTGCAGTTGTTTATATCTCCCTGTCTTACAACAGATTGCCTGATTTATCATCGGTCCCGGACAGACGCCTATGAGATTTTTATAATGCACAATGTAGGTATGGGCTACGAATTACCAGAGAATTTCTGTTTACCACGCAGTTCTCATTTCCCCATTAATCGGATATTACTTTGTCATTTGGTCGTCTCTGAATAGCGTCTTTAGTTGAAAAACAACATTAAATAAAAAATTACATAGACTCTATTATTTAATTTATTACTCCAATCAATAAGCACACTCTGTACAGTAAATGTTTTTATAGTGGGAACTAATTTTAGATCTTTGTTGTTTTAAAGCACAGCTATTTCCTGTCTTTGAAGTTCAACACTTCCAGAGGTTACATAGTAGTAGTATTTATTCCATATTTGTAAACCCTATTTTACATATAGTATATTAGGGTTATAATTTAAACTAATAACAAATTGAAACTTATAGACCAGCGGTGACCAAAGCGGGTGTCGTGATTACATCGTGTAATCACAAACATTCAAACGCGTACAAGGAGTTTCCTCTACGTACTGAAGGCAAGCAGTGGCGGTATCATGTCGCTCTACAAACTCTGTCTCTACAAGCTGTAGGAGGTGGTTTCGTAAAGAATGAGAACTTTTTTACTGTTCTCTCGGACAAAATGTAATATGTTTACTTTGCTCAACGGTTCAATTAGAAGTATATAGAAACATTAACTGCCACTCTGAATAATGTATTATTATTATATTATTATTATTATTACTATTATTATTATTATTACTGACCACTAAGTATGTGTTTCTACAATTCTTCTGTATGTCCGTGAATATTGATATTTTTACATCTTCTCCCTAGATGGATAAAATTATTAGGATTTGTCAATTTTAATCTTCTTAATCTTTAGATGAGGGTAACTGTTTATTAGTTATTCATTTAATAATAGTATTGTAGAAAAACTGATTCAATATTATGTGGCAACGAACTATTAAACGCCAGGAATTGGCATAAATCATAGCCAGGAAGAGAAAGATGACATACATAAATGTAAGGAAGTCAGCTACCTAATAGGATTTGAAATATCTCGTGCTCTAAAGCCTTTTAATAGAACAGATTTTCTCAAAAGAGTAATGATTAAAATAGCTTAAATAACTTGTCCAAAAGAACTTTTTAATTTTGAAAAACTACGAATTTCTCGACCAAGTATCGAGAGAAGAATTTGGAAAAATCCTGATTATATTCAAGAAGAAGGTTAAAAAAGAAGCAAGAAAAATCGTATATTATTTACTGGCTCTTGATGACAGCAGTGACATTATTGTCCGCGCAACTTATCTAGGCACTTGAGTTCCCTAGTGCTCTCTCGCTGCCCCTCTCCTTCCCTCTCCAGCCACGCTACCGCTACAAGCAACCTCGCTACACCCCGCTTCCCCGCTCTTTTAGCTGCCCAGATAAGTTGCGCGAACAGTACTGATACAGCAAACCTTGAGATTTTTATCCGCGGGATTGATCAAGATGTTAGTACAGGAACCACCACTGGTTGTAGTTTTCATGCCAAGTACCTTTCCTCCGTCTCCTTACTTTATAGGCTGTCTGTCGCATGTAATCACTGCAGTTCGAGTTTTGGTCACCGCTGTTATAGACTGACGATGACAATAAATATACCCTCGTAGGCATATGACATGTATACATTAAATAGATTAAAGCCTTGAAATTATAATCGAAAAACATAGAGAATTTAACATGGATAGACATGCTGCACTTACAGATAATATTAAGGCATTTCGCTAATATGTATACAAGGTGTTTCCGAGGTAGTGTTACAAACTTTCAGGGATGATGGCGAAGGGCACATGTATCAATTTGAGATAAGGAACCCTGGTCCGGAAATGACCGAGTCGAAAGTTACATGCAAAAATAGTTCTGTGGAAATGAAATAATTTTATTCCTCTGTACACCTTATTTATGTGTATTTATCTGTACCTCTTACACATACTATATTCATCTGACGTTGTTTACGTTGTCTACTTACAGTATTCCATTCAGTGCGCTGTCTGAGGGATGGGGACAGGAAACTACACTAAAGCAATGCAGATAGCGTAATGTGTAACGGACATGGTCGGTCCTGATATGCACGTCTGTAGACAGCAGTGTATGTGTACAAGTTGCAGTGTCCAGTCGATCAGTCCTAGTGAAATGGAGGAGTACACGAGAGCGGAATAAGCAGACTTGATTTTCGAATACGAATGAGGCAATGGGAACAGTAGACAAGCTCATAGATTGTATCGGGACAAGTACCCACGTAGGAGACATCCGGCCCATAAACCTTTTTTTCACGACTGTTCCAAAAGTTAAGGGAAGAAGGGCACGTGGTGCCAAATTACAATTCCATTTCCACACGACTATTTTTGCTTATAACTTTCGACTCAGTCATTTCCGGACCATGGTTCCTTATCTCAAATTGATGATACATGTGCCCTTCCCCATCATCCTTGAAAGTTTGTAACACCATCTCGGAAACACCCTGTATATATACACATTTGTAGACATATAACATATAGATACGTATATACATTAATTAGATTAAAGCCTTGAAATTATAATCGAAAAACATAGAGAATTTAACATGGATATACTGTGCATGTTGAACTTGTAGATCATATTAAGGCATTTCGCTAATATATAGGTTACATAATACAAAAAAGAGAGACAAAAATTATTGACATACCGGTATTAAACAACAAACACCTACAGTGAGTCACTGAATTATTCGGATATGAAGTGTGTAAGTGCACTAAGGATATTTATCTCTTTACACATAACTTTTGAAAGGAAAAATATAAGTATTTACTCATGTGACATATATACAATCATATCTTAATGAAACTTATACGTTAATAGTTATAAACAGAAATAAAATTCACAATAAATTAAAACTTAAGTCATTCTTTGATTAATAAAATTATTCGGACACAGGACATCTTTCTAAATAAAATTAGTTCTGACCCCTACAAAAAAATATTCAATACCTGGCTGGCTTCCCTTTCATTTTTACAACTTCTGCTAATCATTCAGACATACTTTGCACCAATTTTCTTGTGTAAACCATGCACACGTTTCGCCATTCTTTCTGAAGCTTCTCTTTAAGATGTTGTTTTGATTTTATTGGGGGTTTTCTCACTTGTTTTTCCAATCTGTCCCATAAATGTTCAATCACATTCATGTCTGGAGACTTCGGAGGATGATTGAGTACCTTGGGGCAGTGGTACAGAACCAGAGTTATACAATATAGGACGTATGCTTGGGGTCATTATCTTGGTAGAATGCGAACCGGTCATGAATCCCCACTTTTTCGCACTTTGCTGTAGATTATCCTTCAGGAGTTGAAAGTACGAATACTTGTCCATTTTTCCGTCAATGAACACTAGATTTCCAACTCCGCTTGCGGACATACACCCCCCATACCATTACACTGCCGATACCATGCTTAACTGTCACTTGCATATTTTGCTCGCTAAACTCTTCATTGGGTCTTCGCCATACTGTAATCTGGTCATCTGAATCGCTGATATTAAATTTACTCTCGTCTGAAAAGATAATTGGATTCCACTAATCCTGATCCTTTTCTAGGAACTCTTTTGCGAACAGTAGTCTTTTACGCTTGTTTCTTTTGTTGATGTAGGGCTTGTTTCTTACCACCCGGCCATGAAAATTGTTTCTTCTGAGTACTTTTCTGATAGTCTCGGGACGGACTTGTTTCCCTAGTTCTTCATTGACCTCAGAAGCAATTCTTGGAGCACTTAATCTAGGATTTTTTTTTTACCTTCCGTACTATTATCGCTTCTTCTCGCATGAAAAATGTCCATGGACGTCCTGAGTGAGGATACGATTCAAGTCTGCCTTCATCTCTGAATATCTCTGAACAGTATTCGCCACTGTGCTCTTCTTCATCTGTAGTATATAGGCTATGTATCGGTAGGATTTTCCCCTTGCATAGTGCAAGACCACTGACTGACGCTGCTCGAACGTACTGTCTTTTCCTCTACGCTCCATTTGTTTCTATCCACTACACAATACTGAGCTACTGAAGGCACACACTGTTATTATACTAACTATTCGTTTATCTGACTACATTATTCTATAGACTGCAGACAACGTACCTGTGGTCTCTGATTGGTGTCCGAAAACTTATGTTGATGTCACATTATGACGTATATAGGTTCGAACCCCACTACTGCTTCCTAATCAAAGTAAAAATATACATTAAACCCACTGTATATAATCTTTGAAAAGTAAACTTTCCAACAGTTCACTTAAAATTCTTTATTAATACTTGTTACACATGTGACCGAATTATTTAGTAATAAATGGGCATTGTCCGAATAATTTAGTGATTCACTGTACATTAATTGTAAATTATAAACTGCAGTATGTAAGGCTGATGTAAATTTCTATAATAAATTACTCAAGAATGCAGCAAATAGCATTAAAAAATCAAGAAAAAAGTATCATGGTTTTGAACCCTCAGACTTTTACTTCCAATTCTTCGAAAACACACCATGTCCCTAAATAAAGCTTACCTGGCATCTGTATTAGTGTTATGAAACTCAAGCACCATCTCGTTAAGATTTCATTATACAGTGTTGCCATATCTCTTAAACTTGAATATCAATTTTTCGGAGAAGCAAGCCTCAGATCTAAATGTTTATATTAATATTTTGGACTCGTTTTTGGGCAAGCAATAAATGACAGCATGCTCTTTTCTTACAGATATGCGGACCGCTTTGTATATACAGGATATTTCAAAATAACTTTTCATAAATTTATGGAGTAGTACAGGATGCTATTGGGAATATATTTTCGTTGGGGAACCCATAGTCGGAAATAAAAATTTCGGCTGTGAAGCCCTAGAAGTATGAAATATAAAGTTTCTCATACCTAAATTTACTCTCTCATTTTTAAATTTCGTGAATAGCAATAACATGACCTCATACTTCTATAAACCCCTAACTGAAGTTCTGACTGATATATACATCTGTTACCAGTCAGTACATCTCACTTGACGATAGGTGTCTGAGGTAAAACAATTGTTTGTATGCAACTGAAGCTAGTCAGCGATGTATGCAATGAAGGGGGAAAGGAACTGGCCACCCTATCCCATTATCGCCTAGCCTAGTTGCCTTATGAGTGATGCCTTGTTGGTGTCACTTGTGGGGTCCATACTGCTTGTCTTCGAACAGTTGACTAAACAATAATACTTCTATGGCTACACAACCGCCATTTTTAATTTCCGACCCTAACAAAAAATATTTCCAATAACATTCTCTATTACTCCTTAAATTTATGAAAAGTAATTTTGAAATACTCTGTATAAGCTTACTGTAAATAAATAGATGTTATCTTCATTCATAAACTGGGATTTCCGGGCATATGTGCATGTGATAATATTTCTAGTTTTTGTGAGGAGAATTCACCTTGAAAGTTTGTATTAGTATTCTGAATCACCCTGTATTAATCTGTTTGTAGCTCTAGAATTCGTAAGGAAGTCACAAATTTTGGTATTAATTTTGCTCTTGTGATTCATAGTTAAAAATTACTTAATACAACAATTTTGAACGTTAATTTTCGTAGTATTGTACATAAGCATACTTTTTATCATTTCTTTTTGCTTTTAAAACTTTCGACATTGCTTGTTAGCATATATAGTTCTCGTCATGTGATGCGTACACCTTTCGTTGCTAGGCAACTGCTTACCTGGAGAGTTCGCTGATTGGAGTGTTGTTAGAAACAGCTGACTGGAGCTCTAAATCTTGCAAATGAAGGTCGTAGGTGACAGGGGTCGCGAAGTCTGCCGAACTGCTCACCTTACCATCTATGGACATCGCCGAAGCCATCGTTATCTTTCACCTGGAAAAAAAAAATACAAATTCTGACATCATTATCATAACAATCATTGTTGTCATAATTTCCTCCATAATCATCGTTGTAATTATCGACAGTAATCTCACTAGAGGTTTTGATTTATCTAGAGAAAATGAAAACTCGAGTGGGATTTAATTGACTATTACACGATTAGAAGAAAGTATATAAAGATTAGAAGTAACAAAGTACTCCAATACAATAAAATATTAATTGGCATACGAAAATACAACTGTCTTCAAATGTATTATTCTACCATCTCAACATTACGCTAGATGGCAGTAGTGTTTTATGATTATGTTTTCTTGTTATCAGTTGTGCCAATTATGGAATCTTCATTGAACTCTGTGGACGGTTACTAGTCAAGAAGGCTTTGTTGATTCAGTTTCATTTTTATTAAAACAGTTGCATTCCACTTCAATTATCCCGATTCCAGCAATCAACGTCACTTGACAGATGATTTTCAATAAATCTTAGTATTAAACCATCTCTGATACGTGACTATTCATAATATATAGCAGAAGATATAACATAACCTAAATAATATAAACAAGTGTTAGAAAAGTTTTAATTAGGGATGATTAAAAAAACAAGAAACGTTTTAATTAACGATGATGAAATAAAAAATAAACATGAATAATTTTAAAAGAAACAATTATTGAAAGCACAATTTTCAAATTTGAATGTTTTAGTGGTTGGTGGTTCAGTTGATGTTATATTGGACGTGTGCGTAAAAGAAGTGAACTCGTTGATGTACATACATGGTGTATCCCTCAACTTATTCAGAATTTCCGAATGGTGCTCTTCATATATGACCAGTGATCTTTATTAATTCTTGTTCTTGAATGCCAATGCGAGTCATATTTGAAAGTGCCGTGCATCGACTGGAGTGGTTTGTAATTTTCTGTTTTTTGACGTCCAGACCAGTCGCAGTTTGAAATGTTGGCAAACAAAGAAACAAATGCTAGGGTAGTGATAAAAATAAACAATTGCTAGGGACGCGATAAAATTAAACAAATGCTAGGGACGCGATAAAATTGTGCGATAAGTAGCCATGATTGGTTGAAAGACGTCCTTTCGTACCGTTTTATTGGTCAAAAGTAGTGTGACGTAGTAAAAGTGTAATAGTCATAGTAATCCTCTGGTACCATTCATCATTATAATAAATAACAACAGTACTGTTATCAAATTTACTGTCGTCATCTTATGCATGTTACCATTATAGCTGAAGCAAAAATTCATTCCGATCAAATAGAAATTATAAATAGCCTAGCTCTTTTTTGGACGTTCAATAAGTTGCATAAATCTTTTTATATTTTTAACGAAAATCTAACGAGACGAATACCATGGTTTTCAGAAGAAAAATAAAGAAGGTAAACGTGCGAATTTGAAATGAACAAGTGGACAGCTTCAAATAATTGGGGTGTACTATAAGAAAATAGATGAGCTGCTGCCAGGAATTTAAAAGAGTAGGCTTTATAGCAATAGCAAATGAAGCTTTTAATAGAAAAAGGAGCATCTTCTGCGGACCTACGGATAAAGAACTAAGAAAGAGACTAGTAAAGGGCTTTGTGGGCCAAGAACATGATAATTACGAAGTGAAGAGAAACGACAAGAAGCATTAAATTTGAAATGTAGATTTGAAGATGAATGGAGCATGTGAAATGGACAGTCAGAATAAGAAACGAAGCTGTGCTAGAAAGAGTGGGTGAAGAAAGAATGAAGAGAAGCAAATTAACATAAAAACTGCAATAAATTACAACCCGTTTTTATACGACTATTGTGCCTTAGATATCCTATTCAAAATTGATTGGGTTGATGTTATATTTTCTGCAACAGGACCACCACAGCAGTGCCCATTTGATTTCTGTTCATAATGAACTATTTAAATATCATAGTTTGGTGCACTACAGAAGACCAGAAACATTCACAACTGCACTGTCTGATAGTCCCTTCATTACTGAACAGAATACCACACAGTGAAACATTTCGTGCGCGCATACGCAATAATCAAACTTGTTTTCTTTGTTGCTAGGTATGCCATATTTTGGAACGGAGGGAGTATTTTTATTTATGATTTATCTAATATTAAAGTATATATTTTTTGCATAATATTGAAATCATTGGTTTGACGAAATAGTTCGATTCACGAGACCGAACCTAAAGATTTATTTTGTTTGACCACATAAATAATTAGTGCAAACTATTATTATTATTATTATTATTATTATTATTATTATTATATTGGGAGAATGGAGAAAGTTACACAATGCAGAACTGCACGCATTGTATTCTTCATCTGACATAATTAGGAACATTAAATCCTGACGTTTGAGATGGGCAGGGCATGTAACACGTATGGGCGAATCCAGAAATGCATATAGAGTGTTAATTGGGAGACCGGAGGGAAAAAGACCTTTGGGGAGGCAGAGACATAGATGGGAGGATAATATTAAAATGTATTTGAGGGAAGTGGGATATGATGATAGAGACTGGATTAATCTTGCACAGGATAGGGACCTATGGCGGCCTTATGTGAGGGCGGCAATGAACCTGCGGGTTCCTTAAAAGGCATTTGTAAGTAAGTAATATTTTACTTAATCACTTACATGGTATGTTTTCGCTATGCAGTCTCTTATGCCTTGTAATCCGCTTGTATTCTTGTATTCATATACTGTATATTCTGCTTCGAGTGATTTCGTTATCATCCAAATTGTTTATATTTTCATTATATTTTCTGTGCGTCTATTATTGGTATACGTAAACGTCGAATTTATCTCTAGCAATTTCCACGTCTTATAAGTTGCATATATCCCCCTTGTTTTATATTATGTAACTAATCTTGATTATATGTATAATTGTCTACTTTATTTTTTTCATGCATAAGCTTATGATTAAAACCTGGTTGATTGAAGGCCTCATAGCCTTAACTCTACCAGGCGAAATAAAACTACTATTGCAACTATTAGTGCTGGTGCTGCTACTGTTACTCTATTATTTATTACTATTATAAATTATTATGTTCATATTTCAAATAATACTAGCTAGTAACTTCCGTTTCGTGAACCTTGGTAGCTTTCCACAGGTAAAGGATGTCAGCATAACAGAAAAATAAATTTTAGTATTTGTCAATACATAAGATCGAAACAAAGTTGGCAAAAGACAATTGAACCTGACAACTTCTGTAGAAAATCACTATAAACACACTAGCATATTATATAGTATACCTTATTTTATTTCAAGGAGTGCAGTTCGGTGGCTTATTTGAACACCGAACTGCACTCCTTGAAATAAAATAAGGTATAATAGGAGATGGGATGGTTAGGTTTCACTTTAGGGTACAACGTAAGAAGACCCAGGCTATACTGTGCGCCAGGGCACGAGCCGTACCGGAAGCAGGTCGCTGCTGTAGGTTTGCTGTCATAAGTTTGTGGTTAAATTACAGAGGTACCTATGGGCGCAGTCAAATTGAAGTTATAATAAATTGTGATCGAGTTTAATAATTTAATTTAATTTACGTATGACTATCATTACTATTACTATTATTGTTATTATTATTATTATTATTATTATTATTATTACATAATTATTTTATTAGTGTTGTGAAGATAAAATTGTCAGTATATTATATTAATTATGTATTTTATTGTTTTGTATTGTAGTATTGTATTGCTTTGAATTGTAATGTATTGTATTGTATTAATAATTAATATAATTATTATATAATTATATACATAATTATTAATGTTATATTCATAGCATTGTAGTAATTTTCTATCATACTGGTTGAGTGGAAGAGAAGGCCGAATGGCCTTAACTCTGCCAGTTAAAATAAACCATTATTATTATTATTATTATTATTATTATTATTATTATTATTATTACTTACCTGCATAATGCGCGAGTCACCCGCAATTAGCTCACGACTTACGCTCTTCCTCATTGATAGGGTAATCTCTGGATTTAGTGGCGATAGCATAAACTTCGTGATTAATGTCATGTTTGCGTCACATTGCTATTATTATTATTATTATTATTATTATTATTATTATTATTGTTGTTGAAAAGGATATCCTCTATTAAAGCCATATCTTCCGCATTTTATCTCTCATAGGTTGGCAATTCTGACGTTACATGCGCTCTGTGATTGTCAAGAATCAGTATTTACTGTAGCCGATAAGGCTGAACGCTTGATTCTACTAAACGTCCATTACATTAGTTCTTAAATCTTTCGTATAAGAAACGCTATTGTTTATTCATTGTTACGAGGTCTCTTTAATTATCTTGTTTGTGGCCTTCTATATCTGAAATGTCTTCAATCTGAGTTCGCTTGACACAATTTTAAATGAAAGCATACAACTTACGTCTTATTTTCCTCCCTAATCTATTGTTTTCGTCATAATCTTGACGTCTACAGATTATAGTAATTATTATAGCCATCTAGTCTTAGATTAGGTGTTTGATTTGTTACGCAGGTGCCTTTGTATGTAATGTAAACTAACATAAGAGGGAATGGTGTTAGGTAAAATACTTTGAGAATGTTATCAATGTTTACTAAGAGGTAGTGTCCCACATTAATAATTCGTGGCTGACAATGTCAACGTAGTAGTGGAATAAGCTGTTTGCGCTGTTCGCGGTGTTTGTTTACGTCACGAGGTAGCGTCAATGTGTTGCCTGAACCAATATTCAGCTTGCTACTGCGCGCACTATTGGTGGCAAGCTAGTGGTTCGCAGGAAACTTTGGTTTTTAGCCTTGAAAAAATCGAAAGTATTACTTACTTGTAAATATCATTATTCATAATACAGCTGCTATTAACAGAACAGAATTTACTCGTTTTGATGCGTAGGTAAAAAGTTGATCATTGATAAATGACATTTCCACATTCAATTACAGAAACTGATATCTTTGTTGTAGAGTAAGGTCACTTTTTGTTCCAGATTTTCAGGGGAAGTTCCGTCCCCGAAATAAGATACATGTCTTGGATTGACTTTGCCCCCGATTTGTTAAATAAATTACGTTAATTTGAAATTTAGGGCCCATATGAGTCAATATCTTAATACAGTTTCTGATAAAATTTGTAACTGTCCATAATGGTCAGGCGACAAGTAATTATACCATTCCTGCTTTTTTTAACGTTTCGCTCAAGCAGTATTAACAGTTCGTTTTGCAAACGTAATTTTCGTTCATTGTTCTAGGTGTAATATTTGAATAACAAATTATTGCTAGGCAGTTCTGTTTGCGCGATTGGGTGATATGAATTAGTCTTATTTTATGTTACATTGTCGTCTAAAGCAGTGATTTTGAAACGAAGGACTGCGAACCTCTCGGGGTCCGAAAAGCAGTTTATGGGAAGTCGCGAATAAAATAATAATGGTAATAATAATAATAATAATAATAATAATAATAATAATAATAATAATAATAATAATAATAATAATAATAATCGTAATAATAGTAAGAGCAAAATGTACATGTGTTTAGATATATGTACTGTAAGTCTGAGAGTTAAACAAGTACAATTTATTGTTTAATAAGATCATTTAGACAAAAGAAATGAGTAACACAATGAAGGAAAATTGATATACTCAAAATAAAAATCATATTTTACAAAAGTAATATTTGAAGAAAGATCATATTCCAGAGACGAAAAGCAGTTTTTTGACAATCGGCTTTTGAAAGTAGTCAATGTCTGACAGCCCCTTTACACTGTGTACACTAAAATACGCTATTTTTACTATTTCCACTATTATAAAGAATGTATGCTTACATTGATCGAACATATTTACACTTTTATACACTATTTGCAAAATAAGTAGGCTATAGTATTATTAAATAAAATATCTTGTATTACAATACACAACACTGTACATAAAAGCATAAATAATATGTGAGCAATGTAGACCTACATCCTTTATGATAGTTTAAACAGTAAAAATAGCGTATTCTAGTGTACATAGTGTAAATAATTTAAATTGTAAATATTAGTGTAATTCTTGAAGTAGTCCATGTTTTGGTCTACTCAACTTGACCAAACAGAAGTCGCGTGAGCAGCCAATCAAGTACTTCGCTTGCATGTGCAAGAGCGTCGGCCACTTAAAAACTCCAGTAATATTTAATCTTGTAGCCTCGTCGGACGAAGTACGGTCTTTAAAAATAACATTTCCTTTATATAGTTGCAAGTGTTATGATTAGAGACCAGATTTTAAAAGGAATCCCAATTTTTTTTTATTTCAACACGAAACATGAAATACTTAATTACGATGTTCAAAGCTATCTTCCACCGACCAAATTATGTGGTTTTGACTTCCCTTTTTTCCCCTCTTTTTTAGTCCATATTCCCTTTTTTCCCCTTTTTTAAAAACATCCCTTATTTTGGTCCTGTTTTTGATAGAATATCGCAAACATTTAGATAATTTTCCTGTATTTTTTTCCGATAGGCCTTTATTTCAATACGAAACATGAAATACGTAATTACGATGTTTAAAACTATCTTCCACCGACCACATTATGTGGTTTTGACTTCCCTTTTTCCTCCTCTTTTTTAGTCCATATTCTCTTTTTCCACCTATTCAAAAACATCTCTTATTTTGTTCCTTTTTTGATAGAATATCGCAAACATTTAGATAATTTTCCTGTATTTTTTTTTCCAATAGGCCTATAACTTCCTGAATAAGGGAAAATAAATATTGTTCTTCTGATTCCAGACATTGAAAAATTAATAAAGTGTGCTGATTTAGAGTTCAGGATAAAAAGAAAATTCTCACCTCTGGTTTCAGTTGATGTTGAGCGATCATTTTCTGTTTATAAAGACATTCTGCATTCAAAGAGGCGGAATCATGTTGAAACATATTGAAATGTTGAATGTGATCAAATACAATACTTTCCTTATGTTGTGAAGCGATGAATATAAGCTTGTGTGTGCTATATGTATCCATGAATGTGCTGAAGTGTGTTTTTAATTAAAATATCACCCTTTTGAGGGAGTAACATAGTCCTTTCTGAAGTTCTTTTTTGATTATATCAAATACAACACTTAACTTATGTTGTGAAGAGATAAATGTAAGATTGTGTGTGCCATGTATATCCATGATTTGGGGAGTAACATAGTTCTTTTTGAAGTCCTTTTCTTGGCTATAATTTTCCCTTTTTTGTCCTTTTTGATGAAAAATTTTCCCTTTAAAATCCGGTCTCTAGTTATGATATAATGCAGTCATTTCCAATTGACCAATCAGTGACGTCGGAACAGAGCTAGTGGAGCACGTGAGGAAGGATAATGTTGTCTCCGATATTTAAACATCTCCATCCCTTCCACTGCAACTCCTCCTTTGCTCTTCTACCTATGCTTTCCTTCTCAAGGAGCTCAAGAGCAGTGACGTGTGACGTCACAGAGCCAGCAATTGGAAATGCCTGATAGAAAAGGCCATGAAGTATGCTATAAAGCAAGTATGCTCATTCTCTGACTCCCGATTACGTTCTGTAATCACGACCTTCGAATGTAGAGCGTGCTGTTCCCCGTTCGAAGCTCGACGGATGACTGCGGAAGGCAGTTCAAGTACTTAGTAAACGCACGAACAGTGCGGGACAATGACACAGTCAAAACCTTCTGCAAGCGAACGATCATTCCGTAGAGTGTGGGAGGAAGACTATTTTTGTTGTACGTTCGGTGAAAATGGAAAGTGATTACTATATTGTAAGGTACTGTCAGAATACTACTGAGCAACATAAAACTACATTATAGGCTCTGCTACCCAGAACATGACGAAGCGACAGAGAAGCTGTTTTCTGTAATATAGCCTATTTTCATATACCAACTTTATTATTATTATTATTATTATTATTATTATTATTATTATTATTATTATTATTATTATTATTATTATTGTTATTGTGGTGATTTTATTCAAGCAGAAATAGATATTTTGATAAAATAATTTTTCAGGAGTGCAATGTACACTACAGCTTCAAGAATTGAAAGCACTTCATGAAAGGCCAAACATTGAAGAGAGTCGAATAATTCAGAATCTATGTTTTGGAGCAAGTTAGCCTATGTAGTATGTTGGGAATTAGCTAAGGCACTGGTGAACTTGTAAAGAGATGTATGGTACTGCAACAGTTCAAATGTGAATTCACAGATCATAGATTTAGTGATTTTAGACGTATTAGTATTTTTGTTAATCTTTTCATAAATGTAGTACAATCCGTGAGAGTGCAGTTCCAGGACGAGTTAATTGATTTACTAAGTAACGTAGAATTCAGAACTAAATGCAGAGAATATGACTTGACAAGCATAGAATTACTTAAAAAATGAACAAAACTAAGTATTACAAGATGAGCTTATTCGTTGCCACTATGTTAGCTACCTTCGCCTCGACATATGTGTGCGAACAATTATTTTCGAGAATTCCCGATTAACCGATGAGCATCTTTAGCGCATTCCAGTAAATTCGTTGGAAATAGATCCCGATTACTTGCAGAAAAGAATGCAGGTGTTGAATAGACCGCAAAGTAGACTATATGGTGGGATATGAAAATGATATTATCCACGATATTATTATATCATAACTATATTAAATATAATAAATAATGTAATAACTGAATATTGCAGTGTATACGCTTTCCTTTTTAAAATTCAGTTTATTATCCGTATTTGTAAGAGTGTAAGAACTATGCTACGGGCAGTGCTGCAATGTACAGTGCAATGTAGTTGCGGAGCCCAGTCCGTACACAGTGTGTGTTATGCAGTGCAGCATCATCCGTGTAATCGGGGCTTTTACAATTTTGAGCATACCTGCTATAAAGTAACTTTATTTCACAGTGTTCAGAAAAGACTTACTTTACAAAACTCTTAAGAAACTCCTATTTTATACTCGTTTCATAGTGATCAATGAAGATATTTCTGGTTTGTAATGTGGCATAAATTGTTCAACTTCATGAGAGTTTGATGATGATGATGATGATGATGATGATGATGATGATGATGATGACTATGACGACGATGATGATGACGACAATAAGGCTATCTAACATGAGTTTAGAGCACGCATTGTCTTCTTGACAAAATAATATATGAAGGATACATTTGCTATTGTGTTTTGCAATTCAGACGAAACATGTTACCCGTCGAACCAGCGACCCGTTTTTACAAGCTCTTTGTAACTTTCTTCCCCGACATTAATTCCCCCATTTCACCCTCTGCTTTCATTTTCCTACCCCATACTCTCCTACGCCAATAGTGTTTCCTTCCTTGCCTGATGATGAATAGTTGTATTTCTTTACTTCTCTGCAAATTTATTATCCCCATCCGTTCCTTTGTTGCGGCTCATATTGTTGTCTTGCAAGCAGCTAACAATGTTAAGCCAGCCTCCATTCTCGAACCAAACCGCGATTTTTTCCTCTCCTCCGAAATTCAAACTTTTCAAGCTCATTTTTCATCATGAAGAACGTTAAAAATAGGTTTTCTGTTACAAAGACGTCATCAGAAAAAATAAAAGACGAACGGATAAAAAAAGAAGAGAAGAGCGTATCTGGGCTAAGCACAAATTGTTCTGGAACATTTTATCTCGTAACGTTCCTATGGATTACATTCAGCTTGTGGCAGGAATGAAACCCTCACGACATTCCACGATTAATCATTCCCTTAGAGTTAAAATAGCTTGTTGCTAACATTACTCATTCCCAGGATGACGTGAATAATTGATAATATTGCTTGTGAAACAAATGACTGTACTTATCCGAACTGTTCTGATAATTGCGTGTCGCTTTCGACAAAAGCCGAAGTTCGCAGTAAGACATACAGTAAATGCAGTGTGGTTAACTTTCCCATATATAGAACACAAACATTTGTGACATTTTCTGGAAAATTATAGATTAGGAAATTGTACAGGGACATCATTTTATTTTTACTTCAATTTTCATTGTACCTGAGTTTTTGAATGTACTTCACTCCCACCCCGTCTACTAATGAAGTTCCAACTCCACACAGAACCAAGACCGCAGATAGTAAGCAGTACTGAGTTACTGAGTATAGTACGTTCCAGAAATATGTTCGCGTTTTCCAGTGACGAAAGAGCTTTCAATATTGAATCATATTTTCGCACAGGTACTGTCCGTTTGCCTACGTCGCATCCCGATTTCCCCCATCTGCTTCTGCTCGTCCCTCTGTAAAAGCTGGGCTGTCTTATCTCTTTTCTGGAAACATTAATTTCTCTTAGGAATTGGAAGTTTACGTAATATTATACAGCTGTTTAATTTAACTTAAATAAAAGGGCCTCGTTAAGTAATTAACTGTCACGTGATTTCCTCCCTTTCTACAATCCTGCGGCATAACCACTTGGACGGACAGTAGATAGCATGTCTGAGTAATTTTATATTTTCGGGTCGGGCAGAAGTGAAGATTGAATTTACAGTACGTAGAGTAGGTACAGAATTATTTCAACATGAGTTACTAGTACGAAGGACGAAACTGGCAATTGGAATTAGATGCAATAGTCTATATTGCGATAATATGCACAAAAGAACTGAAGCCTATATCGAAATGAACGGCCACCATTTTCAAAATTGTGTTTAAATATTCATATTATGATTATTTTTCAATTTAACTTCTTTCTCTATATTGTACGCTAATGTGCTGTAGACAGAATAATATACACCGCATAATGAATACGTTCGCATGGATAACTCACTTCGTGAGTAAAAGCACTTATTCTTAATACAGTACTGTACTTTGATTAAAGAAAAACATAATGAAAATTATCAAACTCAAAAGCGCGATATTTCCTAGTTTACGTAAATGGATTAACTACTTTTCTTCCTTCCTATACCTAGTAGAGTGATTTGTGTTTTACGCCAGTATCATCGAACTCCAGTCTTGGAGGGGGGAGCAAGCGGTCTTTCCGGTTCTCTAAAGGTATAGACAGGTTAAATGTTAGTAAAAATAAAATGATGTCCCTGTATTTCAATGTACAGTAGTGGCAAAAAAAGACGGACCGAACCTTATAGCTGATTTCAGTCACAGATTCAAATTTTGCTAGTCACAAAACACATCAATCTTCTATAATTAATTGTAACAATTACATTTATTGCATTTGTTCGATTCTTATCGTCTTTTGTTTCCTTCAGTGCCTCAAACTTACAGACGAAAAAACTTTGAGAGTTTTATTTTCATCTGGCATCAATATTACATGTCTACCTCTATTCGGCAAAGATAACTGCGTATTTTTACATTAAATAGCAGTACATACCTCTGGCTTCACTATCCATATTGAAATTACCACAGTTTGACACAATACACAGCACAGGATTCTTTTGTATCAGCTACAAGGGTCGGTCCGTCTTTTTTTGCAACTACTGTACATTGTGGTTTGATTTCTATACAGGAAGTAGTCCATCGCTGTGGAATAACGGTTAGCATATCTGACCATGAAACGAGCGGACCCGGCTTCAAACCCTAGTTGAAATTTTTCGAGATTTTTCCTAAACCCGTTGAGAGAAAATGTCGGGTAACTTTTGACTTTGGAACATGGACTTATTTCGCTGGCATTATCACCTTCATCTGATTCAGATAACCATAGCAGTTGACAAAGCATCGTAAAATAACCTATAAAAATATACAGAAAGTAAGTACCGTGTTCTCCGCCAGTCTGCTCTCTTATATTGTTACAAACGGTTGGTTTTATCCAATAATTTGCGAGATTTGGTGGAAGAAAACCTTTATTAATCTAAATTGATTTTACATGAAGGGAAGACTTAGAACAGCGGTCGTCAGCACAGAGCACCCTGGGGCTAGCGTCTCTTACCCGCGGAAAACACAGTGCACCATGGTGCACTCGTAACTGCTAGCGGGTATGCTCTCTACCTCTCCCTGCTGCACGACTTGGCACACGGGACGGCTCCGCTTACCCTTTGCACATTTCAGAGTGTGCTGACGACCACTGACTTAGAAGATTTAGTCCAGCTTATGGTACATTTAAGTTCATCGTTGTGGTTATAATTCTGTAATTGGGGCCAGTTAAACTAGATAGAAAGAGCTACCAAAACTTAAAATCCATGTAAATGAAGGGTTCAGAACCGTAGTTGGCCAGGCCCCATTTACTAAAACCGTAGAAAACAAGGGTTATTACCATGTTATATGGAGTTATTACCATAATTCAATGGACACATGTAGCAAGTAATATAAAGTATACACATCTTGATTATATAACTTTTAACACACTAGAACAATATGAAATATACAGACACACGAAAACACACCCCAACGAAATTCTCAACACACAACTTAATATCAGAACACACACATTCTTTGACTCTGCACTATACCACCACGAACACACCCTCACAGGAAACAAAACAAGAGGCGCCAAGACCAACAACGACCAGTTCTGAGAATGACCCATAAATAAGTCGAAATATGTAAACAAGGTACGTTAGAATTTAACACAAGAAAGTCTTATCATACATATTCCAAAGTATACACATTAAAACTAAATGATATATCAATCTTCATTAAACTATAGTATTCACTTAACTTTAACCCTTGCTTTCTCCGGTTTTAATAAATGGCGCTTGGCTCACTATGGCTCAGAACCCTTCAGTTTTGATATGTAATTCTTTCCACCGACTCCGAACTTTACAAAACAAGAGTGGAAAAAAAAGTAAATACAACTACGTAAAATTCAGTATCTCTTTAAGAGCACGTCATAATCACTGCTATCTCATCAGTGTTTTCACAGTGATTATTACTTATTTTTACTATTGCAGACGATAGATGAGGGGGAGGTGAATAATGTGGGTGGAATGATAGGGGAAAATGGAAGTACCTTGAGAAAAACCCTCTGCAACTAATACTTTGTCCACAACTTCCAACACGACTTGGCTGGGGATCGAACTCGGGCCGCTTGAACTGAAGACCAGCGCGTTAGCACCAGAGCAACAGACGCGGCTTAGTTGATTGCTTACAGGGTTTCGACAGGTGAATTTGTTTTATTTGGTTATTTAACGACGCTGTATCAACTACTAGGTTATTTAGCGTCGATGAGATTGGTGATAGCGAGATGATATTTGGCGAGATGAGACCGAGGATTCGCCATAGATTACCTTGCATTCACATTACGTTTGGGGAAAACCTCGGAAAAAACCAACCAGGTAATCAGCCCAAGCGGGGATCGAACCCGCGCCCGAACGCAACTTCAGACCGACAGGCAAGCGCCTTAACCGACTGAGCCACGCCGGTGGCTTCGACAGGTGAACCTTTGGTTATACGGCACATATCTAAACGGTAAACATTGTCCTTTATCTACCCCACAGAAAAGAATCGCAGGTGTTAGGTCAGGTGAGTACGGAAACCACCTCATCGAGTTTTGGTGTCCGACAATGCAACGGTCAATTCAACATTGAGGGAGATGTTCGTTGAGGTACTTACGCAAATGGTGGTTGAAGTGAGGTGGTGAACCATCTTGCTGAAAAATGAACTCGTCTTCCTCTTTCTGCAGTCATTAACTAGGGAGCGAATTTGTAGGTTTTTACCTATTTTTTTCCTTCCTTTTGAACTCTTAATTTCTTCAATACTTTCCCGAGTCATGTTCGTAGGAGTCGTGTAGCTATGTGAATTCTATTGAACCTAAAAAAACCTAAATTGGACTTTAGTACCTAAAAAAACCTAAATCAATGTTGATAAGCATTATCCTGTATTTACTGCGTTATATTTTGATACTTTTTATTTTGAGAGAAATATCAATACATTTCGAGAGAGACAGACGGACAGACAGACAGACAGACAGACAGACAGAGAGAGAGAGAGAGGAAAGAATACTCTCGACGTGGAGGAGGCTGTCTCAATCTCTAAGGCAAAATCTGTACTTAGCGGTGACAACATTATAGGTCCCTTGCTTTTCTCAGGACACATTTCAGTGACCTTCCAAAATATAGTGAGTATTTGGAACCTTCGCCGCTACAACTGAAAGGTGCAATTGGTGTCATTGACTCCCTTCTACAGAAACAAGTACCAGGACCCGTGGGTGAAGCCGTCACATTAAAACTGAAGAAAGTATTGCAGAGGAATCAAAGGTTTGAAAAAATGAAAAATGTGTGCTCCATTCTCCAGGGAGGAAAGCTTCAATTGTCAGTTACCGTGGGTATCTGCTGCAGTGGCAACGATGAAATTTGCACCTAGGACGTCATGTACTGTCAAAAGAACGGTTTCGTTCTTCAAATGTATTTTGAGAGACAGTAGAAAAAACTTCTCAGTCAAGAATCTTGAAAAGTATTTGGTCATATATTGCAACCAGGAACAGTACCAGTAAATAATGTTTTGTTTGTTTGTTAGTTTTTAAAATAATTCTTGTTTGAACAAATTTAATTCAAAAGTTGTGTATGTGCTGTACTTTTTACCTACTGAAAATTGAAAATTATGTATTTATATCACGGAAAATTATATTAGATAAAATGTTAATTGTTACAATAATTTATTCATACTACAAATAATATTAAGGGAGAAGGAGCAAAATTTTCGAATTTTATAAGTTTTGATAAGTAGTTTGGTTCTTGAAAAGGTCAGTTTCACGGTCCATGTTGCCTTAATAAATATACAGGGCTTTCATTTCAAAACGTCCCAGTCTAAATAACTAATTATTTAAATTTAATTCAATTTAAACAAAAATCGTGTCAATTTAGATATTGAGGGTGAAGTCTGAAACCAGGCTTAATTGAATTTTAAATTTCACTCCCACCCCCAGCCACCTTCACTTTGAAATTTCAAATGCCACCCCTATATTTTTATACCTAAATATGAAACAGCATTTAATTATTATAGATCTCATTCGTTTTTATATTTTTTGTTTTCTATCGTCGCCACGTATAAACCAGCGCTGTGGTACATAGTAAATTCGGAAATATCTACGAAACGACCTTTGTGACATTGTTACTGAATTTGTTTTCGCAGGCTGCAAGACGGTTAATATTTTGGAATGATCATTTTTCAACAATATCTCCTATGACAACAAAAATAAATTGCTTTTCGAAATTGTGAACTTGAAACTTTGAGAGTTAGACTATCAAATGGAGTGTACCATCTTCCTCTCTCATCAATATTTTATTTAATAATAACCATATGAAAGTGTTACCAGTACCAACATTTTGAAATTCAATGCATAAGTCTATTAGAAATCATTGATGAGAGTGGACAGGCCATTCATATTTTATTATTACTTTATTTGCATTAAAGTGAAAAGTCATGTAACTTGAAATGTGACAACTTAAATACCAATTTATTTTTTTCTATATGCTACAGTGCTTGCCTTTTATCCTTAGACAACCGTAATCGTATATTTCCATGTCAGTGGGCACATGAACATTTTGATATGAAGTATATTACTGTCTAAAAAAATTACTGTAATTTTCTGTCTGTCTGACGTGCTAACTGCGGTACGCTTTCCAGTGATTCGAAGGCAATTAATTTATTAATAATTTACCATCTTATTGATAAGTCTGCACCATTTACATAGACGATAAGAGGTTACTAATTGCATGACAGAGACTTGACAAGTTAATGACATCTACGTACAGCAATTCTACCAAATATCGATATGGGATGTCGACAAATTGCATACTTGTTCTAGTGTTCGTTTGTTAGTGCACGCAACAGCTCGGCCGTAGTTGTGGTGAACTCTCTCTCATAGTCACTTTCAGTACGTACTGGATGAAAATTATGAAATTTAGCTTCAAAATACACTTAAATTTCACAAGTTTTACTATATTAATTTGAAATACGTTGAACATTTTGATAATTTTAACTTAAACTTAAAAATCAATCGATAACTCTGCCACCTGTTGTATATCTAGTGAACTTGTGTGTAAAATGTTACGTAGAAACTTACAACGGTAAAATTCTACTGAAACTTTCGTTGAATCGTTCTGCTTACTAGTTAAATAGCGATCACTGAATTTATTTGCATAATAAAATTCTTTAAAAAAGTGTGCAACAAGTTATTCTCTTTGTTTAGTGCAATTTAATGTGCGAAATCGACGTTTTAATTACGTAAAGTTTCGTGACAATAGAAATGTGAATCGCATTTAATAGTACATCGAATGTTGTGCTACTCTGTGAATTTCTTTCTGAACTATAAGAAATAGTTTTCCTTTACATAGAGCTGAAAACGAGAATACATTTTTATACAAGAAATAATGCAATTTTCGGACGTTTTGTGTAGTAAAATATTGAGACTTTAAAGTTGTGTGCTTGATTTAAGTATTTCAATAATATTGATGTGCCAAGTGCTCAGAGTCGAGAATGATTTAAGTGAACAGTAATGGAATGGTTATTGTGCTCTTTTGTGGACTACTTCGAAAGTGCAAACCCTTAATTGAAATGCAGAAATTAATTACATGATTTATGTAGTTATATAAAAGCAAGATAATTTGACCTGTAGTCTAAAAAGGGAACATCATATTTTAAAGACAACATTTTACTCAACTTTTAAATTGATCTTAAGTTCTTAAGTTCCCAAACTTCAAAGCTGATTAATAACGAAGGTTACACCAAATAATACAAGCAACTGATGTCTGCATCTTTCAGCTGTCATAAAGTACCATTGGAATTGTGTTTGAAGAGCGTTAACATAAAAGTAGGAGACTTAATTTTTACGTTTATATTTAAAACGTGTATCCCAGTGATATAGAATGCCTATGCTGTACGTATTTTAACACATTCGTGATATCCAGAGTGGATTTCAATTTACAATATTTTTCAGTCAATTTTTGAATTGTAATGTCTGACCTAAAGTCCGTCTAGTAGCTCTTCAAATTGAGTTTTACCTTTCAACAAATAAAATCTTTTATAAGATACCAGAAATCCGTCGCCTAAGGACCTTGCATACAGAATTTACGAGTAGTATCTAATTTGAGAAAACAAATTGCTGCAAGTAAATAAAATTGACAGTTCAAAAGAATCAGTATTAATTATAAGGTGATAGGTTACTATTACATACCAAGATAGAGATAGTCAGCTGAATTCCATCTTTAAAAAGACATACATTTTATTATTTTGTTTCACTGAACTTTAGTTAAGAAATTTTTATTCTAACTCTGTTAAAATATAGACTTACAAGAGAAGTCTAGATTTAGACATAGAGGTTGATTTACGAAAAATAATGGCGTATAACGATTATATTTTGTTTTGAGTGTATTCTCCTTACTGTTCGCATTTCAGGAGACGATCCGAGCAAGGAATGCGAGTTCCCCCCCCCTCCCCCACTCTTACAACCAACTCCCTACACGGAACCGGTCCGCCAATGACTGAATCTTGTTTGTCCCAGTCGGCCAATGACACCTGCATCCTTCAAAGACACTGAGTTACTAGTTATCCTCTCCTCTTACCCCGCAAAGACCATACTCCCCTCGCAGGGATCCTCTCGTTAAATTTGGACAGTAGTTGTACGGTAGATACGAAGCCTCTACTTGATGTGTTAGTTCCTTGGCACAGTTTTAGGAGTCCAAATAAGTGTTTCTTAGATGATATAAAGTTCAACAAAATACTACGCATTTATAGATCTTAGATGAAGACTAAACATAATATTCTGTCACTGCACAAAAGTCAATGGAAGGAATGAACAGTACAAGGAAATATGCTCACTTGTTTCATAACAAGACACGTTAACTTTTCTCTAGCAAGTGGTTTGACTACACACACTTAAATATCTTATTACTATGAGTTGTCGTAACACCTATAAAATTTCAGCAAATGTAATTAATTTAATCATGAAAAATAACTTTTGAAATATTCGACATTACGAAATACAAAAGTTTCCTTCTCTGGTAACTTTTCCTGAACTGGATTAGCATAACCTAAATTGAGTTATATATGCTAGGTTTAGTCATAAAGTTCCATGCGAAGAAGAGTTGAGTGAAGCATAAGACACATGTCGGTCATGTAAGTCTGGAGTTATTTTCGGAATTCAAACTAAAATTTTAATTATCACCATAATTATATTGCTAAATGTACGGTAAGAGTATTTATTTCACCTAAATAACATAAATACAGAAATTAAAAACTATAGAAAATGAGAAGGAAATCTGTTGACATATATCATGCTATAAAACCTTTGTACATTATATCCACAATTATTGGATTAGCTCCATTTAATTTTGAAAAAGACGGTAACAACAAAAGGAAATCATACGGCAGAAAACTCTGGACGATCTGTGTTCTTATTCTACAATTAATGTCACTGATTGCCGTGTTGATATGGTCTTTTACGTATGACTATACTAACTATTCTTTGAAAGTCGTAATACCGGACGCTACTGCTGTCGTCTTGCTTTACTCCTGCACGTTCGCGTGTCTGTTTGTTGGTGCGTTGCTCCACGGCTCCGATATACGAGAAATCATCACCAAAATGGAAACCATCGATGACTTATTGTTTGAGCATAATTCTGCAGAGACCTACAGGAAAATGCGTCACACTCTCGTCATAGAGCTGGTGGTCATGAACGTAGTTTTGATACCCTTCTTTTGTTTTAATGTCTTCGTCTGGGGAAGAGGAACTTCTTGCATGTACTTTGTAGCGCAAAATGTCGCCAGTTTTACCAACGCCATATTTACACTTCAGTACATAAACTCTGTGTTATATCTGAAACACAGATCTCAGCTTCTGAACAAGAAACTGTTGTCGGAACTGGAGGAAGAGAAACTTTGTGACGGTGGAAAGTGTCAAACAGTAGAAAATAGTACTCTTCGGCCTGAGAATCTGACACCAATTTTAAATGTGTATTCGAGAAAGTCTTCAAGCAGATCTCTTTCAAGCAACACACGCCAGTCTAGAGTGACACCAGTGCTTGTTAAAGAATCAGGCATTCTGACTGAATTTTCAGAAAAGCTAGAAGTCGGAAGAATTCACACGTCAAGAAAAATACACAGCGAATTATGCGACCTGACGTCCCTCGTAAATTCTTCTTATGGTTTCTCTATTCTTTGCCTCATCACTCACGAATTTGTGTTTCTAGTGTCGTGTTTGCACTACACACTATCGAAGTTATCGGAACTTGACACTTCCCAAAATACTGAAACTTCCCTTTACGAAGTAAGTTCTGATCTGTGTTGGGTAACGATATTTTTGACCACGATGTTGACAATAACTGCATCTTGCCACTTCGCGAGCTCTGAGATGCATCGATCAGCTGACGTGGTGCAGAAGCTGTTGCTGCGACAGTCTCTGGATCCGGACGCTGCTCTCGAGTTGCAACTGTTTTCGATGCACTTGCTAAGCAACAGGGTGGAGTTCACGGCGTCTGGCTTTTTCTCTGTGGATTTCTCGCTTCTTTGTACCATCGTGGGAGCTGCGGCCACTTATATAGTCATACTGTTTCAAATGAAATAAACCGCAAAATAATACAGTAGAGCGTCTCATTTAGGCACAGTGAAAACGTAAGCAAAGTGCAGGTAACGCGTGGGGTGAGGACGTACCGTACGATAAACACGAGGGATGCACAAGGTTTTAGTTATAACATTTATGGCGGAGGATTAATTGAAATTATACAGGGACATCAGTTTATTTTTACTTCAATTTTTATTGTACCTGAGTTTTTGAATGTACTTCACTCCCACCCCTTCTACTAATGAAGTTCAACCGTCCTCCACACAGATCCAAGACCGCATATACAGTCATAGTAGCCTTACGGTCATAGAAAACAGTACGTTCCAAAAATATGTTCGCGTTTTCCAGTGACGAAAGAGCTTTCAATATTTCATCATTTTCCATTTGCCTACGTCGCATCCCGATTTCCCCCACCTGCTTCTATTCGCTTCTCTGTAAAGGCTAGTGGCTGGGCTGTCTTAGTTCTTTTCTGGGAACATTAATTTCTGTTAGGAATTGGACGTCTACGTAATATTATAACCATACAATTATTTAAAGTAACTTAAATAAAAGGGCCTAGTTAAGTAATTAACTGTTACGTGATTTCCTCCCTTTCTACGACGCTGCGACGTAACCACTTGGACAGACAGTAGATAGCATGTCTGAGTGAGTTTATCTTTTCGGATCGGGCAGAAGTGAAGTTTGAATTTACAGTATGTTAGGTCTCTTTTATAGAGTAGGTACAGAATTATTTCAACATGAGTTACTGATACGAAGTACGAACCTGGTAATTGGAATTACGTACAATAGTCTATAGTGCGATAATATGCACATTAGAACTGAAGCCTGTATCGAAATGAACGGCTACCATTTTCAAAATTGTGTTTAAATATCCATATTATGATTATTTTTCAATTTAACTTCATTCTCTATATTGTACGCTAATGTGCTGTAGATAGTATAATATACACTGCATAATGAATACGTCCGCATGGAAAGCTCAGTTCGTGAGTAAAAACACTCATTGTTAATACTGTACTGTACTTTGATTAAAGAAAAACCTAATGAAAATGATCAAACTCAAAATCGCGATATTTCCTAGTTTACGTAAATGGATGAACTACTTTTCTTCCCTCCTATACCTAGTAAAGTGATTTGTTTGTATATTACACCAGTATCATCGAACTCCAGTCGTGGAAGGGGATAGCAAACAGTGTTTCCGGTTCTTAATCGTTGATCCAAAGTTATAGCCAGGTTAAGGTTAGAAATGTTAGTAAAAATAAAATTATGTCCCTGTATATTCCAAAAAAACACAAATTGCATAACGTTATCATATATTTTAACAAACAAGCAATTATAACACCTAAAAAAATAATAAATAATTTAACGACAAGGGTAAAAATCCCTTTCAAGCTAAATACATCAATTTATCATAACGAAAACGTGGTATTGTACCACGAACCCAAATAAATCATCATCATCATCATTTTCATGGATTAGATCATTACTGATCTGTTCCGGCTCCAAAGTATAGTTGATCACTCCATCTTGTGGTTGGTCGTCCTCGACTTCTGGGACCTTGAGGATTATAATTTAGGATCATACGGGGCAGCCTTTCTTCATTCATTCTGCTGACGTGTTCAAACCATTTATTTCTATATTCTTCTATTTTTGTTACTATGCTGACTATTTGTAGTTCTTTGCGGATATCTTCATTCCTTTTCTTGTCTAAAAGAGTATATCCTGCTACATATCGAAGAAATCTCATTTCTGCTGCTTCCACTCTTCTTATCATGCTTTTATTAAGGGTCCAGCATTCCGAGCCATACATCAATATAGGTAAAGCTAAAACGTTATAGAACTGAGTAAAGAAATAAAAGAAAGCTTAAAATAGAAAAATGTAGAATTGATATCACTACCCAAAAAATAATAAAAAATAATATTCTCATAAACAAAATACTAGCATACATAGCCAAAAAAACTAATGCAAAACCACACCTTCTATATTCAACATTAAAGCCAGAAACCAGTTCCGATTCACCTTCAGCAAAATCAAAAGAAGTCCGATTGGTTTCAACCAAACAAGAAGTAAATCAAATTATTGATAAAGGAAATGTAAAAAAAAATTATTAATTTCATTTTCTGAATGACTAACATAATATCACCGTCTTCTGTGGCCGAATTAACTAAACTATAGTATATTGGTCTGAAGTGACAACACTATTTCCTAATAGTACATCATGCAACGAGCCTATAATGAAGGTAATTAAGAAGTGAGTATGGATATTTATGAAACGAGCGCAAGCAAGTTTCATAATTTTCATACGAGCTTCTTAATTACCATTATAGGCGAGTTCCATACGACTTTTTATGCTCGACCATATTTCTAACTTGATATTATTAATTTTATTGTATCTGACCTGGAGCAATGTCCCATATGTTGTGAGATGTGCGCAAACGCGAAAGTATTAATTTTTTCCGAGGAACAGATGTCCACATTGACCTTGCTAGGCCATAAGAACCTACAGAGATAACATTGAAATTAAATTAGACATTGAAAAACGAGGTGACAAATTGAATTTATTTGAATATTATTTACAATTAACGCTAATTATTATAGTAACAGAACATAACCTTCTGCAACAGTATTGGATTTCCAGCCCCCGTGACTTTTCGCTAATTCTCTTTCGATTGCATATCCGAGAATAATCGATACTTGCGGTTTTATAACGATAGAAAGCTGACCTGTCATTGGCAGAACAGTTGTAACCTGAGTCGTCATTGGCTGAAAGACCTGCTTTAATGAGTAAGTGTACTTTAATGACAGCATTAAAGATCTGCTACCAGGTGTATAATTACTACATTTCGGCATGGTCGAGCATAAACATAATTAGAGTACTGTAGTTTTGTTAATTCGGCCACAGAAGACGATGATATTATGTTAGTCATACAGAGAATAAAATTCGTGACCGTAAAAAATGCTGTTTGAAAGCAACATCATGTAAGTAGCAAAATTTGATTTATTACATTGAATTATTTCAACGTTACAATTTCTTGTTTGTTAAAATGTGTATATGATAACGTAATGTAATTTGTGTTCTTTTGTTTTGTGTGTTTTTGGGAAGGTATAATTTCAATTAATGCTCCGTCATAAATGTTGTAACTAAAACCTTGTTTTATCGTACGGCTCGTCCTGCCACCACACGTTACCTGCACTTTGTTTACGTTTCCACTGTGCCTAAACGAGACGCTCTAATGTACAGTACCTACATTTCCTCTAGCTATGTTCATGAATGAATCACAATACCATTTTCATTGAAACAACACGAGAAATGCCGTTTCAATTGTTACACTTATAGGCCTAATATAAAAATGTTTTTTTTTCTGTGATTATAGTTATAATTGACAATAATGCTGTGTTCATTGTTACATTTATAGTATGCTGTTTTGATTGTTACACTGATAGTATAAAAATGTTCCTTCTGTAACTGTAGTTATAATAGAGAATAATGCTGTGTTCATTGTTACATTCATGGAATGCTGTTTTGATTGTTACACTCATGATAATTTCATAAAAATGCTCTTTTCATTGTTACACTCATGATAGTATAAAATATTAAAATGGTCACAACATACATAGTTATTTTACATATCGATGGCGAAGAAGTGATACTCCGTATCTACAAAAATGGTTATTTAGTTGAACTTCTGTATATTATTATTATTATTATTATTATTATTATTATTATTATTATTATTATTATTATCATTATTACTTTCATCATCATCATCATCATCATCCAAAACATGTATTAGACCAGGTGGTCTCACATCAGTCCATCTCTTAGCCGTGCGACCAAAGGATCTTCTTCCCCGAGGACCATACTGCAGAATTTGTTTCGGGATGCGTGTTCTATCCATCCTTTTGACATGATTTTGTCATTTTTTCCTTTGATTTTTTACAAATTGTAATATTTGTTGGGTTGTGAGTTATTTCAGGATATCATATATATATATATATATATATATATATATATATATATATATATAGTGGTCCCATTTCGTGACTCCTGCAGTACGTCTAATGAACTTCATCTCAGCAGCGGTTATTTTTTAGGTGTCAGGTGTTTTATGGTCTAAGCTTCGTATCCGTAAGATTAAACTGGTCGGGCAAGAGTTTTATAAATTTTAATTCGTGTATTCTTCTGAACTAATGATGGTTTCGAAACTGAATTTATTGTTCATAATGTTTTATAAATTTGATAATTTTATTTTGTATGTCAAGGTCATGTGTAAATGATAACGAACATCCACGCTAGTTGAAATTGTTCACCGTTTCTAGTAATTTGTTATTAAGGCATATTTTGCTTGGTATAGAATCGTTTCCTTTAAATATAAATATTTTGGTTTTATCATATGAAATTTCCATATAATAATTTTTCGTTATTTTCTCTAAATTATATAGTGATATTTGGAATCCATCTTCAGAGTTACCAAATAATACTTGGTCGTCAGAGTGTCTAAATTGAGTGTTGGTATATTGCCAGGAGGTAGGTGTCTCCATTCTTTAATTATGGTTATTCATGTAAATAATGAATAACAAAGAGGATAGTCCACATCCAATCCATGTTGTAATTATTATTATTATTATTATTATTATTATTATTATTATTATTATTATTATTATTATTATTATTATTATTATTATTATATTCACAAAGTTGAAGAGTTAAGTAATGTTTTGTCTTCGAGTAGGCGATCTTACAAATTAGAAGCATATATTTCAAGCCATACACATACACTTCAGAAATCTGGACATACACCAAAAAAAGATCTGAACAGAATTCAAGCCTCAGAGATGAAAACCCTGCGATGTATTGTACAGAAGAAACGAAAAGACAGGATACGAAATGACATAATCAGGGAAACTCTGAAAGTTGAAGAATTAACAACACAATTTTAGAAAATAAAGATCACGATGGTTTGGGAACCTTAGCGGAATGGAAAGGGAAAGGTTGCCAAAGAGAATATTAAATTTAAAAGTGAAAGGAAGACTACCAATGGGAAGACCACTGCGAAAGATGAATAGATCAAATTCAGAAGAACTTACAAGAACGAGGATACAATTGGGATGAAATAAACAGGAAAAAAGCTTGGGAAGACAGACGAATATAGGCATATTTGGAATCGACCTTCCAAAAGGAGGACACGATAAAAAATGATGATGACATAAACAATTTTGTCTCTTTTAAGAAAACTTAATTTTTAAAACGGTTTATTTATTCGCCAGCAAATTTACAGGTACAAGGTATCATTTCTTAGCCATCGATATGTGGTTATAAAATGAAGTCATATTTAATAATGATTTTGGAATTGTAGAGAATGCCTTTTGTTTGTTATCCAGAACACGAAAGTTCAGAATAATAAACCATAGGGACAGGTGTCCATCCAGCATCGCGATGAATTTGGAAAGCTACAGTGAGTAGCGAAATCCGGTTTCATAAACGAGCTATAAAGACTGGAGCGATTATCATGTGGACCATACGTTACCCTTGAACTGGTTGGTTGAATGAACCTTTTTTCTGAGATATGTGACCTTTCGTGGGCTTTTGCGCTATATTATTATTATTATTATTATTATTATTATTATTATTACATTCGCAACCTTGTAAACGAACTGAATTTCTACGAAACGCGTGCAATGTATGAAAAAATTATGTGTCACCATGGTGATAGTTTTAAAATCTTACAATATTAAGTAACATTGCCTTTGGAACTGAACAGTAAGGTGAATGTCGGGTAATCTGTGGCGAATTCTCGGTCTCATCTCGCTATCACCAATCCCATCGACGCTAAACAACCTCGTAGTTGATACAGCGTTATTAAATAACCAAAGGAAAAAACAGGGTGTCAGGTCAAGCTCAAATAAGCCTTAATTATTCTGTATCCAACAAGCACGCAAATATTAAAACTTGATGCTATATGCAGTTTGATTATGTAAAATTAGGTTATAACCTAAAACTTGTTAACAAAATGCAACTCAGAAATGAATAATTCAAATAAACCTTCTGCTGTAGAATTTGGTTTTCTAAATTTGGACTGTTGTTTTACTTGGAACCTCAGTTATATCGGATGATGTGTCCTCAGGTTATTAAAACAATTATTTATTAAACTGATAAATAAAGTCTGTCAAAGAGGAAGTTTGGAAAACAAATAAATTAATGATTTTCTAGACTGTTTTGTCATTATAAATGATTAGTCAGTCTGCGATTTGTCCACATGAAAAGACACTAATTTTGAGAATGGCAATTTCAACAACCATTTTACAGACATCATTTTCGTCTTTATGTCCTTTTTCTGTAGACCATATCATATTCATGATATGAAAATTTCAATAGGCCTGTATAGCGCTGATGGTAGCATGCTTCTGTGAGGAGAAATTAAATTATTAATAATTTACCGTTAGATTAACATGTCGATGTCGTTTATGTATGCGATAAGAAGTTACTAATTGCAGAGGTTTGAACAGTAGAATTTTATAGGAAGCAGTCATGATATATATCGAAACCGGATGTCGAGAAAATGCGCACTTGTACTAATGCTGGATTTTAGTACACGCAACTGCTTGACATGACTAGAGTGACGTCCCATCTCTAATGGCCACATTTAGTACTGTGTGAAGAGTATGAGATTGAGCTCCAAAACGCACTTAATCCAATATCAAAATGAATAAAAATAATTTAACAATTACTCTGTTAACTAATATGTGCTCTGCCAAATTAATTAACTAATATAATAATAATAATAATAATAATAATAATGTAATAATTATTACCATTATTATTATTATTATTATTATTATTATTATTATTATTATTATTATTATTATTATCTTAAAAATTTCAATTTGAAGTTGGAAGAAAAAGTGATGACACTTCCATCTGTTTAATTCGTAAGACGGTGATTAATTTGTAAAATACTATTGCTACCATTAATGGCATTTGTACCTATTATCAGGCGGTACATCTCACTTGGTATGTGTCAGAGGAAGAACAATAATTGTTTGTATGCATTTGAAGTCTGACTAGTGTATACTCGTATGTAGCTAGTCGACGATGTATGCAATGGAGGGAGAAAGGAACTGGCCACCCTACCCCATTATCTCCTGGCCTAGTTACCTCATAAGTGGTGCCTTCTTGGTATCAATTGTGAGATTCAGACCTCTGTTTGGAACAGTTGACTAAACAACAACAACAATTTTCGTTTGAACATTATTATGAGTTCAAATTTGTTAACATTTATGTGAACAGTATTTTCAATGTCTTAGTTGTAATAAATGTGGTTAATGTAGTTTAGCAAAGTGTATACACGTGTTTAACAAAAAATAAAATTCAGGTGTGTATTACAAATACGTTTTATTATATTCTTCATATTTATACGATAAAAACTCTTTATTTTAAAAATTATGTTTTGTAATAAATTAATCATAATTTGAATGTTCATTCTTTCAGTTTGGATGTATTCAGAAGTGAATCGTGAATTGCAGAAGCCCCACAGATCAATTTTTTTTCTCAAATTCAGTTTTTCATATAGTTGTAATATTCATACATAGACCTTTCAGGTGATGCATAAATCCCACACATCCAGTGTTCCGTGTACAGTTTACTGCGGCAATAAATTGCAGTAAATTGTAGGATCACAAGTGGAATTTTTTAGAAACCAAAAAGTCTGTTTACTTTTTTGTTAATTTTGATCGGTTTAAAGGGATTTGAGGAACTGAATAATCAATCATATAATTTTCTATTTTTCTCTGTTTGTGTACCGTACTTCAATTCCTTGACTTAAATATAGCCTACATTTAAAATAGTTTACAAGATAATAAAATGTCCTTCTCCGTCTTCTTCAACTAAAAATTGTTTTAAAGGAATAAAATAATTATTAGTCATAAGTTGCAGAAGCCCCACATGTTCAGGTAATTCGTTTTTTCCCCAGCAGATACTAAAGAAAAATATACAAGTTTGTGGGTGTCGAATATTATAACTTATTGTGTTTAATAAAAAGATAGTAATTTCAAAATACCAAGTGGTTTTGAAGATAATCAGTTTCGGTGCTGAACCCCGGACTCATTTCACCTGCATTATCACCTTCATATCATTCCGACGCTAAATAACCTAGATGTTGATACAGCGTCGTAAAATAACCCAATAAAATAAAAAAAAAAGATAATCAGTTTTTTTGTGTCTTCTGAAAATATTCACTAAAATGGACATGTGGGCTTTCTGTAATTCATGATTCAAGTAAACTTTTGGGTATTCTACCATGTTGTTAATATTGTTATTAAAAATCAAATATTTTTATAGTTATAGTTGGGTATTTTTCATATACTTAATAACGATATGGTGTAGATGCCTCATTCTCTTCAGTATTTGCTCGAGAGAGCGCAAAAATTACAGTTCTTAAGGAAAGACCAAAAGGTATTACTTACTGATAAAATAAGAGGCCTACAAAATTTTGTAGTCTCCCGACCATTTCAGCAAGATCTCTTAGCAGGATAAAATGATTTTACCCTCTACATTTCAGGCTCTACATGCAGCACTATACCAAGATGCTATGTCTATTGTTCGAAAGCATAGCAAACCTGACTTTTTTTAACTTTCACCTACAATCCACAATGACCTGAAATAGCTATTGCTTTACTCCCACATGAAAAACCCACTGTTCGTCTTGACATTGTTACTTGCGTTTTCGAGTTGAAACTCAAAAACTGAAGGTGGATAGGTCCAAGAAACAGTATTTGGCATAAAAAACATTCAGAGGGAGTATGTCTCGTTATTATGGAAGCAAATAACTTTCAAAATGTCTGGTATTCTTCATTGAAAATAAATCTGAAAAATTTTTATTTGAACGTCTAATAAACTTAGTTTGCAGCATTTGTTGCACAAGCCAATAGTTAAGTTTATAATTTGAACGAATTGTTGTTACGTAAAATAAATTTAATATTAATTTTTTATCTATATATAATGTAGCCAAAGTTTCAAGGTCAGCAGCAGTTGGTAAGCCGAACCCATCGTTCAAATCACTGTACGTGAGATTGCCATGATTTTTAAAACTATATACTGAACTTGATATTAAAAATATCCTTAGTGTTTCTCTCATTTTTTTTAAATTATCATCAACACCATCTACGAGTATAATCGCCAACACAGTGGTTTGAACATTCTTGTCCATTCTGACTTCTCAGAATTTTATTCCAATCTCCATTTTTATTAGGTATATAGTTAAATAGAAATATACAGAAGCTGTTCTTGATTCTTTCAAAATGTTCTTCGCAATTTATTCTATATAGAATATGCGATTGAATTGACATTTTCGACGTTTAGTTTTTTAATAACATACTTGTTACATTCAGCGACGTCGCAGTAGCGTGATGTGAAGGGACGCAGTGCCTGTATGTATGCCATTGCTCGACTGGGCTTCGATGCCTGTTGCCTACATACAGGGTTTCCATGGAATTGCTTCCCCGAAAACGTCATCACCGCACGCCGCTGTTACATTTTAATTTAATAGCGTTTACCCCGCGACTCTTCTAACTTATTTAATTTCGGTAGAATATAACTCTTCTATTTCTAATAAAAATTGAACTTTTATTTTTAAAAAATATTAAAGCAGTATAGATTGAAAAATGACATTCCGAGCGATATCTTTTTTTATAGTTTTTATTATTTGACATTAAAATGTAATTAACTTCAAGAATGAATACTAATACTATTTTTTTTCTCGAAATATAACTTTGGTGTATATACCCATTTTCCAAAGACAGCTTAAATCGAAGATTTTATGTTGCAAACATTATAAAATATAAATGCAGAGTTTATTACGACATGCTGCCCAAGGACTCAAGAGGAAATTAATTAGGTAATAATTATTTATCATTTGACTGATACGTCAATGTCGCTTACATACACGATAAAAGATAAGTGACTGGAGAAGCTTAAAACAGTAAGGAACTCCATAGAAAACAGTTCCGATACATATCAAACCGGATATCGATAAATTACACACCTGTGCTTATGCCCGGTTGTTAGCACAAGCAAATATTCGCGACTAGAAGTGGCGTCCCTTCTCCGATTTCTACCTTCATTAATTCACGGAGATTGTGAAAATGAGTTTTAGGATACGCTTAATCCCATAGAAAAGTGTTTATAGCAGTTACCCAGTTAATTGAAATATTTTTCTTAATAACAGCGACTTAAAGTTAAAAAAATTAGACTTGTGATTTCAGTTGTGTAGGCCTAACTTACGAAATTGTATTAAAAGTGTGACATAGAAAATCAGAACGTTCAAATTCTACTTAAATTATTAACCCTGAATGCTGTTCAATAAAACAAATCACTTGTTCAAAGTGTAAATGCTGCAAATATACTATTTAGAATCAGTTATTTAAAAAACAACAATTTTGACCTAGATTACTGCGTCATATACTAATGCGTTAGTGAATTTTTACGAATATTCTTTTTAGTAATCAAGAGTTAATAGTTTCTTCTTCTTGTGAAATAATATACTACAGACTTGTTCCAGTTAATTCAAGACTTGTTAGGGATATCCCTTTAACCTACTTAAAATTTAATGCATATAAGTGACAGCCAGATTAAGAAGGTTTTATTGTATCGATCTGATTACACTTCTAAGGAAAAGCATTCTGTGATGGTTTTTGTTTATTGATTGCAAGCTAACGTGTAATTTTTTTAATATAACGTTTGTGATAATAGACATACTAATAATATTATATTCGGTGCTGACTAATGAGACAAACTTGTGAATTTATTTTTGACCTGTAAGAAACATTTCAATTTGGTTGAAAGCAGAATACTACAGCGTATGTTCTTAGATTATTACACAAGAACTAATATAAAATACAGATGATATATCTAGTGAAATGTTAAGTTTTTCAAATTGTGTGTTTCATTTAGGTAATTATAACTTCTTTCAGTACAGAAGTTAAACATTCTAATATATTTTAATTATTTGTGGTGTGAATTGAGCAGGAACAAAATTAACAGGAGTATAAGATAGTTGTGTTCTTTTGTGAACTACTTCGAAACTACATGAATAAAGATTGAAAGAAGAAGCAAGTTACGTTTTACATAAATAATTACATAAAAGGTACACTGTGTATTAAGTGTAATTTACATATTTGAAGTCCAAAAAGTGGTAAATAATACTTTAAAGGCATTATTTTTACTAACATTTTGAAGTTATATTTATTTACCGAACATATTTCGATGCTGATTAGTATCGGATGTAGAATATAATCTATCACGAACCGTAATTCAAATTGTATTCGAGTGTTAATGTCAGCGCTATAGACTTATTTAAATCCATATTTATTTTAAAGTCTATATAATATTTAATAATATAAAATATCTGTTGTAGAAGCATTTTGAACACATTTGTTGTGTTAAGAGTGCATTTCTAGTTACAATATTATTTATGGTTCATTCACATATTTTATGTCTTATTTCAGACGCATTTAACGGTCCTTAAGGTAAATCTGGCCATGAATACAACTAGGGCCTACATATTCCATTAGATACTAGAGTTCTATTGGTTTAGATATTCATGTAAATCTGCGCTACATATGTTTATTCGTCACGTTTGACAGAAACAAGTCCCTGTTTTAGAACTAGTCGATATAATTAATAGTTTTAATTAATTAATGTTTTAATTAATTAATGTATAGTTCTGCATGACATACAGAATTACAGGTAACTCTTTTGCAATAAGATAGGAATAACTTCAGTTGATATATAGATTCTTATATATGAATGTATAGTACACTAGTTTCTAGACACTGCTTTATCAATAGTCTTTCATGAACGACGATATATAGAATTTATTCACAATTAAAGAAAAATGTAAAGAATAATAAGGAATTCATTAAAACTGAAAACATTTCATTAACGCATAAATCCATCCATAATTCAGAATTTTGAGTGAGAGGTGTGTTCAATCATCCCTGGAAAATATAGACCTAGATAAACTTCTATCTTGGCAACAGTTCTGACTGAACTTGTGTCTTTGTGTATGACTGTTTTGAGTTACAGTTCCATATTCTCAAAAATTACAATTTGTTTCACAAATTTTAATTAAGGAGAAAATGGCAGCTCTTGAAATAATCCCTATTACGAAAAAATAAACGGATTTCGACCTAGTCTGATTAAGTTACCCAAACATTGTTTTTATATATAACTAGAATAAAATTGTGGAGTGTCGAAATTCGTCCATGCATATCAAAGCTATTTAATTAATTTAATATACAATAAATCACACACAGACTGGCTTTTTGTGAATCTGAATTCATTTTTTTACAGTTTACAGAATTATTTGCTGAATATTGTCTTAAATTTGCGGTAATAAAACTTCTGTAATTTATTTTGTTTTCTTTTTTTTTTCAAAATCATACATGATAAAGTATAGAAAATGAGAGAAGAATCTCTAGACATATTTTACGCCATACAACCTTTGTATAATATATCCACGATTCTTGGGTTAGCTGCATTTTCTTGTGATACGAAAAAGAACAAGAAAAACAAATCGTATGGGAGAAAAGCCTGGACTCTCTTTGTATTTATTTTACAGTTTTTATCAATGATCTTTGCCATACACGGATTTATCATGTTCAAGAACACAAAGTACTCTTTGAGAATTATGTTACCGGAAGCTTTATCTTTCATGTCGGGTTTTACCTGCAGTCTAGTTTGTCTGTTTGGTGGTGCTTTGGTTCATGGCTCCGATATACGGAAAATCATCGCCAAAATGCAAATAATAGATGGTTTCTTACTCCAAAATAATTCAGCAGAGACTTACAGGAAAATGCGTCGGACACTCTTGATAGAGCTAGCGGTCATGATTTTATTATTGATAACCCCCTATTGTTATTCTCTTTTCGTACTGAGGAATTATAACGTCTACTATTCTTCGATAGAACTTGCCCATTCTATCAGCGCCATTTTCGCACTACAGTTCATAAATATTGTATTATATCTGAATCACAGATCTAAAATTTTGAACAATCTCATGTTGTCAACATTGGAAGGACATTATCTTCGGGATGAAGGGAATGTTCAAACAGTGCAAAGTAATATTAGTCTTCTTGATAATTTGACGTCAATTTTAAATGTTAATCCGAGAAATTGTTTAAAGAGAATTCTTTCACGTAACATACGATACTGTAAAGTAACGCCAGCAATTATTAAGAATTTGGGTGTTCGAAATGCATTTGTAAAGAAATTAAAGTTCGAAAGGATATACATATCAAGAAAGATACATAACGATTTGTGCGATCTGATATGTCTTCCATCCACTGAATCACATACTAACTGATTTATCGAAACTTGGCACTTCTGAAAGCAACATCGCCATCCTGTACAAAGTTGATCCTGCGGTGTTTTGGCTAACGAATCATGTGGCCATAATGTTGGCAATAACTGCATCTTGTCACATCGCCATTTCTGAAATACATCGAATAGCTAATGTGATACAGAAGCCGATGCTGAGGCAATCTATGGGCCCTGACGTAACCTTCGAGTTGCAACTGTTTTCAATGCACTTGCTAAGCAACAGGGTGAAGTTCACGGCATCTGGCTTTTTCACTGTGGATTTGTCCTTTCTCTGCTCCTTTGTGGGTGCCACAGTCTCGTATCTAGTCATATTGTATCAGTTTAAGTGAGGCGCAATTTAATACCTTGTGCGTGGATTTATGAGCATCATCATATTCATCACAATAATTACGATCCCATGGTGTGCATATAAGAAATCTTTTTTCTATTGGTACACACTTCAGCATATATTGCTCATTTGATATATCTGTGTCGACGGACGTTTTAGAATTGATCTTCCCTTTATATGAAGGCTTGTGTTCGCCATAGCTACAGGCTGCTGGTGCCCTCTTCAGCAAAGTACACTTTTGTATCATATTATTGAAAAAATATTATTTTTGTGGATGTACTCATGAGTAGGTTACTGAAGTGCTGTTTCCAGAACTATAATCATGAGCTGTTATTGCTGAGTCTGTTAGTGTCGTGCATTGCAGGCGCTATGTTCGGTTCGAGTTTGGCGAGTCTACGTAGAACCAATCTTCGCAGATGTTACATGTTCGTTCGAACTTGCCCCCTCATGTTTGTTGATCTCCCATCTCCTGCTTTAGCTGTGTAAGGATTTGGAAAGAATCTTGTGAAGTTTTATGTAGTTTTCAGTGCAAATAATTTTTATTACAAAATTATGATTAAACATCAACAGGAATAATACACGATTCCATATCACTTGGTATACAAGAATTGGCATATGGACATTTGACATACTCAATTTTAGCATACTTTATTTTCAGCTACTCAAGTTTAGCCTAACTAAATTTGTATGTTTGCATTTCCTATACTCAATTCAGCTTAGTGCAGTTTTTAGAAGAAAACAGTTTCAGTATCATATTATTAATTGAGTCTTGTATTTGTACCAACTGAAGATGCTTTTGATGAACATCATGATGCTGCTCCGGAATTATTAGTTGACATCATGGAATATTTCGATGTTACTTATGTCAAAGGAAGACCAGCATGTGGACCGTTGAACCTCGATACCTTCCACAACTCTGGAACGAATATCTTGCTGCAGTTAACAATGAACTAAGAACTAATGACTTTTTGGAAGGCTGGCATAATCTCTTTGCTGTTATGGTGGAAAAGCATCACCCATCTTTATATTCACTCTTAAGGGAAATTAAAAAGGAACAGGAAGATGTTCATCAGATGTTTCTAGAATTAGATGCAGGGAGAAGGATAAAGGATCCACAGAGACATCATTACACCAGGGTAAATAGGCTGCTAAAGAATATTTCACTGAATTACCAACAATACATGCAAAATAACAGAAATCTAGGTTATTTAAGTGCTTATGGACATAACTTTAATCTATGCGTAATATACTACTACTGTGCCTGTATTTCGCACCATATTAAATTCATTCTATGTCTGTTTGTGAAGGTATACCAAATTTATTAAATTAATTCTATGTCTGTATGTTAAGGTATGCCAAATTTATTAAATTCATTCTATGTCTGTTTGTTAAGGTATACCAAATTTATTAAATTCATTCTATTTCTGTTTGTCAAGGTATACCAAATTTATTAAATTCATTCTATGTCTGTTTGTTAAGGTATGCCAAATTTATTATATTCATTCTATTTCTGCTAAGGTATACCAAATTTATTAAATTCATTCTATTTCTGTGTGTTAAGGTATACCAAATTTATTAAATTCATTCTATGTCTGTTTGTTAAGGTATACCAAATTTATTAAATCCATTCTATGTCTGTTTGTTAAGGTATACCAAATTTATTAAATTCATTCTATGTCTGTTTGTTAAGGTATACCAAATTTATTAAATTCATTCTATGTCTGTTAAGGTATACCAAATTTATTAAATTTATTTTATGTCTGTTTGTTAAGGTATACCAAATTTATTAAATTTATTCTATTTCTGTTTGTTAAGGTATACCAAATTTATTAAATCCATTCTATGTCTGTTTGTTAAGGTATACCAAATTTATTAAATTCATTTTATGTCTGTTTGTTAAGGTATACGAAATTTATTAAATTCATTCTATTTCTGTTTGTTAAGGTATACCAAATTTATTAAATCCATTCTATGTCTGTTTGTTAAGGTATACCAAATTTATGAAATTCATTCTGTTTCTGTCAAGATATACCAAATTTATTTAAACCAAATTTTTGTGAACGAAAACGTAGTATGCCAAATACACGTACTCCAAATATATGTCTCACAATTTTAAGTATGTCAAATGTCCGTATGCCAATTTTCGTATGCCAAATGACTTGAAATATGTTTACTGTACGAACTGCCGACGGAAAGCACAACTACATCCTTCACATAATATTCAAATAAATCATAGTTGCTCAGCAGCAATAGATGTGTGACAATATGGTTGATAAAAGTAGAATAACATAAACAGCATAATATAAAATACATTCATAATTCCATATTATATATCAGAGGAAGAACAATTGTTTATATACGTCTGAAGTCTGATTAATTAAATATATAACTAGTTTCAATGACGTAATTTCCCAATACATGAGACATAAGTACATTGTATTTTAATCAGTCATTTGGAAAGCTTTATTTTAATACAGAAGACTTTATGTAAAATCTTGTCATGACATGTCATTAACTGCGTCTGAATACTTGGATGGTTTCATATTTGTGTCAGCATTTCTGTGAGTAGAGCTCTCAATGTCTTAGTTGTAATAAATGTAGTCAATGTAATTTAACAAAATATGTATACACGTGTTTAACAAAGAATAAAATTTATTTATGTATTACGAACAGTTTATTACATTCTTTTTATTTATACAATAAAATCCGTTAATTTTAGAAATAATGTTTTGTAATTGAAGCTATTAAATATTTGTTTTTAGGGTACCATCACAATCAAGTATATACAGTCACGAAGCTTGAGTTGTGAGGGTGCTAGGAACAATAGACTGTGCCGGTATCATTTCGCATTGTCTGTAATGAGGCGATATTAGCGATCCTAGTGGTCAGCAAATATCTATGGATGCATATTTACTACGTATTGAGCTTCGTGACTGTATAATTATACTAGACTGTGGTACCATAAAGATTGTTGTATAAGACTTTATAGTATTCCACCGTGTCCTGAAAATGAACGCTTCCAACGGTTATAAAATACACGTTTCATCATCACGACAAATTTGAACGATAAGGTTTAAGGTTTACGTCTCTTTTGGATTCGTTCTGCTAAGCTACTCTTGGAAAAAATTTTCAAATATTACCGTGTTTTTTCTCCGTACTTTTGAACGCAAACGCCCTGAAAGCCTAAAACCTCAAATCAGTCTCTCTGTGGGACTCTCTTGTTCCACGAAAGACCATAAATAGGTATTTAACTGATGTGTGACTTGCATACAAAAAAAAAAAAAAAATTGCCGCAAGGGTTGAACACTGATATTTTTAAATATTAAATTTAAAGTGTCACTGCACATAAATCAGCAAAAACAAATTAAAAAATAAAGCCACTTCGTCGTATCTGGTCCCCTCAAAAAAAATAATTATTATTTATTTATTTAATCTGGCAGAGCTAAGGCCAGTAGGCCGTCTCTTCCACCCAGCCAGACTCTAATTCTAATTGAATACAATTGCTTACATAGTTATTACATTAATATCTAGACCATAAAACAACATTAAAGTAAATAATGAAAGTTGGATAAGTAATGTTAGTGTGACAATAATAAACATTGGTAAGAAATAGTTAATAATAATAATAATAATAATAAAATAATAATAATAATAATAATAATAATGATGAGATAATTTAGATATTTATCTGTGATATATATATATATATATATATATATATATATATATAACCATTAAACATTGAGAAACCTGAAACAGCTATTATTGTTAACAAGAATTGTTAGAAAAATATTTCGTTAGCCTATTCTTAAATTGGTTTGATGTCTGACAGTCCCTGACATTACTCGATAGGGAATTCCAAAGCCGAGGAACAGCCACAATGAAAGAAGATGAATATGAGGATGTTCGGTGGGAGGGAATGGATAATATTGAGGAGTGTTGTGATCGTGTGTCTAGGTTATGGTGGGTGGATAAATTTTGAAAACGAGACAATATGTGAAAGAGAAGGGAAAGACAGTGGATTTTCCTACGAACATTAATGTGGTACAAATATTCATGCGGAGACTAAGAGGAAGGCGTAAAATAGGGAAGATTGGATAATGCTGGATTTGCAGTGACTGACATCCCCTGGGAAGAAAACTATGAATGAATATATTTATAAAGACAGATATGATAATCAGAATGTGATTTTTTCCTTCTCTAATGATGGAATAATTTCAAGAAATATCAGCTTTTTAACGAACATATTTTTATTCAGTTCCATAACGTGAGTGACTAATTATTATTCTCAGAGCCTATGAGTGTCGATGTGTTTGTACATATATTATTAATTGAAAATCACTTATTTTATAATAACAGTGGTGGTGGCGGCGCTAGTGGTTGTGTGGAGGTAGTAGCCCTGGGAGGTAGTGGTTCTAATAATAGTGGTGGTGGTGGTGGTGGTAGTAGTGGTGATGCCATTTTTTGCTACTATAAAGAGTGACATTTCTGGCAAAGACCCAATTCAGAGTGAGGTATGTCTAGGAAACAAAATTCTGAAAAGAATGAATGAATTCAGTTATTTGGGGGTACAACCTATATTTTTGGGGGAACAACGTATATTTTCGGTCTGAAAGTGATATCTTCCAGAAAATTAACAAATACACTAAAACTATGAGCATAATCAACAGTGATTTCAAGCCTCAAATTGTTCAGAAATATACCCATTTACGCCTGTATAATATTTTCGTAAGACCACTTCTATTTTATGGAAATGAGGCATGGACCTTAAGAACTCATATTAGCAGAATCACAGCATGTTAGATGAGATTCAGAGGAGAACTGAGGAATACAATAAATTCGACTACAAGCGAAATGAGGATATCATGCAGGAACTCAAGGCTGAACCAGTGATGGGATACATTTAGCGATATCAAGAAAACTGCAAAAATCACGTCAACAGAATGAACAGCAACGGATTTCCAAAGGCAATTTTAAAATATCGATCGAGGGGAAAAAGACCCATTGGCAGACCTCAAAAGAGATGGACCGAAAACAAGACCGAAACAGGACACTCGGCCTAATACTTGTCATGATGATGATGATGATGATGATGATTAAGAGTGACAGATGAACCAGTATGGACCGAACGTTTCCACGAAATTCTGGTTAGGAAATTTTCTTTTTTGCAGAATTTCGTCTTAAATAGAAAACACCGCTCCCTCTCAATTAAATAATATTTTAGTATATGCCTTTACTATAGGCCTAGATCGTCATAACTGGCAGCTATGCCGAAGGCGAACAATGTACAGCTGTCAAAATAAAAAGTGGCCGCTCTCCTGAAATTAATTTCCCTTCGGGTATCTTCGCTATAATTCAGAGACAGGCGATGTTACATGTTGTTGGACCACGTTGCCTGATATCTACAGTTATAATTGAAGTATTCTCTCTGTGATTCGATAGCGTAATGGTAGCGTTCAGGCCTCTTATTCATGAGGTCCTGCGTTCGACTACAACCTCGTGCTTTTTATGTTCTTTTTTGTTATGTTTTTGAGAGAGACAAACTATACATAATGGCTCATTTCTCTTTTACGATTATTTTAGTAATTAACATCAGGTTCATTAATATATTATGCCATGACTTTATCATTATGATATTGTGGCTGCAAATGGAAAGAAAAAAGATTTTATTCTCAATAAAAATATCTTTCGTGGCATAAACAAAACAAATTTACTGGCGTCGGCCTTAAAACATTCAAACAATTAAGAGTTCAAAAAACAAAACAAAAAGCCACAATTCAATATTTAGTCTATCTTCCTCTTATCTCGATCATCTTGCAGTCGAGTGGGCATGGAATCGACTAGTCTTTGCAAATAGGACTGTTCTTAGACACGATATTCCAGGCATTCTGAACATACATACATAAGTGTTCTGTCCATGGGCAGGTCTTTCATTGCAAACCCAGCAATCTCCAATCTTTCCTATTTTCTGCCTTCCTCTTAGTCTTCGCATATGATCCACATATCCTAATGTCGTCTATTATTATTTTCAACCAGAGACCCAACAAATTCCTTTTTCTCTTTCTAATCAGTTTCAGCATCATTCTTTCTTCACTCACGTTTTCAAACACAATTTTATTTCTTATTCTGTCTGTCCATGTCACACGCACCGTTCTTCACCACATCCACATTTCAAATGCTTCAATTCGTTTCTCTTCATTTCGTCGTAATGTCCATGTTCCTTCCCCATACAATGCCACACTCCACACAAAGCACTTCACTAGTCTCTTCCTTAGTTCTTTTTCCAGAGGTCCGCAGAATATCCTTCTTCTTCTATTAAAAGCTTCCTTTGTTCATGTTTTCAGTTTTTCTTGGGAAGGATAGGCCTAAATGCGGTAACATCCCGTTGCTTTCCGCACACCACTATCTCTTTCGCATCTTATTAAATTCCAGGGGACCCAAGCGTGGAGATGAGGAGAGTGGATTTGACTAATTGGGCCCTCCGGACTTCACCGAAAGTCACGGCAAGGGTTAAATATTAATTCTATCAGGATGTTTGACCCGATCAGAGACCGGGAAATCTCAATTAGCCTTTGCCCCCCGCATCCTGGACTAGATTCTACGAATCATCAGAAAATCTTAGAGTGTGATTGGGCCAATTTTTCCGAAAATGTTTCCACACTTTTGCCCTCGTAGCTCTGCGGACGAACGTCGAAATTTAGATGTCAACGTCTCAGGTTCAATTCCTCGTTACTCCTTTTCATTTTATTGTGGTTCAAGATAGTATAATGTAATAATACAAAAAGAAAAACTAATACCAGTATTATGCAACTGGATTTTTCAAAACCTAATATTAAATTTATGTTATTTATATCCTAAAGAACGATTACAATATAAATAACTTGAATATTATTTATACAGTATCACTAAAGAACGATAACAGAATATAAATGATAAATATCGGTTTATTTAATTAATATAAGATATTATATAATACTTATTTAATTATCTAAATAAAATAACAAAGACAGATGGTTATTTGTGTTATAATAATTACTTACATAAAATACAGATTATTTATATTGCGAAAGAACAATAACAATATAAATAACTTGAATATTATTTTATAATGCTAATGAAGGAAAACAGAATATAAATGATAACTTGAATATTATCTATATCGCTAAAGAACGATAACAATATAAAATACGTGAATATTATTCATATCGGAATTTCACAGATTTATTACAGATGTATTTAAGAAATTGTAGAAGAATAGTAATTAGTAACAGTGTCCTATTTATTCTTCTTGGAGCCAAATTTGTAACTTTTAAAAGTGTGGTTACTATGTTGAAGTGTATGTGTTGTAACGGATGCTTGATTTGTTATGTATGTGAGTCAGTTATGGGATGCTTGATGTCGTCGCAATGTCGTAATAATAGTTTGATTGTGTTTGTGTGACTATTGTGTATTAATTTATGATGTATGGTATGGAAAGCTGCGTATTTGTGTTACAGAAGTGTTACGTATGTGTGTTGTTAATGTTTTTGTATGTTCCAAATTGATACCTGATATTTATTTTGCAATCGCAATGCCTAATTTACGGTTTGTTTATGTTTTGTTTACATCGCGTAAGCTAATTTCATTTTGTTTTCTATTTCTCTTTATGCTTATCTTTTTTGTGTATGAAACTATAGCCCTAACATACATATGTAAAATAGGGCTAACCACCATTGGAGATACAATAATAATAATTGTTATTCATATCGTTATAAAACGATAACAGAATACAAATGATGACTTGAATTTTATTCATATCTCTAAAGAACGATAACAAAATATAAATAACGTGATATCCATAAAGAACGATAACTGGATATAAATGATAATTTGAATAGCATTTACATCGCTAAAGAACGATTTAAAAATAAAATGAAAACTTGAAGAAGGCCCGAACCCACAACCTTTGAATCATTAAACAAGCACTCTACCGCTGGCCTACGAGGCGCAGACATGGAACACTTTCATAGTTCGGGAAGTGCTTGTACAAGCACATGCATCGTGTAACATAGCCGCGACCCGAAGTGGACTTCGAAAATATTCGCTGTTCACGAGTGCGGCCACTTTTTTTTTGACAGCTGTACATATTATTATGAGCCCAGTAGGCCTACATATTAGGTTCATGTATAGGAGAGACTCGGCTAATTCTGCAATATTAAGAAGTAAATCTATCATATTTTTATCAAAATGTTTATTGAAAAATATTATCAAGGTATGTAGACAGGGACGAAACCTTTCATTACCAAATGAGATAAAGATACCTATTAAAATGCAAATATATTTAGTTATACATACATTACAGTTGAAAAAGAACAACTCGGGTAATTACGCAACAGTGCGGATAAATCCGCAATAGGACTTGGCTAATTCCGCAGTAGCAAATAATTATGAAATACATTATGAAAGTAACATAAAAGGAACAATTTATATGTAACAATGCTCACTTTCTTCACAGCTGTGTAGCAAAACACGAAAAACAGTCAACTTTCGATGTTTCACTGTATTGCCGACAGAGGTGTCGACCAATATCCTTGATTTTTTTCTATAGCACTGCAGAGGACATGCCTCCTGTTGACAGCCTCTCAAAACTTACGTTCACGTTATTGTAAAGCCGCAGTAAAATCATATATGCACTACTGCGGAATTAGCCGAGTTTCCCTTAAGTGCGTAGTGTGATTGATCGTCATCACATCACTGCGTTATTAGGAGATTGTTTATTGTTTCTCATTTTCATATGTTATTTGGAGTATTTAAAAATACGTCTTGAATTTTGCGGATTTGAAGAAAGTTTGTCCTATTTGTGGACTAAAGAAAATGAAGTGTCAAGTGGAAAAAAACTAACACTTCCGATATTCTTCTAAATTTAATAGATGAGTAAAGGCAGCGGAGGCGACTCGAAACATTTGTACTGTGTACGAGGAGAATGCCATTGGAGAAAGCACTGCCAAAAAACGTTTCTGTCATTTCAATACATAACACCTCATAGAAAATTTATTGTCCATCCACAGAACATGATGTTATATGTCTAATGGGATAAAGTTGGCGTCGTATACTACAAATTTCTACCCAGGAATGTAGCCATAACTGCTAACATTTATTGCCAACAACTCAGACGCCTTGAGGTGGCAATTGAAGAAAATCGACCGGGAATACTGCTTCAAGTGTTGCTGCAGTAGGATAATGCACGCCCGCACTCTAACATGACAAAAGCAGCTATCCAGGAGCTTGGTTGGGAGATGAATCCACATCCCCCACATTCTCCTAAGTTTGTGCTCTCAGATTTACACCTTTTCCGTTCTCTATCCGACTGTCTTCCATGGAACTTCTTTTATAACGAAGATTCTTGCCTCTTTCCATTTTTCAGAATTTTAATCTTATCGCCATGTTTATTAGATCTACAGTTCGTTGAAAATATTAATTTTTCCACGAGTTCAAAATGTTCTTTGCAATTTCTTCTGTAGGAAAATACGACATCGTTGACTTTTTGAAGCTTAGTTCTTTTCTGACATGTACTATGATATTTCACCCCTTGATAGAAAATACCATTTATATATTTTGTAAAAAAAATCCCATTTCTATTTTTAAAAATGCTTGAAGCGTTGTAGTTTGAAAAATGGCATACCAAACGATATTTTTACAGTTTATTTTATTTGCGGTTAAGATGTAACAAAATATAGAAATGATTACTTCCAGTATTACTTTCTCAAAATATCACTTTGGTCTATACGCCTATTTTACAAAGGCAGCCTAAATCGACGATTTGATTACATGTACTGCACTTTTCTCTTATTATTATAATAACAAATACATTTTCATTATCTGCTGAAACCATAATTTAATTTAATAGTAACAGTGGGGTCAGCTGTATACCAATGCTTATGTATTCACAGTGAAACATGTTGCTACACAGTGAAGCCATGTCTGTATAGATAGGCCTAATTAAAACACGAATTTTTTTACGCCATACGAAAGGCAGTTTAATGAAAAGACATTATTACTATGCAAGGTCATTGGGTTTGATATACGATGATGTTACATAAATTTGAACATCTGACTTTCTATTAATTGTTTAATTTCATTAACAAAATACAAATTTTATAGGCTACTTATAGGTTATGTTACCTGTGGGAGCAGGACCAATGTCAGCTGTGTCTTATTTTGACTGTTACAATCAGTGCTACACGAATGCATTTTTATAGCTCGACAAACGCATTCTCGCTGTAATGTGTAACGGAACTAAAGCTGCATCTACTTACTTACTTACAAATGGCTTTTAAGGAACCCGAAGGTTCATTGCCGCCCTCACATAAGCCCGCCATCGGTCCCTATCCTGTGCAAGATTAAGCCAGTCTCTATCATCATACCCCACCTCCCTCAAATCCATTTTAATATTATCCTCCCATCTACGTCTCGGCCTCCCTAAAGGTCTTTTTCCCTCCGGTCTCCCAACTAACACTCTATATGCATTTCTGGATTCGCCCATACGTGCTACATGCCCTGCCCATCTCAAACGTCTGGATTTCAAGTTCCTAATTATGTCAGGTGAAGAATACAATGCGTGGAGTTCTGTGTTGTGTAACTTTCTCCATTCTCCTGTAACTTCATCCCGCTTAGCCCCAAATATTTTCCTAAGCACCTTATTCTCAAACACCCTTAACCTATGTTCCTCTCTCAGAGTGAGAGTCCACGTTTCACAGCCATATAGAAGAACCGGTAATATAACTGTTTTATAAATTCTAACTTTCAGATTTTTGGACAGCAGACTGGATGATAAGAGCTTCTCAACCGAATAATAACACGCATTTCCCATATTTATTCTGCGTTTAATTTCCTCCCGAGTGTCATTTATATTTGTTACTGTTGCTCCAAGATATTTGAATTTTTCCACCTCTTCGAAGGATAAATCTCCAATATTTATATTTCCATTTCGTACAATATTCCCGTCACGAGACATAATCATATACTTTGTCTTTTCGGGATTTACTTCCAAACCGATCGCTTTACTTGCTTCAAGTAAAATTTCCGTGTTTTCCCTAACCGTTTGTGTATTAACTCCTAACATATTCACGTCATCTGCATAGACAAGAAGCTGATGTAGCCCGTTCAATTCCAAACCCTGCCTGTTATCCTGAACTTTCCTAATGGCATATTCTAAAGCGAAGTTAAAAAGTAAAGGTGATAGTGCATCTCCCTGCTTTAGCCCGCAGTGAATTGGAAAAGGATCAGATAGAAACTGACCTATACGGACTCTGCTGTATGTTTCACTGAGACACATTTTAATTAATCGAACTAGTTTCTTGGAAAGCTGCATCTACACAGTTCAATATTCCAATCGCGTATGCGTGCAATCTGGGAATAATATTGAAAGAATCAAGTTTAAAAGGTACGTTCAATTAAGATGCATGAAGATTTTGTTTCTACATGGTGCGCCGTTTCGAACGTCGTATTCAGTGAGTAAATATATTAATTAATATTAAATATCAATCTTGCATTTATTGCTTTAAAGTTGAAAGAAAAGTTTAACCGAGTAGTTGCATCTTAATGTATTCATGATCATCAATTGGCGGGGAAACAGTTGGGGACAACGACTAAACAAAAGAACGACCTTGCGATAAATTGATAGCGATAAATCTAGCTGCAAAAATGATTGCAAAGCCTGACTGTGATTGGTTGGCATTCAAAATTTCGTTACACTTAATTGGTCGAAAATGGAATGACGTCATATAAACGAAATAGTCACACAGGTATTTAAAACACGGTATATTTTTGTCCAAAGCTCCCACAAACTGCTTCATAAGACCTAACTTAATATGTAATGGTGGGGTCAAGTAACGGCTCCAGAATAATGTCCTTCATTCCCGGTGTAAATGATTGTCTCCTAGGCCATTCTTTCCTCTCCCAATGGGAAGTCCTATCTCTGCTGTCCCTTCACACAAAAAACAAGGATATTTTGTAAAACCACTTTGTTCACGTAATAACAAATCAATGACTTTAAAATCACCACAAACAGACCACATAGGACTCTTGTGATTGGCTATCCAGCTAATTTACAAAAATAATTTTAACGAAAATCTTTCAATTCCATTCGTTATATTCTAAAGCAGGCGGAACCTAAAATATATTCTCACGCCACGATTTCTTTTAAATTTATGCACAATTTCTAAAATCTGCTAAAAAGTGCAGTTACATATCTTTTATTGCATCTGTGCGTGATATTTCGAGATTTTAGTAACTCATACAGACTATCTTCAAACACTTGTACAGAAGTAGCAAAAAAAAAAAAAACCGGACGACCCTTGTAGCTGATTTCAGAGCCTTGTTCACTCCAGAGCACGATAGACTATGGAGTAACGGTCAGCGCATCTGGCTGCGAAACCAGGTCGCCCGGGTTCGATTCCCGGTCGGGGAAAGTTACCTGGTTGAGGATTTTTCCGGGGTTTTCCCTCAACCCAATATGAGCAAATGCTGGGTAAATTTCGGTGCTGGACCCCGGACTCATTTCACCGGCATTATCACCTTCATCTCGTTCAGACGCTAAATAACCTAAGATGTTGATAAAGCGTCGTAAAATAACCTACTAGACTGGTAACTAAGACTTTCGTAGTTCAAATCCTGCCTGGGAAGGAAAGTTTTTTTTTTTTCTGTTCTTTATTCAAATTTATTCCTAATACTTTTCGATAGCTGGTAAAATTCATGTTCTGGGAATAATAAGTTAATTAAGTAGTAAAATATCGCTGCAATCGAAAAGTATTGGGAATAAATTTGAATAAGGAACAAAAAAAGGTTTCCTTCCCAGGCAGGATTCGAACCACGAAAGTCTTAGTTACCAGTCTATCATGCTCTGAAATCAGCTACAAGGATCGGTCCGGTTTTTTTTTTTTCCACTACTGTACATCAATGATTTTCCCTTGGTACACTTAATGTATATGTGTTATTCTTTAGGCCAGGGTTTCTCAAACTATGGACCGTGGACCACCTGTAGTCCTCGAGGTCTGCCCTTGTGGTCCTTCAAAAAAGACAGAAGAAAAAATAAAATTCAAACGAATTGCGTATCACACTATAGCTGAAAATCTCAGAGTTTGTAAATGACACATGGCAATCGCCTTTCACTTTTTGTCCCAGTACTGACATCTTATGAAATTTATTTACCCTACCCATCTATCGACTTCCCACTCTACTCTAGCTAAACAAGAGGGATTTAAAGCGCTATGAACGTGGTGTTTCTCGCTATCTTTTCCGTGCACATCTGGCGCCATGCCTGTAACCCAGCTAGGGACTACCCGAATTCATAACGGGATCAAAGTACCGAACCTTTTCATATATTTATGACTTTCTTAATAGTTTGCACATTGAAATGGTCACGTACTGTACGTCGTACACCAATAATAGAACATGCAAAATTGTATCTTTACTTGTTGAAAATCGGGCATGTTTCTGCATTAATTTTTTTGTATTTCTGTTTTTACAAATGACTATATAAGAAATATTCTTCTATTAACATTAACTTAATTATTTAATACTAATATAAAATTAATTGAATTAAATCAATCTTAATTAATTATTTCTACATTAAAATGTAAGCATACTGGTATTAAAATATGCTACATAAATTACACATTTGCTTTCGAAGGGAACAAGAGTAAGGTGGTCCACGGAACTGTTCTGACTTAAAAAAGTGGTCCCCACCAGAGACCTGCATCAGAGCGAGCGCGGGATATCGTTATCAGTCCAGGAAGGCACTGACGGAATGAATAGCGATCATCTACGAATATTTCCGATAAATCACGAAGTAAAGAAACACACCGAGCGATCGGGTCTGAGGACGAGCGCTCGGTGTTCATGAGTGCTCTTCCGGTAGCAGTAAGCAGTAGGTGAATTGTAGACTTGTCTAATCAGTACGTTACATCAAAACGAATGTTGAAGATGATTCAATAGTATCGACGTCGATCTCAAGCAGATGCTCGGACACAGTCTCTGTTGGTGGTAAAAGATTACAAGACACGATGTCGAAAGTATATACCGAAAATAAAATTAAATTAGCAGAGTATTGGAAAAAAGGGAAAGCAGTTACTAGCTCTGCTTGGACTAAATTCAGAGGAGTAAGGGATAAGAATACCTTAAAGTACATAGGATTGTCCACACCAGGTGGCCCGGGTTCGAATCCTGGTCGGGGCAAGTTACCTGGTTGACGGTTTTTCCGGGGTTTTCCCTCAACCCAATACAAGCAAATGCTGGGTAACTTTCGGTGCTGGACCCCGGACTCATTTCACTGGCATTATCACCTTCATTTCATTCAGACGCTAAATAACCTAAGCGTCGTAAAATAAAAAATAAAAATATTCCCAAGTTAGTATGAGTAAAGTTCATACTACGTCCGAGATGAAACAAAATATATCGCTACTAATTTATTATTTGCATTTCATACATCGATAGACATTTTTAGTTATCACGTATTAAATTGTAATTTGTCTGTTTTATATACGTTTTATAGTAATATAACCAAACATTTCATTTGCATTTACAGTAATTATCACGATTAATTGTTAAACTAAGTAGGAATGAAATATATTTATACAGAAAATCATTTCAGGCTATTTCAATCTAAACAAAGAAAAATGTGTGTAATTAATTAAATTTCCACTAAATATATATAATTGTTCAGAACAATCGAATGATTTCTATAATGATTATTCCATTGTAGGATGAAATCATTCGAATGCATGAATGAATTGTTCAATAAAATTGCAGTATGTTGATTACTCATTCTATACGTAGGTCTATAGTCTGAGAGCAGCGCTCTTTTTTCTAATCGCCATGTAGGTCAGGTGTTTAATTTAATGAAGATCAGGGTCAGATTCTGGGGCTGTTAGAAGAGTCAGTACGCAACACCTACACAGAACATTCAAAGCTTATCATTCTATTGTTGCGTCATATGATTCTGAACTCGAAGCTCTTATCATTATCATAAAATGGAACATATTCTGTTATGCGAGTACATATTTTGTATAACTTCATACGGCTTGTTGTGGTGGTAAGCAAAGTTAATGAATAATCGAGTGATATTGTGAATATTTCTATTATTTCGAATGGTTTTGATAATCAAATAATTCGAATGAATTCATTCGATTTCTACCAATACTGCACTACGCAGTACTGTAGCATACTGCTTCGCATACAGTCGTTGAAGCGAGCGCTCGTTCTGACAGGGGAGCGATCCCCCGGGCGATCTCGAGCGAGCGGAGGCCAAACCCGAGCTCGAGCGATTACACACGAAGAGCATTCGGTAAAACCGATCTCAGATATCGTTAAGCATCGCTCTCTTGCAGGTCTCTGGTCCCCAATTCAGAAAAGTTTGAGAAACGCTGCTTTAGGCTATACCAAGAGCACTTGCTGCGCAGTTGTTCCCGCTTAACCTCATGGGCATATGAATGTAAATGTTGCTTTTGTGGCTATGAATGCAGTTTGAAAAAATTACAATATTTTTATAGTTAATTTTATTTTGGATTAAAATGTAACTAAATAAAAAAAATGAATACTTCTACAATTACTTTCTCAAAATTTCAGTTTGGTCTATATATGCCCATTTTCCATAGACAGCCTAAATCCAGGATTTTATGTTATGCACATTATAAAATATAAATGCAATGCTGATTATGACTTGCCGCCTAATCACTCAGAGGCTACAAATTAATTAATAATTGATTATTTGTCTGATAATTCCAACGCCGCTTATACAGGCGATAAGAGATTAGTAACTAGAAAAGCTTAAAACAGCAGAGAACTCTTTAGAAAACAGTTCTGATGCACAACAAACCGGATATCGGTAAATTACACACCTGTTAGCACACGCGAATACTTGGCGACCAGAGTGGCGTCCCCTCTCCGATTGCCACATTCATTACTGTACGGAGATCGTAGAACTTAGCTTGACAGTGCTTCATTCGATTATAAAAAATTATCTGTAGCAGTTACTCTGTTAATTGATACGTTTGAATTTCTTAATAATAGCGACTTGGAGTTAAAAAATAATGATAATTGTGTCGTCTGTTGTATAAGTTGTGATCTTGTGTTAAAAGTGTGACAGAAAATCAGAATGTTAAATTCTACTTAAATTATTAACCTTGAATACATTTCAAAAATACAGATCGCAGTGTTAAAAATTGTAATTGCTGTTAAATACTACATAAATTAAGTTATTTAAAAGTCAATACTTTTCATCTAGATTGCTGTCTCATACACTAAAGCAGCGTTGCCAGACAGAGACTAAACGGAGCGGAGCGCTCCACTAGACTGGTTGCGTGCTCCGGTGTTTCCACAGACATAAGCAAGTTCACGCTCCGATCTAGCTCCACAACCGGTTTTGGAGCTTACAACTCTGACACTACTGCACTAAAGCGTTAGCAATGTTTAGGGATATTTTTCAATAATGAAGATGAATTACTGGTTTCTTCTTCTTCTTCGTGTGAAATAATACACTACATACTTTTCTGTTAGTTCAAAGACTTGTTAAGGCTGTAGTTTCAACCTATTTAAAGTTCAATACATGTATTTGATAGTCAGGCCAACAATTCAACGAGGTTTCATTGGGTGGATGTGACTACATTTCCAGGAAAGATTTCTGAACTCCTAATGTCCTGAAAGAAAAAAATTGTATGATGGTTTTGAGTTCATTGCAAGCTAACGTGTAATATATATTTTAATTTCCGTAACGCTCGTGAAAGAGGATTCATGGATAATTACATTCATTTTCGCTTATTGTGGCAACTTGTGAATTTATTTTTGACCTGTGAGGCACAGTAAATTTCGTAGAAAGCTGAAATCTATAATCTGCGTCCATATAGGCCTATTGTTACAATAGGTTTATAAAATTACAGATGAATCATTTAGTGAAATATTAAGTTTTTCGAGTTGTCTGCTCTGTTTAGGTAATTCTAACTTCTTTCAGTACAAACGTTGAACATCCTAATATTCTTAAAATCACTGTGGTGTCAATTGAGTACGAACAATACTTTCAGGAGTACGTTTGTTGCGTTTTTTTTTGTGAACTATTTTGGAACTAGATAGATATAGCTTGAAACAATAAGCAGTCAGTAATGTTTTCGTATAAATATTTCTGTAACAAGTACAGTGTTTTTGAAGTGCAATTTACTTACTTCAAGTCAAGAATGTTGCAGGTCATACTTTAAAGACATTATTTTTACTAATATTTCGAAATTATATTTCGAATTTGAATTTGAAGGGTGTTAGCTTCAAAGTTTTAAATTCGATTTTTAAATTCGTATTTGAAGTCTGTATTGTATTTAATAATCGAACATATTTGTTCTAAAACCATTCTGAACATATTTAGGGTTTAAATTTGGGGTAATGAAATTTGTTTTATCTCAACTATGCACGACAGAGTACAGATAATGAGAAGGCAAGGTGTGGACATACATTACGGCATAAAACCGTTGTATGTTATATCCACGGTTTTTGGATTAGCTGCATTTTCTTGTGATAGAAATACGAAAAAGAAATTTTATGGTAGAAAAGTCTGGACTCTCTTTGCATTTATTTTGCAGTTCTTATCCATGATCTCTTTCGTGCACAGGTACATTAAGATGAACTATACAAAATACTCATTGAGACTTGTTATAATAGTAGGAGCTTCAGTTTCCATCTCTCTTTTCGCCTGCACTTTAGCTTCTCTGCTTATTGGAGCTTTGCTTCACGGCTCCGATATACGTGAAATCATCGCCAAAATGCAAACAATAGATGCATTCTTACTTCAAAATAATTCTGCAAGGAGTTACAGTTACAGAAAAATGCGTCGGACACTCTTGATAGAGCTGACGGTGGTGATTTTACTACTTGTACCCGTCTATTGCTATGATGCTTTCGTGTTGGGGAAAGGAACATATTACATTGATCTACTGTTTACATATCTTGCTCACTTTACCAATGCCATTTTCACGCTGCAGTTCATAAATATTGTATTATATCTGACTCACAGATCTCAACTTTTGAACAAAAAATTGTTAGAATTGGATGAAGATTACCTTCGGGATGGAGAAAATTTCCAAACGGTAGAGAATAATAGTCTTCGCGAAAACTTGACGCCGAATTTTAATCTGTATTCTAGAAATTGTTTACCCAATACTTTTTCAGATAGCAAACAATATTCTAGAGTACCTCCAATGTTTATTAAAAATTCGAGTGATCGAAATGTATTAATAAAGAAACTGGAAGTCGAAAGGATGCACACGTCTAGAAAGATACACAACGATTTGTGCGATATGACATGTCTCATAAATTCCTCTTACGCTTTCGCTATACTTTGTCTCATTACTCACGAATTTTTGTCATTAGTGTGGACCTTACACTATATACTAAAAGAGATATCGGAAGTTGGCACTTCCCTGCACGAAATTGTTTCTGATCTGTTTTGGGTGATAATAAGTTTAGCCACAATGTTGGCGATAACTGTATCTTGCCACTTCGCCACTTCTGAAATACATCGAACAACTGATGTGATACAGAAGCTATTGCTGAGACAGTCTTTGGATCCGGATGTGATCTTCGAGTTGCAACTGTTTTCATTGAACTTGCTAAGCAATAAGGTGAAGTTCACGGCATCTGGCTTTTTCACTTTGGATTTGTCCCTTTTCTGCACCATTGTTGGGGCTACAGTCTCGTACCTGGTCATCTTGCTTCAGTTTAACTGAAGCGCTATACATTGTCTTAGGGTAGTCAGTTTTCCCGTATTGCACCGAATGTCCCGTATTTTGTCTGTATAGGTTTGTCTTTTACTGATTTCATACTGGTCGTCCAAAATCCCATATTTACGGACTAGTAACAAAATGAATTTGTACAACAATGTTGTAACTTGCTTAGAAAAGTCACATAACTTCTCTGAGAAAAATATTTTCAAACATCTGAGTCCACTAAATTTAACATGTGTTTGAGTTTTCGGAATTTGAATGCACTGCAGGTTCCTTGAACTTCACACATATCTGTGCATATTTGAATACAGACAATTTTTTGAGGAAATGTCTGTGCACCGAATTTTGACAAAAAATGAAATTTTGGTTTTTATCGTTTTTCTGTAGTTTAATATGTGTAAAATGAAAATGATTTTATTTCTTGTAATTGTCAGCTTTTATGCCTATCTTTAGCAAAAATAATTCTTAATGCAAAAAATGTTATCAATGATTTTTTTTCCAACCGCTCAGTGGAATTTTAAATTTATTTAGCCGATTCTATACATAAAAGCATGTTACATATGCCCTATTTTTTTTATACATTTGTATCTTTTATGAATTCTGAGAAAAGTGCAACCAAATTTGAGGAATTTAACATTGCAAGATATGGAAACTTTGACACAATTTTTCTGCACTTTTTTATTTTTGTGATATTGGTGTACTTTCCTCAGAAAGTATTGTACCCAGAAAGCTGAAATTAATGTACAATATCAATTTGATGGCATTTTACACAGTAGGTTAAAATTAAGATTATTTCTATCTTCGGCAAAAATAAAAAATAATTTGTAGTAATTCTTAATGAAAAAAAATGTTATGAATGAAAAAGAAATGCCAACCGCTCAGTAGAATTTTAAATTTTTTTAACCGGTTGTATACATAAAGGTACCTATGTTACTTATGATCTATTTCTTCTACACTTGTATCTTTTAAAACGTCTGAGAAAAGTGTACTCAAAAATTGAGGAATTTGTTATTGTAAGATATGGAAATATAGTCTCCCCTCTTAATTTGAAGAAGATATGACTAAAATACGAACTATTCACCACAATGAAAGTGCAAATGCAAAATGGGTCAATTTATTTACCTATGTCAATTTAGGCTAAGTCCCACACATGTGAACGTTGATATCGTACTGGCAATCTACTCCAAGTTCGAATGGCTATGTGGAAAAGTATTTTGAGTTATGAAAAATAAGTAGAGCGATGAGATTAGCAGATGTTTCACAGTTATCACGAAATCTGAGATAGAATTTAGCGTCGTGCATTATAGGCGCTATGTTCTGTTCAAGTATGTCGACTACGATGAAGTTCGATATTCGCCGATGTTCGCTCTGCAGGAGGAGACCTGTCGTATTTGTTCCACCTTGTTATAGAAATATAGCTGGCGTCAGCATTTTTGGCGTGTGTCCTACAGTATAGTGCCCAGTTTGTGAGCATGTTGCTGGTGCAGCTGAGAATGATACCACTTCCTATACACGTCACATCAGTCATTTTCCAAACACAGTTGTCAGATTAACTATGGTAAAGGTAAGACACTAGCACTTAACGTTCCCATTACTTATTTAACACGCCAAAAACGATGACGCGGACTGTACTCGCTGTCCTCTACTCCTACCATTTGTTGTTTTAACAGTTTAATGATTTCAGCACCGGTCTTGCAATTATTTCTTCATATAAAAAAGAGTAAAATTATAATGTCTAGATTGCCTCTCTCATGTTCTAACATTGCAGGACACTTGTACAAGTCACAAATTGTAGTCATAGTTGTAATTTATTTTTGAAGCAATGAACATAGATCCAACCTTGCTACCTAATGCTAAATGTGAAACAAAGTATCAATAACCACATATTTTGTACTGTACACTAATGCGATGAATTCTGTTTATAAAAATGTGTAATTTTCACTGGCAGTCAGTAAATGTATTGGATAATATGGTTGCACAAATCCGTTTCAATAGTTTTTAAGCTAAATCACGAATAATAATAAAACTACAATAAAATAAGATGTTATAAGCAAATAACTGTGAGTGTTCTTACATATGTACGCACGAAACTATGGCAATAATATGGGATGGTGTGCATATAGGGTTCTATAAAATAATGTGCATTTTTCTTCCTATATAAATCACAACTCGAGGTTAGACTTTAGGCTGTCGCTTATTGACATTCTGCAAACTTTACAGTGCCTTGTCCACAATCAAGTTTATATAATGGAAATATGAGAAATTTTCTTTCCAAATCTACATTCTTGAGTATATGATATACCTGTACCGATGGATGTTTTTGAACTTAAACTTCTCTCTACATGACCGCTGTGGTTGCCATATAAACGGGCTGTTAACGCCCTCCTCGTATGTAAAATGAATTAATAAAAAAGTTATTTATGATCCATGTTCTTAAAGGATCCTTTTTTTTGGCACGAGTGTAAAGTTTGTGAAGCGAGGCCTATTTTCTTCATGATCACGGTTTCATGACCGTCTAAACCGGCCGTGTATAGAACAAAGCGGTTGGGTAAAGTTGAATGATATATCTTCTTGCAATGAGTACTATTGATGTAACCTCAAAATAATATGGGCAAAAATATAAATACGAATATAAAATATGTTACGTGTAATACTTACGTCATGAAAGATCGAGGCACGGAATTAATTTCTTACTGAATGACGTTTTTGCGGTGCGTCAAATGATTAGTTACTTTTTTAAGCACTAGTGTTTTAAAGACTCACTTTACATATGGATAACTTTGAGTAAAATGCAACTTCAAGCACTATCGTAAAAAAATGTTATTTCTATGGTTATAGTCATGACCATTACAGGAGTGCTGTTTGGAGGCCTACAGTAATAAGCTGAAATTGCTGTATCCATAAGTGTAGGAGAGCCATGCTATATACACTGTTATATTCATAGAACAATGCTATTCTCACGTACACTTAATGTATATATGTGTTGTTCTTTAGGCTATACCATGAGCAGTAGCCGAGTACTTTTTCCTGCTTAAACTCATCAGTAGAGCCCAGTTTTTGGTCACATTGAACGACAAGTTTAGTGAACACATACCTGTACTCCTTACTGGTTTGTACAATGAACGATGCGGCAAGGACTCAGCTACTGATATTGGACATGTATGATCTTGTACAGTCAGCTTGCAAAATAAATTAAGTGTATTCATATGTAAAATACCGTTTTCAGAAATATTTATATTACAAGAAAGACGTATATTGTTAACGATTTTTAAACAAATAGACCTATCCTACTAAAATTTAGTTTAATTTTAATTGCAGAGTACAGGGGAAAACAATCAAAATCTCAATTCTCTTAAGCCTAATATCATCTTGTAGTGCAGTATATAACTGCAAAATTTATTGCTGTTCCTAATGAAAGAGTAGGAAAGGATGACTATGCGTGGGGATAATACCCCTTTACAAGTTTTGATAAGAAAACCACATAAATTTTGCAGTATCGTACTAAATTAAATGATGAAATCACTCTTAAGAGAATTGTGACAATGATTGTTTTTCCCTTATACAATTGATGGATTTGAGGGAGGTGGGATATGATGATAGAGACTGGATTAATCTTGCTCAGGATAGGGACCGATGGCGGGCTTATGTGAGAGCGGCAATGAACCTCCGGGTTCCTTAAAAGCCATTTGTAAGTAAGTAAATACTCTTCAATTGTTGTAAACAAAACATTGCAAGACTTTCACAACAATAAACAACTACGCCTGTAAGCTCTGTTCAAACATAAAAAAAAATAATTTTACGACTGTGATATTCTTTAAATCTATTAGGTCTGTAGTGAATGCCTATGTATATTTTAAAGTTTTCAAACGAATATGTACCCCTTATTTTATGTAAATAATTTATGTGTTTCAAGAAACTTCTTTCACCTTCACAAGAAATTACTGCTGCATATATAAAATGTAATACATAGATATACGTATGTGTGTACTGGCAAGATCCTCGCCCACCAAAAGATGCAAATCTTTACTAAATGTCAACGAGTCAGATGAGGTGGTGTGTGTTGTGTATTTATAATCGATACCTAACCATGTTACCATCGACATCCTTTTTCTATTACCTCTTGCGCTGACTGTACAAAATATGTCATGTGCGTGAACTATCGTCTATTCTCCACAGCACAGCTAACCTGTTTTCTTCACTCCGTGACCAAACGCTGGTCTTGACTCATGAGCATATTATGAGAGTGTTGATTCTGTGACTATACCTGTCAGTAAGAAAATAAGTAAACTATTTAATAGCTAGACTCGTGACGAAATAACAGTGTTCTCTTCGTACCTATACGAAACTAAAATGAAATATATTTTTTATTATCTTTGTATATCATGATAAGTAAAGTTGAAAATGCGACATTTATATTCCACACTTGTTTTGCATTTTTCCATTACTAATTTGCAGTTCATCACATATTATTGTAATATTTTTCAGTATATATTTTCTGCATTTTAAAATATTGAAATGACTTGCATTAATGAAATGCTTGGGCGAAGGCACGTTTATTAATGCAATATCAGAAGGCATGCTAAAATGGCCGTCCTTCAGATGCGTTTTTGTAAGAAATCTTTTCTATCCGGTAGTGAGTTTTCTACCACATTCATAATAATATTACACCAAGAATAGTACATTATGCAACGAGCCTATAATGGTAGTAATTAAGACGCGAGTATGTTTATGAAACGAGTGTAAGCGAGTTTCATAATTTTCATACGAGCGTCTTAATTACCATTATAGGCAAGTTTCATACGACTTTTTATGCTCGACCATATTTCTAACTTGAAATTATTCATAAGTATTCATGTTATTGAATTGACCTTGTGCAATAGCCTACCTCGTAAATTGTGAGATGTGCGCACACACAAAAGTATTGATTTTTTCCAAGACACAGATGTCGACGACCTTGATATAATCCAGAGAGTAAAAGGTAAAAAAAAGGTAAAGGTATCCCCATAACATGCCATGAAGGCATTTGGGGGGCATGGAGGTAGAGCCCCATGCTTTCCATGACCTCGGCACTAGAATGAGGTGGTGTGGTCGGCACCACGCTCTGACCGCCTTTTACCCCCGGGAAAGACCCGGTACTCAATTTTATAGGAGGCTGAGTGAACCTCGGGGCCGTTCTGAAAGTTTGGCAACGAGAAAAAATCCTGTCACCACCTGGGATCGAACCCCGGACCTTCCAGTCCGTAGCCAGCTGCAATCTAGAGAGTAAAAGAAACATTAATCTTGATATATTGATATAACCTTGAAATTGAATTATACATTGAAAAACGAGATGGCAAATTGAATTTATTTGAATATTATTTACAATTAACGCTAATTATTATAGTAATAGAACTGACTTTATTTCAAATGTAGGTTATTTTTGTGCAATTGGTGAAATCGATACTTGCGCTTTCATATGGTGCTTTCTGATTGGCGGAACACCTGAGCTTTAATGAATAGGTGTACTTTAATGAGGTCCATTAAAGGGCTGCTACCAGGTGTATAATTACTACATTTCGGCATGGTCGAGCATAAAATAACTTATTGCACTAAAATTTAAAACCATTTTCTGAAACTTGGAAAATGGGTGTAATAAACAAAGCAAATAACTAATAAACTTCAAAGTCTAAATTCTTACATTGTAACTAGACAGCGGATGCGGGATGACTTATCGTTGAATGTAGGTGCACATTTGCTATATGTTACAATTTTTTCATTCAGATCATTGGCTGAAGAGGTTTTAAACTTAAACAGACGACGTGAACATGCTATTGTATCTCCGTACAGTCAGAATGAAAAGAAAAGTGACGTACTGTAGCACATACCTCGTCATCATTGATGGATTTTTTTTTTAATTTTAGTAGGTTATTTTACGACGCTTTATCAACATCTTAGGTTATTTAGCGTCTGAATGAGATGAAGGTGACAATGCCGGTGAAATGAGCCCGGGGACCAACACCGAAAGTTACCCAGCATTTACTCAGATTGGGTTGAGGGAAAACCCCGGAAAAAACCTCAACCAGGTAACTTGTCCCGACCGGGAATCGAACCCGGGCCACTTGGTTTCGCGGCTAGACGCGCTAACCGTTACTTCACAGGTGTGGACTCATTGATGGAATTACTAGCGTTGCAGTAAACGACGATATAGTCTCGTAAGTTGTCGAAGCTGAATCGTCTTCGCCTATCCTGCAGGATAACACAACTGCACACATTGCGTTGCAATATTACTATGAACGGACCGTACTCGTTCTGTACGCTGCTGTACTCGCCAGGTACACAAAAGACGGACGACGCGGCACGTGCCATATACTCTGATACGAAACAACTTCACTTTTCCTTAAATCATCCCGCATCCACTGTCTAATTATAACAATTTAACATTCGTTTTAGCACGCTATAAATAAATTCCGTTCTTCGCTGATTTCATACTCTCTTATTTCAACTTGATGAAATTATTTAGATATATCATTAATTAGGCCCATTTTAGCTGTGCTAGTTCCTCAGTAATAACTCAGTAATTTACACTGAATTGCGAAGATTATGTCCACAGTACTGGATTTTTTGCACAAACAATTTTTAGAACTAAACTATTGTGTAACGTTTGTTTAGAATAACAAAAACAGGTATATATGTCAAATATTCTTTGTGAAACGATTAGCTTTTAATGCAAAAGTTCCTGTTTCTTATTGTATAGACTCCAAATAATGTTAAAAGAATATTGAGTGAGAGAATACCATGACATGTTTCGAAATGACACTACAGAAAAATGAAGGATATGTATGTACCGGTACCATTTGCATTGAAGGCATAAGAGATTCGAAGACTTAGTGGTGTCGGACACTGAGTCGGTAAGGAATAATGAGAAAATATGAACAGGACTGAAGTGACTTTATATGAAAAAAGTGCTAGACATTGAAGATATGGAAGATATGAAGACATTATGAAAGCAGAAATGTCATACAAAAAAGATGTATGGGGATGATGTTGACTTTGTTTCATTTATTAAAGTGAAGAATATTAAGGGAATGTTAGACTTGTGTTAAGTGTTGATTGTGAACTATGTTCTCCAATAAATTTTTTAATTACAATAAATGAAATTAGTGTAAGAAAGAAATATATACACGTGTATAACTAATGAAGTTGAGATATGAGTAGAACTCGTATATTATTGAAGTTTTAGGACTTTAAAATTGACTTCTAGGCACCTAAAATAGACAGCATTACGGTAAACAGTGACAAAAAAGACAAAAAAATTACTGTAGTTAGAAGCTTAAAGGCCCATTCACAATGAAAATTAAACGTAACCGTAACATAAACACAGAAGTTTGCGCCCAGGCTACCAAATGGGATCATTCACAATGATTCACATAAGCATTGACATAAACATTACCGTAAACATTAACACGAAAGTTTGCAAACTCCAAACTTTCATGCTTATGCTTACGTGATTTGCAAACAGTACACAATCGTGGAGCGCTGAAGTATACGACAGAATATGAGGAAATGGCGTCGTTGTGGTGTTCCCATAGTTACCAAGTATCTTTGCGGTTATGTTTATGTTTCCATCGTGAATGCTCTTGATTTTACCGTAGCGTTTACATTTTTAAGTTAACGCTTACGTTATGTTTAATTTTCATTGTGAATAAGCCTTTACTTTTGTTATGTCTAAAGTTACTAATAATTATTCATGAATATATCGGCTTTATTGCTGTATGACCGCTGATACATAAGTGTTAATATTATGATTAATTCATTAATTTGCCAATGAATTCACAGTTAACATATTATTATTCATAATATTTGTCATTGCAATACATAAAAAAGGGTTTTCTCTAAGTTTTCTGTTGTGAAACTTTCCCTTATCTGAGACAGAACCATGTTATAAATGGGGGGAAAAAAACCTTTCCAATAATACCGAAGTAATGGGTGCATAACATTTTTCATTATGATTTTTTATGTAGCCTATACCCTCCCGCATTCATTAAATTTCTACAGTCTCCTCAAGTACTCAACAAAACCAATGACGTTCCAGGAATTTATTGATTCCTACAACCAAACTATTACAAGATGTCTGAACTAAACTCACCGCAAGATATTCGAAAGTTTCTCTTTCATTGCTACATGGAAAAATTAAGAACACATATTCACAAGAGAGAACTAGACATTTTAAGCTCTAAAAGTTTAAAATTGATTACAATTGGCAAAAAATGTATTTTAAGCACCATAACACCTCTTCATAACGTCCATATATTATAAAAAAAGTGAAGATATTTAACTGGTTTTACATTATCGCTATAGGAAAGAATAAACATTTAGCCAAAAATCCTAGGCTTAAATATTATATATGTACGGTATGTTGTTATTTTCCCGATAAAATATCTTTGTTGTAGAAATTATTACATTTATACAGGGACATTATTTTATTTTTACTTCAATTTTTATTGTACCTGAGTTTTTGAATGTACTTCACTCACTTCACTTGAATGTACTAGTAAACTTCCAATCGCCCACCACACAGAACCAAGGCCGTATATGGAGTCAAAGTCGTCTTATGGTTATAGTAAACAGTACTAAGTTAGTGAGTATAATACGTTTCAGAAATATGTTCGCGTTTTACAGTGACGAAAGAGCTTTCAATATTGAATCATATTTTCGCACAGGTACTGTCGTCCATTTGCTTAGTCGCATCCCGATTTCCTCCACCCGTTCCTGCTCACCCCTCTATACAGACTAGTGGCATTACTGTCTTAGCTCTTTTCTAAAAACATTAATTTCTGTTAGGAATTGGACGTCTACGTAATATTATACAACTGTGTAAAATAACTTAAATAAAAGGCCTCGTTAAGTAATTAACTGTCACGTGATTCCCTTCCCCCTTTCTACGACCCTGCGACATAACCACTTGGACGGACAGTAGATAGCATGTCTGAGCAATTTTATCTTTTCGGATCGAACAGAAATGAAGATTGAGGTAAGGTAGGCCTACCCTTTTATAGAGTAGGTACAGAGTTATTTCAACATGAGTTACTAGTACGAAGGACGAAACTGGTAATTGGAATTAGGTACAATAGTCTATAGTGCGATAATATGCGCAAAAGAACTGAAGCCTGTATCGAATTGAACGGCCACCATTTTCAAAAATGTGTTTAAATATCCATAGTATGATTATTTATCAGTTTAACTTCACTCTCTAAAATGTACGGTAAAGTGCTGTAGACAGTATAATAAACACTGCATGATGAATACGTCCGAATGGATAGCTCAGTTCGTGAGTAAAAACACTTATTGTTAATACTGTACTGTATTTTGATTAAACATAAACCTAATGAAAATTGTCAAACTCAAAATCGCGATATTTCCTAGTTTACGTAAATGGATGAACTACTTTTCTTCCCTCCTATACCTAGTAAAGTGATTTGTTTGTATTTTACGCCAGTATCATCGAACTCCAGTCGTGGAAGGGGGAAGCAAAAGGTGTTTCCAGTTCTCAAGCGTTAATCCAAAGGTATAGCCAGGTTAATATTAGAAATGTTAGTAAAAATAAAATGATGTCCCTGTATAACGTTAGTACTACCAATAACGGCAAAATAACATTGCGAGTACCTACTTAAAAACAAAACCAACAATCTTAACTTGTGTAAGTCTTCTTTCTTACAATTAAATTTATTGGATGTAAGGCCGTTAAACAGGAATTCTATGTCTGTGTAGGTATTAATTCCTGGAGAAAAATGTGTAGGATCCAGGTTCCAGGGCCCATTCCTATACCAGCATCAGAAACCAGGACTATCACGAAGACTACTTCACCTTGCCTATTCTTAACTATTGGGGCTAATATATGAAATGAGGAGAATGTAGAGATTGTTGGGGGAATGACAAATGAGAACGGGAGTACTTCGAAAACCCTCTGCAAAGTCTACTTTGCCCAACACAAATTCCATCACAACTTGGCGGGGATGGACCGCCTGAATGGAAGACCAGAGCCACAGGTGCATACTGGTTCGGTCCCATCATATTCACACCTCAAATATACAGTACTAATTCGGTCCGAACTATGCAGTTATAGATAAGTGATATATAGTACGTTCGTAGCTCGGCCGGACCGTTCCGCGGCTGCAGCGCTACTCTGGCGGGGGGCGCGCCAATCTTCGCCCAGTCCAAGGCCAAGGCCGTCGCGGAACGGTCCGGCCGAGCTACGAACACACTGTATTAAAGAGACGGTTAAGTATATATTATGAACTAGCTGTTGTATCGAGGCCACTGTTGCCAACATATCGCCCTACAATCTCGCTAACTTTTCAACAAAAAGTAGCTAAATCTCTCAAAAGTTTGGTGTGTGGATAAGCTTCAGGGCTTCTACCGCGTTGTCTTGGTGTTGGTGGCTGACGTTTCAACCGCTGTGTTGTGGTCATCTTCAGAGCAGTTGTTGGATAAGGAAATAGTCTGCGAATTGGTATATATATGTAGTATAGTAGAAGCCCTGAAGCTTATCCACACACCATGTACACCAGCCGCGGAAGCCTACGCGAACACTCTCAAATGTTTGTTAAAATATCCCCAGAAATTTCGCTAAAAATTATAATAATAAATATCACTAAATAAAATTAAGAAAACATACATATGCGGAGAAAAATAACATTTCCTCGTTGTCACCCTCTTCTGCGGAGTCTGGTTGTATTGTTGACGGCTGTGATGTTGAGGTGGAAGGTATGGGAACAGCTGATTGTGAATACACTGCACTTGAGCCAATTACTGACATTACATTTTCTGGCAAATTGTAGGTGTGGAAATTTTCACCTAAGCGTTTGCCACAACTTTTTTGTGAAAGCTAACACTTTTAAACATATATTAAAATACATTAAAACCAGTAAAAACTACAGTCTCATTCACTTCACAAGAACTATCGGCACAAAATTCCTAAACTCAACTGCCTCGGTTCTATACGGAGTGGAAAATTTCCGTGTTGCTGGGAAGAACCAAGATTACATTAGCTGCAGCTCACGACTCGTCACGTTTCAATCGAAGATATCACCGTTTATGGGTGTTGGAGCAGTAGCATTGAGAGAGAGACCTAACTCGTGAGAATCATTAAATCAGCATCTTTCACCCCTGATCACAGATCACAAATATATGAGATCAGGGCTTACACGTATGAATCATTAGACTACTCAGTTATACACCCATGCCTCTTCCAAAACTAAGAAGTGCATGACTTCAGTTGAATGTTTTAACTTAAAAGAAAGAAAGAAGAAAGTAGAAGAATATAAAAATCAGCAGAAAAGTCGCTAATCGCACTTTACAAAATTTGTCGCCGAGACTGATTCAAAATTCCCTAGATTTAGCGAGTTATCGCTAAATATGGCAACACTGATCGAGGCGTTTCTTTCCAGCACGCACTCGTATGTGTAACTGATCTGGACAAGATACAGACAATATAATTAGTTATAATACATTGGAAATTCTTCTGAGTTGAAATCATTTTTTGTTGCTTCATTGTGAGTGATATTAAATAATTTATTTATTAATTATCTTCATCCATTCGCGTTTCAATAGCTTCTTTAAATTAAGTTTATAATTTGAAGGTATTCTTGTTACATAATACAGATTAATATTAAGGTTATATAGCTGTGCAGTTCAGTTGTATCCAACGTCTCAAGTCAACTGTAGTTGGTATACCGAAATCATCGTTTCAATATTCCACTGCGAGATTATCAAGATTATGATGATTATATAGCCGACTGAGTTGTAAATTAAAATTACTTTATTGTTCTTATTATTTCTGTAGAAATTATCACCACCACCACCACCACCACCACCACCACCACCACCACCACCACCACCACCACCACCACCACCACCACCACCACCACCACAATATTCTTGTCCCTTTCGAATTTTTCAGAATTTTAATTTTCTCGCCATATTTATTTGGTCTATAGTTCGTTGCAAATATATATGTCCTTGATTCTTCCATTCGTTCAAAATGTTTTTTGAATTTTCTTCTTCTATACGACACCGTTGAAATCTTTTTTCGTTCAGTTGTTTTCTAACATCCACACTTCACCTCTTGATAGAAATTATCACTTCTATATTTTGTGAAAAAGTCCAGCTCATAACCTATGTGCATGAATTAATCAGCTTATATCATATTTGTATTCTATAATTTCGGAATATATATTTTTCATAAATTGTCCTACTTGATTTACGTACGATATTATTCTTCTCTATGTTAATACGTATTATATTATATAATTTCATTGTAGCTATAATTTTAATTTTAGTTTCTATTTTATTTTATTTTCTACATTCTTCTTATATTAATAATATGTTATATTATATAATTTCATTGTAGCTGGAATTTTAATTTTAGTTCCTATTTTATTTTCTATATTCCTCTTATATTAATAATATATTTTTTATTTTATTGGGTTATTTTACGACGCTGTATCAACATCTAGGTTATTTAGCGTCTGAATGATATGAAGGTGATAATGCCGGTGAAATGAGTCCGGGGTCCAGCACCGAAAGTTACTCAGCATTTGCTCGTATTGGGTTGAGGGAAAATCCCGGAAAAAACCTCAACCAGATAATTTGCCCAGACCGGGATTCTAATCCGGGCCACCTAGTTTCGCAGCCAGACGCGCTGATCGTTACTCCACAGGTGTGGACTTAATAATATATCTAAACTGCGACCGAACACGAGCGCTGCTCATTCGGTCCTCAAATTTTGTTAATATTATTGTTTCCTCTTTTTATATTGATTGTATTATTTTATTTCTATTTCTATTGTTCTTATTATATTCTGTAGTCTGATGTACTGTTCTGTATAATATGTTCTGTTCTATACTTGACAATGTTATAGCATCTTCCGATGCATTTGAAATTTTTAAATGAACATTTGAAATATTTTTAAAAATGATTAAAGCGTTGTAGTTTGAAAATTGGCATTCCAAACGATATTTTTAAGTTTAATTTATTTGAGTTTTAAAATGTACGGTAACTAGATATAAAAATGAATACTTATTTGCTTCTTCTTTGTCATTTGCTCCTTCTCTCTGTATTTGTTTCTTGTATATGTCTATTTGTATTCTGGTGGTATCGTAGAGAAAGCCTGATGGCCTTAAGGGATTAGGTATAGCTTACAGCAGTAAAATTTTTGGAAATATTCAACTTTATTTCCTCCATTACTGTATCTTGTACTTCTGCTACATGAAAAACATATTGTTACGATTTAAAATATATATATATATATATATATATATATATATATATATATTTGTTTTTGAAAATTCAAAACGGTGGCAGTTCACTGTGCAGTGATGACACATTTCCCTGATAACTCATAAACTTGTTAACTTTGTCATGTTCTCTCGCTTTATTTTATTGCTGAAACTCATGTTTACAATATCATGCTCTTTCAACTACATTCATTGATAAATAATATATTCTTTTATTTTGTGTTAGAAGAAAATACTGATATTTTACCATTTTTTAAATGAATTTATATTTTATCAGATAATCTATCAAAGGTAGAGAAGTGATCTTACATCATATTGTAGATATGACATGCATAAACACACATAAAAAATTTCATCACAGAATGTTGAATAGTTTTTGAGTTATGTGGGAAAGGCTTCATCACTGCACATTGAAATGAATTTAAGAAAAATATGACTAACTTTTTTAATCTCAAAAATATTTTTTTCGTGTAACCGAAGGACAGTGTTTTACACATACTAATTTTCATTATTATACAAGATACAGTAATGGAGAAAAAAAAAGTTGAATATTTCCAAAATTTTACTCCTGTAAGCTGTACCTAATCCCTTACCTCCGCCTGAATGAATGAATGAATGGATTATATGAACGTTATAAAATATAAATGCAATGCTGATTACGGTATGCTGCCCAATGCCTCAGAAGCAATGAATTAATTAATCATTTATTATTTGTCTGGTAATGCCAACGCAGCTTACATAGACGATAAGAGATTAATAACAGGAGGAGCTTAAAACAGTAAAGAACTCTACAGAAAACAGTTCTGATACACAACAAACCGGATATCGGTAAATTACACACCTGTGCTTATGCCCCGTTGTTAGCACACGGAAATATTTGACGACTAGAGCGGCGTCCCCTCTCTGATAGCCATATTCATTACTGCGCGGAGATCATAGAACTGAGCTTAACAACACTTCATTACGTATATAAAATTGTAGCAGTTGCTCTATTAATTGAAAGAACGAATTTCTTAATAATAGCGACTTCAAGTTTAAAAAATGATAACTGTGCTATGTGTTGTACTATAACTTGTGATCTTGTGTTAATAGTGTGACATATAATACCAGAACGTTAAATTCTACTTAAATTTTAAATCTGAAGGGGTACCGTTCTTTGAATTTGTATTTGAATTCAGCTACTTAGAAATCAACACTTTGTACCTAGATTGCTATCTCTTACGTTAATGTGTTAATGAATATTTACGGATATTTTTCAGTAATGAAGATGAATTAATGGCTTTTTCTTCTTCTTTTAAATAACATTCTACAGACTTGTTCTGGTTAGTTAAAAAACTTGTTAAGCCTGTATCTACAACCTACTTAAAATGCAATGAATATATTTGACACATAGACCAACAATCCTACAAAGTTTAATTGAATCGATCTGAATAAACTTCCAGGGAGGATTACTCAACTTTTACGGCCCAGAAAACATTGTGTGATGTTTTGTGTTTACTGCAAGCTAAGGTGTATATATATTTTTTTAAATTTCCGTAACGTTTGTGAAATAGGATTTATTAATAATTAAATTCAGTGTCGATTATTGTTATAAATTGTGAATTTATTTTTGAACTGTGAGAGACAGTTAAATTTGGTTGAAAGCAGAAATCTACAGTGTGCGTTCTTATAGGCCTATTCTTACACTAGATTTAATAAAATTACAGACGAATCATTTAGTGAAATGTTAAGTTTTTCAAGTTGTCTGTTCTGCTTAGGTAATTCTAACTTGTTTCAATGCAAAATTTGAACATCCTAATATTCTTAAAATCTCTGTGATGTCAATTGAAGAGAAACAAAAATTTATAGGGGATTATTGTTACGTTTTTGGTGAACTACTTTGGAACTAGATAGATATACAGTGAAACCTCTCATTTACGGATATCGAAGGGACGTAACAATCTGGCCGTAACTGGGAAGTGTCCTTTATTGGGAGGAAGACTCCCCAATCTAACAGTAAATTTATAATATGCATTATGTATCTCTTCACGCTGTAAATGAAATGTATTACTGTAGTTTAATTCTAAATACAGTATAGTGTATTACAGTAAATTCTTTGCAACTTTAAACTACAGTAGATAAGACTGAAAAGGAAAAATACAGTACTGTGCCAAGCAATTTTATTCTAAGTCTACAGTTATGCAGCACTGTAGTTTAAAGTTTTCAACTTAACCTTTACGTTCAGGTGCCATGTCTCTCGAAACAGAAAAACTGATTGAAGTGAAGAGAATAATACTATGAACCCTATCATGTTTTGAATACAATTTCACGATCGCGGAAATCTTGGACCCATCAGACAGGTTACATTTTATGATTTTGTTTATCCACCCGCTTCTAGCTAACAAGGGTATCCAGCTGGGCTGGTGCTAGCCTACGAGACCCTTATTGTCTTCTTTCATTTTAAGGAATTTCTGTACAGTTCTCAAAACTAAATTTTCCATTTTTGTAACATATTAGGTCTTGAAATCCAAGTTCTGTCAGAAGGTAAAGCAAGCTTTAGGAGTGTGAAACAGCTGTCCGTGTCCGTGTCTGAGAGTGTCCGTAAACTAGAGTTAAATTTATCATTATTTCTATATTATTTCAGTTGGGACATAGAAATCTGTCCGTATATGAGGAGTGTCCGTATCTTGGAGGTGTCCGTAAGGAGAGGTTTCACTATAGTTTGAAAGAATAAGCAATCTATAATGTTCTTGTATGAATATTTTTGTGAAAGGTACAGTGTTTTTTAAGTCCAGAATGTTGTACATCATACTTCAAAGGCATTATTTTTACTAATATTTTGAAGTTATATATATCGAACATTGAAATTGAATTTGGAGGGTGTTAATGTCTAAGTTTTAGATTTGATTTTTAAATTCGTTTTTGAAGTCTTTATTGCATTTAATACTAAACAATATCTGTTCCAAAACCATTTTCATTATATTTATGATATCCAGAGTGCATTTCCAATTACAAATATTTTCGATGAATTCTTACATTTTACGTCTTATTTGAGACTGGTATAACAACGCTTAAAATAAATCGACTCTTGAAAGTAATCAGGTATTGCATAACACAGTAGAATTGTACTGGCTATTGATATTTATTTTGGCTTAAAATTCTATACATTACACATATTTATTCACCGTGTTTGACATAACCAAATCCCTGTTTTCGGCCTAATCGATATAAAAATTAATAATTTTTATTTAGGCCACAAATTGAGAATTACATAAAAACTGAAAGGAAATTCTTTTGTATTACGATAGAAATAATTTTTATTTAATTTTTAATTTTTTTTGCCATATATCTATGTTTCTATAGATATTAATGAAGTTCCTTATTCTATTCTGTTCAAATGTGGAAAAAGAGGGCCAATTTCCGAAAAGTTAAGATATGTGATAATTAAATTTAATATTTCTTGTGTTTTGCTAGTTTTTTTGGTAGATACGAAGCCACACTTTGTACCAGAAAGATCATAATTAAATGAATAACATGATATATTATTCTCTGGACTGTGATTTATGAATGTGACATCTTCTTTCATCAACAAGGATCTAAAGACGTTATACACAATTAAACGAAAGAGTAGAGAATTGTAAGCGATTAAGACTGAAGATGTTTTATTAATGTATAATTCCAGCGTGCAGTATTTGTAATGTGAGGTGTGCTCAATCATATCTGGAAAACGTGCAGGCCTATCTGGCAACTGCTTTGACGTAACATGTGTCCTTGCGTTATGACTGTTTGGAATTAAAATTCCATATGCACAATATTTCTAAAAAAATTAACAAAACGAAAGAAGTAACCTTTGAAATAATCCTTATTATTAAAAAGAAATGGGTTTGAACCTTGGCTAATTAAGTTACCCAAACATGTGTGTCGTAGATGTAACTACAATAAAATTGTGTACTGTCAACATTCGATCCTGCACACCAAAACTATTTAAGTAATTGAACAGACATGATAAATAATCCGCAGGGTGCTTTTTGAGAGACTGAATTAGCTTTTAACAAGATAAACTAAATACGTAATTACAAATTACGGTACATAATTATTTTCCTAAATATTTGTTTAAATTTGGGGTAATAAAATTTGTTTCATCATCATCATCATCATCAACCATATAGTTTAAGCCTTGTTTGGCTCGTTCCGGTCTCATGAAGTATATACATTTTAAAATTGTTGAAGCCATCTTTTCCTGGGTCTACCTATGTTTCGTTTACCAGTTGGTCTGTAGTCGAATATTAATTTAGGAATACGGTCTTGAGTCATTCTTTCAAAGTGTTGCTTCCATTTATTCCTATATTCTGTGAGTTTTTCAATTAAATTGAATATATTCAGTTCTAGTCTGATGTCTTCATTGCGTTTCTTATCTAAGAGAGTATAACCTACTATACTCCTAAAAAATCTCATTTCTATCACCTCGATTCTTTTTTCTTCGGATTTACCTCACAGAAATAATTAAATTTGTTTATTTTATTTGTAAAACCTTCTTTTCTTGCATATGAGATATTGCAGCCCAGATAATTAAAAGCATTAATTTGTTCTGTCATTCTTCCATTCAACACGATTTTGCCTCTAATTGTTTCTAATCCTCTAAAGGCTAACACTTTTGTTTTAGTAGCCGATATAGTTAAGCTATTTTCTTGGCTAATTTTGTTTAATTTAAATATTGCCATTTGTATGTCATCTTCGGAAGCACAAATTAAAACCTGATCATCGGCAAAAAGTATCGTATCTAAGTTTATGTTTTATCTCAATATTATTCACGATAAAATATCCAAAATGAAAAGGGAATCTATTGATATATATTACGCCATAAAACCGTTGTATGTTATATCCACGGTTTTTGGATTAGCTGCATTTTCTTGTGAAAGAAATACGAAAAAGAAATTTTATGGTAGAAAACTCTGGAATATCTTTGTGTTTCTTTTGCAGTTGTTGTCAATGATCTTTGTCATGCACCGTTTTATTACGCTGAATTATGATAAATACTCTTTGAGAGTTCTTGTAACAGCGGGGGTTTCAGCTTACTTCTCGCTTTTCGCATGCACTCTAGCTTGTCTGTTTGTTGGAACATTACTTCATGCCTCCGATATACGTGAAATCATCGCCAAAATGCAAACAATAGATGATTCATTACTTCAAAATAATTCTTCAAGGAGTCACAGGAAAATACGTCGGATGCTCTTGATAGAGCTAGCGGTGATGATTTTACTACTTGCACCCATCTATTGGTATGATGCATTCGTGTGGGGAAAAGGGACATATTACAATTACGATCTACTGCTTATATATCTTGCTCACTTTACCTGTGCCATTTTCACACTGCAGTTTATAAATATTGTATTATATCTGAATCGCAGATCTCAGGTTTTGAACAAGAAATTGTTAGAATTGGATGAAGATTACCTCCGGGTTGAAGGATATTTGCAAGTGGTAGAAAATAGAAGTCTTCGCGAAAACTTGACATCTATTATAAATATGTATTCCAGAAATTGTTTAGGCAGTACTCTTTCAAATAACACACAATATTCTAAAGTAACTCCAATTATTATTAGAAATTCGCGTGGTCGAAATGTAGTTATAAAGAAATTGGAGGTCGAAAGGATACATACATCAAGAAAGATACACAACGATTTGTGCGATATGACATACCTCTTAAATTCCTCTTACGGTTTCGCTATATTTTGCGTCATTATTCACGAATTTGTGTTGTTAGTGTGGACCTTACACTACATACTAAGAGAGATATCGGAAGTTGACACTTCTCTGCACGAAATTGTTTGTGATCTGTTGTGGGTGATGTTAAATTTAGCCACAATGTTGACGATAACAGCATCTTGCCACTTCGCTACTTTTGAAATAGATCGAACAACTAATGTGGTACAGAAACTGTTGCTGAGACAGTCTTTGCATCCGGATGTGATCTTCGAGTTGCAACTGTTTTCAATGCACTTGCTAAGCAACAAGTTGAAGTTCACGGCATCTGGCTTTTTCACTTTGGATTTGTCCCTTTTCTGCACCATTGTCGGGGCTACAATCTCGTACCTAGTCATCTTACTTCAGTTTAACTGAACCGCAATACATTGCCTTAGCTTTGTCAGGTGTCCCGTATTGTACGGAGCAGAGGTCTCCATCGGACGTTTTCGCTCGAGCGCCAAGTAGTTCATAGCATAATCCGATAGGTAGCGCACATGCATGATGGGTAAAATTGTCACGAGCGATAAATCCTCGAACGGTATAAGACGAGCGTTAGACATTCGTTCTTGTTACAGTGATGAACTGTGTAGTAACATCATAGATGTTTATCATTTCAAAACTTTGCAGTGTTTAACTAACCTCTCCATAGTACAACTACAAAACTTGCTTTAAATGTTATATAAATGTTGTAGGTAATTTTTTTCCCCCCCCACCCTCTACACAGGAGTGATTTTGTTTTTACCACATCTGATAGATGTTATTGGATGTAAATGTAATTATTATAAACGGAGAACACAATCACATTAATACAAGAACTGTATCAAGGTTTCTAGTAATAATAATAATAATAATAATAATAATAATAATAATAATAATAATTAGCGTCTGTAACAGTTGTGCAGCATGATTATTCGTTTTATTATATTTTCTGTGACGTTATCTCTGTACTAATATTGTTATTAATCTACTGCTAAGTTATACCACTAATATTTTGTAAAACGTTTCTACATTGTCGCAGTATATAGGCGGAACAGTATGTATGGATCTATCATATTATATATGTGGTAAATCAAATATTGAATAATTATTAATTAGCAATAATAACTGTATATCGAAGTTTTTCATACTATTTTATTTATAACTTCATGTTCCTGTTTTGGTACGTTCCATTGACTGTTCCATTAAACGTTTGTCATAAACGCAGGAAATAAAGCCTTATTTTTACCGTGTGAGCAAAACATATGTGTATCTTATCTGTCGCCTTCCATACAAGATAAGACATGTCGGTGAGATGACCTTGTACTGTGGTTCTATTTATTACGAGCGTATCACGACCGATCGTATCTCACTCGAGAGTGCGACACTCGACGGAGTTCAAGCGAGCGATTTAACTCCAATGCAGCAATATGGTACGGAGTATCCTGCATTTAGTCTGTAAATGTATGCCCTTTACTGATCTCATACCAGTCGTCCAAAATTTCTTATTTACGGACTAGTAACGAAATGAATATTTACAGTAACGCTGTAATAGAATCTTTGAATATAGATTTATTCTATAGATAGTATTTATGTTTAAGGAGGTTTTTGGTTTGTTGCTGTAACTAGGAAGAATCACACAGCTACATTGAGGAAAATATTTCAAATATCTGAATCCACTAAATTTAACATGTGTTGAATTTTCAGAATTTGAATGTGCTGCAGATTCGTTAAAGTTCACACATATCTATGCATATTTCAATACAGAGATTTTTATGGAGAATTTTTTCTTATAATTTAAAGAAGTCATGATTGAAATAGGAACTACGCACCACAATGAAAGTGTAATGTAAAAAATAGGACAATTTAGACTTAGCCTCACACATGTTAACGTTGATATCGTATTGGCTGTCTACTACAAGTTCGAATGGCTATGTGAAAAGTGTACTTTGTGTTATGAAAAATAAGTAGAAAGATGAGAGGAGCAGATGTTTCACAGATCTCATGAAACTTGAGGTTCAAGTTAGCGTCATGCATTACAGGCGCATGATCGGTTCAAGTTTGTCGAGTATGGTGAAGTTCGATATTCGCCTGTGTTCGCTCTGCAGCAGGATGCCTGACGTGTGTGTTACATATTGTTGTAAGAATTTTCGCTGTCCTCCACTCGTGCCCCTTTATGTTTTAACCGCTTAAGGGAACCAGGTAGTGATTAGGGGTCAAAAATCCGATTTTTTTATTTTGTGTTAAAAAAAAGTACAAAACTTGCTCTTTAAAACATTATAAATATTGTGGGGGAGAGGTATTTCTTCAGATAAGCTCTTTAAATAGCCTCTTTAAATTTGGCGGTGCTTGTAATTCATAAATCCTTCTTTTTTTAATTGCAGTTTTCCATAAATTGACATTTGTGCGAGATCGTGCGTATTTGCTTGGTTTCCGCACAAAACCAATCCGCGGAAAGTCTAAAATTCCACATTCAGTATTCCCAACCTAACACACATAACAATTTCCCTCTTCTTACCGCTTAAGTGACATATTGATTTTACTGCTTTAGGCTTTTAACATATTTTTAGAGACGTTCAATATAGTAATAATTATAAATTGGAAACTTACCACTGCAATTTCACCTAAATTGCACTGTTGATTATTGCTTTTAAATATTTGCAAAAATTAAGTAAACTCTACAACTCCATTAAAGTTACTGCATTCGTGATTCAAGTAACATTAAGGAAGCCGTGAAAAAATCAACAAGATTCCAGACTCATCATAGACTGGGGGGAAAAAAAAGACAGACGTATATCACGGCCTGGTGGATTATAGTAAACACAGAAAACATTTTAAAGCAACAATGTTGAAGATAAATATTTTTGTCTTGCAAATTTGCCGTCATTGAACAGAAACCAAGATGGAGATTTCATTGCAACTAATTAGAAATTCCTCTTTCAGGTATGTAATAAACGATCTTCGCACAAAATAATGTACGATACACAAGCGGAATGTTTTCTTTCAATTCTCGGAAATTAAAAAAGCTCAACTACGTTTCGCTTTTTCAAACTTTTCCTCGAACATGAAACTTCAACATACCGCTCTTGTAACGCATATTACTATTTTCAAACTTAAGTGCATTTTTCTCTGAAACTACCGAATCCATTTACAAGAAATGTTGACAGTGTTTTCTGCAGCCTGTGTCCTACATAGTAGACCTACAGGTTTAAGAATGTCATACACATAACACGAGAAAAGAAATATATACGCATTGAAAAAAATTGCAAGAAATGTTAAATAAATTTTACAATATACATTACTACGTAACTTAAAAAAAAAATACAAGATATATAAGTGAATATTGTAGCAAGTAATATGCACCTGGAGAATGAGGTACACTTAACAAAGTGAGAACACAGGTTAATAGTTAGGTCCTTTCTCTTGCACTTGGATACGAAAATAATAATCATTAGTTGTATTTTATAGCAATGAATTCAGAGTGATTGATTGTATTTATAAGCATGGAAATTTTTATTCCATTCTGAGCATTAAAAACCTATAAATATTGAACTAAATTTATGTACTGAAATTTTTTTATCGCATAGGCACTACTTCGCACTACCCTTAATGTTTTTAGCACAGATCTTGTAAATAGCTTTTCATATAAAATAAGCTGAAGTTTGTGTTGTCTTAGTTGTCTCTCTCATGTTCGAACATTGCAGGTTACTTGTCCAAGTCACAAATTGTAGTCATAGTTGTAATTCAATTTTGAAGCAATGAACATAGATCCAACCTTGATAGCTAATGCTAAGATTGAAACAAAACTTTTCAATAAAACATATTTTGTACTATACACTATACTATTGGAATAAATTCTGTTTGTTAAAATGTGTAATTTTTTACTAGGAATCAGTAAATTCATGGGACAAACTAGTAGTGCAAATCGCGGCACCGGGAATCGAACCCAGGACCTCTCAGCTTTGCGCGCTGAGCGCTCTTTCCATCTGAGCTATGTCGGGACCCGATTCACGGCGCCGGCCGAACTCTTCTCCTTTGTATCTTGATTATTTGATTCTTTACAATTTAATTTTGCATCCTAATGCACAGTTGTAAAGACAAGGATAGGCCTAACGTGATTTGTAACAATTCTTGTAAGAAGTGCGTAAGAAAAATGTGATTTTGTAGTTAAAATTGAATTGGCTTTGTTTCATTATTAAAGTGATTTGAATGTTAAAACAATGCGAGACTTGTGTTAAGTGTTGATTGTGAACAATATTCTCATTAAACGGTCTTACTAATATACCGTATATATATTTTTTGTACGAGAATTATGCAGAGTTGGAACGCAAAACGTTACTAATAAACCATGCATAAGCGATGGATGTATAAACAGCGTGTACCTACTGAAACAGCGTGTACCTATATATGAGAACTGCTTTGCAATAGTTATACACACGAAACATTTTGCATAAGCGTAGTATAAAGAGAAAAAAATGGCCGCCTCTCTAACAGCTGTTCGTATCGATTGTCATTCTATGACCACAGAAGAACAAACCAAAGAGCACAGAATTATTAGAATAATATTGCTGTAGCTGTAATCTATGATCAAAATTTAGCGTGGTAATCGATCAGGTCCAGTTGTGCTATCGATACTTAGCGTTGCATAATTGCGAATACTATCGATTGCAATCAAGAGTATCAGTTATTTTGTTCGCTTTCGTAATAAAATATCTGTGTAACAGTTGTATTGTTATACAAGACGTATTTAGTGATTATTAATGAGGATTTGCAAAAGATTTATAAACGAGCCATTCACTGTGTAAGTATAAGACAGTTAAAAATCTGTATGAGTTTTTATTAGTAACACCGTAAATGTTTTAGTTACAGTAAATGTATTTGGTGCAGGTAATAAATGTATACAAATGTATAACTAATAAAGTTGAGATATAAGTTGAAATCTTTGTATCACCTCTTATTCTTAGACTCTTAAAAATCGATTTTTAGGCTCTAAAATTATGCTAATAAGCACTAAAAATACAGTTTTAAGTATCTAAAAATACAATTTTAGGCAGCTAAAAATACAATTTTGTACAACTAAAATGTGTTTCTATCTACTCATACTACAATAACTAAAAACATGTAATTCGTTTGTGATTATTAAGCATTATTCATTCAAATGATGAGCGAATTTTTCTCCTCTAATAAGCATTGTTACCATAACAGACAATTTCTGTTAAAAAATAATAATAATAATCTTTACGTATAGTAGTTGTCCTGTTGATTTCTTAAGTACTTCGAGAAGAACCTTCTGCAAATTCCGCTTTGTCCAACATAAACAGAGAATGACTATTTCGTTAAAGATTTTCAGAAGATAAATCAAAGCTCGCAAGAATTTGGATGTTATATTTTGTAAAATATATATATATAAGTTCGATGTTACTTGTGATTACTGAAGTTGGAGTAAGGAGAAACTTGGGGAGGAATTTCAAATTTTGTCACCGTTCATAATATTTGCATTTATTTCCCTTATACTCAGTACTTGTAGCAATGATAATGTCGTTTACTAGTCTGCGAATAGTAATGTGAGAAACATAGCAACGGCGTAATGCCAAATATTGCATACAAGGCCACCTGAGCCCTCCGCAAAATGTTTTCTGGATGATTTTAACGTTGGCAGTGTGGTATATTGATAAGCATTTCAAAGCAGACCATTATGATTCCACAATAGCATAGCAGACAATGGAACTGAGTCATATTCCTGACGTGCTCATGTTTTCGATATAAGATTCTAGTTACTGTGGCATACCGTAATGCTTTTCAATTTCCCCTATCAGCTTCTCTGTGTTCAATTACCATTTATAAGGCAGAAGAAAAAATCTACTGCCTGCCATTCGGTTTACTTATAGCGTTTCTATTCCCCATTTCCCATAGTCTATCATGAAACCCATGCATAAAAGCTATAAAAATACAAGACTTCCAAGTACAGTGAGTGAAACCAGCGCAGCAATAAAAATATGTGAATGTTGATCAGTTTCAGGAGGCTAGCAATCGAATTCCCACGAGAGGAAATAAACAGTTTGTGGAAAAATTGCGTCATAGAAAGAAGTCTTGGGCAAGTAAATCCTAAATGAATAAATAAGTGTTCACATCAGACGTTGCTATTGCAAGAAAAACCTCAGAAGTAGTTTGGAATAATGGACGAAACACCTGAATCAGTAAGTTAGTTTCGAAACATGAGAACTTATTCTTTAACGGTCTTACTAATAAACCGTGTACAGTTTTTATACGAGTCTTATGCGGAGTTGAGACAGAAAACGTTACTAATATACCATGCATAAGTGATGGATGTATGAACAGTCTGTAAGTATACAATGGGAATTGCTTTGCAGTAGTTATATACACGAAACCCCTTGTTTAAACGTTGTATATAGAGAGAAAATGGCCGCCCCTCTAACAGCTGTTCGTATCGACTGCCATTTTATGATGATAGATGCCTTGTAACCACAGAAGAATACACCAAAGAGCACAGAATAAGTAGACTAATATTGCCTTACCTTGTACTCTTTGACCAAAATATAGTGTGTAATCGATCAGAGCCAGTTGTATTATCGATACTTAACACGGCACACTAGAGCGCTCTACCGGATGCAATAGAGAATCTCAGATATTCTATTATCTTTTGTAATGAAGTAGTGACGAAACTATGACGTAGCTGCGTTAACAGTTATACTGTTATACACGATGTATGTTGTGATTATTAGTAAGGAATTTACACACGACTTATAAACGAGCTACTCATTGTATAAGACAGTTAAACATCTGTATATAGAGTTTTTATTAGTAAGACCGTAAATATATAGACATCCGGAACATAACAAATAATACTGTACAAAAACATCTCAACACACATACAACACAAACAAACAAATATAACCACACAGGCTTATACAAACTCAAATGTAATACCTGCAACAACTTCTAAATAAAACAAACAGGCAGATTATTTCAAACACGCTACAAAGAACACATCACAGCCATAACAAAATTATAAAACACTTCCACATATGCAGAACACATCACAAATGCTAACCACACATACAGAGACATCAACACAGACATGGAAATTCTACACATCCAACCAAAAAGCCAGAAACTAAACACACTAGAACAATACGAAATATACAGACACACAAAAACACATCCAAATGAAATTCTCAACACACAACTCAATTTCAGAACACACACACTCTTTGACTCCACATTACACTACACAAACACACCTCCACAGGAAACAAAACAAAAGGCGCCAAGACCAGTAACGACCAGTTTTGATGATGGCTAACAGCAGGCCGAAACATGCAAACAAGGTAACATAAAATTTAATACGTGAAAGTTATATAATACGTTTTCCAAAGTAAAAAAGAAAATAGTTGGAAGTAACACAGAGGCGTTTTCTAAGATGTCTCCTCGGATTCACTCGTTTAGACAGAAAAAAAAAATGAAGATATTCGACATACTTTAAAAACGAAAAACATCGTTGAGAAAATAGAATAATGCTAACAACAATGCCTAGACCATATCCAGAGGAAGAACAAGAAGGTGGACAAGGACAACAAATTTATTCATGGACAATTTCAGCAATTGAATATACACCATATTTTTATGAAGATGGGCATGAGCATACAGAGTAAGTTTTCAGTTACGTTTATGCAGCAGTGCACAGAAAAATATACATCGCCTACCATTTCATTCATATGCATTGAAATGCAGTAAATGTGAGGGAACGCCGCGGTATGCTTGTTCCGGATACTGCATCAATTTATATGGTAACGAGCGACAGTCCGATTGCAGACGGAGGAAAATGTTAGTAAAAATTTAAAATGTCCTTCCGTGTGCATTAACTACGCATTTGTCCTTTGATATGGATTAGGGGAGGAGGGCCAGACACGCCGTGGATACATAAACCACTAATATGATAGCATTGTGCTACCTACTAATTTCTATAAATTTAGAAGCCACGCAGAATTTCGTATCATCGCAACGAGTTGCTTTTCGTCGTGAGAACTGCTTTACTTTTACAGACAGTTGTCGTGAACACTTTTTATTCCTCTGTAAATGTCTGTAACATATATCTGCAGTGCTTGGGAAAAGTGACATAAGTCAGTGGTTTATGTCTACTTGATTTTTTCTGTATGAATTGTTGTAATGGGAGGGATACCTATGTATTTTTTTTTCCAAGCGAACAGATGTTCCGTAAGTTGTCAACAAATTATCAAGAAAGGTTTGTGTCACTTTTCCCGAGCACTACAGATATTTCCTCTTCAATTGATTTGGCTTTTTACAAGATTTATGAAAAGTTGTTAAACCAACGTTTAAATGCAATTACAGAAGTAATACTCCTTGAAGAGCAGAATGGGTTTAGACGCAACAGATCGTGCAGAATGTGTATTCTCAGTGTCACAACTAATAGAGTTCAATGTACTCACATTTATAACATTTATAGACTATGAAAAGGCATTCGACAATGTGAACAGGAGAAGGCTATGGACAATCCTACAATTGAAAGGTATACCACAAAATTTAATAAGAGCAATACAAACCCTGTATATAAATACAGAAATTAGTGTGAGAATAAAAAATAAAACCTCCAAAAATTCTAGTAAAACAACACAAGGAGTGAAACAAGGCTGTCCACTATCCCCACTATTATTTAATTTATATGTAAATGAGTTGACCAGAGAATGGAAAGAACAATTTATTGAACACACATTATTTGCTAAATGATACAACTTTAAACACATTACTGTTAGCAGATGACCAAATCGTAGTTGCCGACTCGGAAGATAATATGCAAAGAGCAATATACAAATTAGATCATATTTAATAATAGGGCCATATTTCTATGAAGAAATTGAAAATGGACAAACAAAAAAGTGACGGTAACCGGGCAGCGATATTTTGAAATGTTGCAAGCATTTGCAATACCAACGTTACAGAATATTGAAATCGAAAAGATTATTTTCATGCAAGACAGCGCTCCACCTCACATACACAATAATGTAAAAACACTATTGTGCAACACATTTAGTGATGTGTAATTAGTCGGCATTTCCGAACAGTTGCCCTTCTAGGTCACCAGACATAAATCCAGCTGACTACTAGTTATGGGGTTATCTAAAGTAAAAGGTATTTCTTAGTAGACCTACTACACGTGAGGAATTGAAACAGTCAATATCGAATGTCATTGAAAACATCCATATGAATTTGCTTACTAATGCCGTTTACAGCACAGAAGAGAAACTATTTCTATAAAGAAGTAATGGTAGTAGTAGTCATATTTAATTTTTTCGTGTTTTAATAAAATTTCATTTCTTTACGAACAAATTGGTGGTGTTTTTTTTTTTTGTGGAATCTAAAAATGTCACAAACTTGGGAACTTATTTTCGAATAACCTCATAATCTAGCATTGCAGTGAAAGGAAAAGTCAACCCCCGTTACAGGCCAAAACGGCCCAGACAGTGGCGGGAAGTTAAGACACTCGCCTCTACAGACAGTCGGCATTAATAGCAGTAGGGATGTGATTCCTACGTATCCACCGCCTTTATTTCCAAAGAAATTCCTCAGGCATTCTTTCCTATTAGAAGTTAAGTAAACTCCAAGACCACATTGAGGCGGAAAGATTAGATAATGTAGAAAATCCATGACCCCATCGGGCATTGAACCCGCGGCCTTCCGGCTTTGCAGCGTTACGTTATCACACCTCCCTCTTGTACAAAGAACTTCCTATTTGTGTTTCACTGTTTATTTCATAAATTAGGGAACGGTTATAAATTTGTAACAGCTTATAATTGGATTATACGACACTCATATAACTTTTGTTAGGGCCACCCCTGTCTACAGAACTTTCAGCCGGTTTCTAGTAAATTACAAAGCGATTATGAACAATATAGGTGCCCTTAAAGTGAATTATGTTACAGTTTTATTAAGGAAGCACACAGTCCCTGTTTCTGGTGATGGGCTAGAGACATCATCTTGTGAGATACACATTTTTGCCTCGGCTTTTATGAGAAATTACACGTAACCTGCGAGATTAATGGCCGCTCCCCTATTTTATAACCTGCTATTAAATTGTTTATCGCTGGAGTTATAATGGAATATAAATGCCGAGTCTGCTGCCATAACAGCTTCCAACCCGTACCACAGGTTATGTTGTCACCATAGCAACTCTCTAACAGCTTCCTTTTAACTATTACGCGTGTGAAATAACGTCAATGCATTCAATTATCTCGCCTAGAGGCAGGATTCTAAATAAATGGTGTGTAAATAAACGAAAGAAAAGATTAATTATTCTAGACGAGTCGTAGTTATCAGCAGAAAAATGCTCATCAATGATTTATACTTCGATCCCGTACAAATTTCTAGTAAATAATAGGGTCTACTGTTGTGGCCGCCGGCATAGCTATGCGGTAGCATGTTTTTCTACTGATTGGAGATTGCATTCGGGCGTGAGTTCGAATCCCGATTGGGCTGATTACTTGGTTGGATTTATATCCGAAGTTTTTCTAATTGTAATGCGAATATCAAGTCACAAAAACCTGCAGAAAAGTATATTCTATTATCCATGTGCTAAAAAGGATAAATGCTCATCTCCTCCTGCTTAAAAAAAGTCCCTTGTGCAGACGCTTGTATTTCCCTATTTTGACTATGCTGACATTTTACTTACTGACCTTTCCAGCGACAACAAAACGAAACTTCAGCGTGCTCATAATTTGTGTGTACGTTTTGTAAGCAATGTTCTTATATATGATCATATTACCCCATCCCTGGAAGCAATAAGTTGGCTTGAACTAGATAAGAAAATAAATTTACATTCACTTCTCTTTTTCTTTGAAATCTTTAACTCTTCTATTCCTTCGTAGCTGTCGTCTCGCTTCACTTACCTTTCTTCCCACCATAATCTGAACACACGCTCTCGCCATGAAACAATACTAACAATACCATCCCATCGCACCTCCTCATACTCATCCTCTTTCACAATAGCCCTGCCTAGACTCTGGAATTCGCTACCTACTAGCATCGGGGACTGTCGAAATAAAATTGAATTCAAACGCAAACTTAGTAGGCAATTGGTCAGTAATTATTGAGACTCGTTCAGACATGGCTTCTTGTAAATAGTTCTCCCAATCTATCACAAATATTTCAATATCCGGTAATTTCATCACTATACAATTTTCTTATTATAGGTTTAATTTGTAATTCAATAAATACAAAAATATTCTTTGTTCTTAACTTCTGTGATAAGTTTAGCTTTCATTAATCAGGTAATCTTTTCGTACTTTGATTTTTATTGTAATTGTAATTGTAAATTTAATATTAACTTAAATGTAATTTTATTCTTTATATTATAGTTGTAATTTCCCGATAGAGGGGCAGAGAAGGCCTAACGGCCTTATCTCTTCCAGGTTAAATAAATAAGTACTAAATACTAAAATATCAGATAATCCAAAGGCGGATCCTCGCCTTATCTCGCTAAATACCATCCAAGCTACATACTTTTGCAGAGTCTTTAACCGATGGAAAAAATGCGGATGAAAATATGAAGTCGATCTTGATATTCAATCTAATATTGATACATTACTGTCGTATCATGTAACACACCCAGCACAGACTCTTTAGTTTAAGAGGAATGTTAAGAAAGGAATTAATACGACATGCATTATCTCATAGTGTCTGAAAAGATTTCGTAATTTAAAAGGCACCGTAAATACTACAATCAGAATTACAGTCCAATTGACTATTAATTGCCTCTTTAGTTGAAGTTGGGACATTAAATAAATTACAGTTAAAGATATTAGTTCATCGCCAGTAAATAGCAACTGTAGTTTCAAAGGAACATTAAATAAGGAATGACAGTTACATTTACCATCTCATTGTCCCTGAATAGACATTGTATCTAAAAGATGACGTTAAATAATATAGAACTGAATTCAACAATAAAATTGAGATATCTTTGCCTTTGAATATTCTTTGCATTGGAGGAGAAATGTTAAGTGAAGATTTATAATTACACTTTTATTCTCATTTAATTTTCTCTAAATAGCCTGTAGAAGATGCACTTTCAATAAAGAACAACCCATGGAGATAAAGAGGGACATTAAATAAATTTCCAAATTACAATTATCATCTTATCGTCTCTAAAAAGTAAAAGCATAGTGAAAGAATAAGATGAAGAGTAAGAGGAATTGAAGACGGGCAAGGAAGAAGAGATCTAGGAGATGGAAATAAATTACACGTAGTCAGTTTGGCACAAAGACAGAGAAAGTAAACAAGAACTAGTAGGAAGAATAAAGTACAAATTATTGGGAAAGGTGTAATGAATAATGAGAAAAAGTAATGATGTGGTGTTGGGAAAGAAGTAGGCGTGGAAGTAGAAAGAGTATGGGGTAGGACGAGCAGTTGGAGTGGGAGAAGGAGTAAGGGGAAGTACGAGTAGGAGGTATGGTAATATCTGGGAGGAGGTGTAGGAAGATGTGTGGAAATAGGGGTGGGAGTAGAAGTAGGAGGAAAAGTGTGAAGAGGAAAAAAGATTGAACTAGTAGGGTAAGAAAGGAAAAAGAGAGGAATAATATAGAGGAAAATGAAAGCAAGGAAAGAATGAGGGAGAAATTATATATATCGGATTTATAAAATAAAACCATCTGCCCTTCAATAAGGGTGACCACAAAGATCCAGAAGGTGACCAGAAAACAAGTCCACACCTTTGGAGTAACGGTCAGCGCGTCTGGCTGCGAAACCAGGTGGCCCGGGTTCGAATCCCGGTCGGGGCAAGTTACCTGGTTGAGGTTTTCCCCGGGATTTTCCCTCAACCCAAAACGAGCAAATGTTGGGTAACTTTCGGTGCAGGACCCCGGACTCATTTCACTGACATTATCACCTTCATTTCATTCAGACGCTAAATAACCTTAGATGTTGATACAGCGTCGTAAAATAACCGAATCCAGAAAATAAATACATATATACAAGTTTACAATGAAAATATATATACAATAAATTTCAAAAGAAAATAAAAGTGAATCATATTACTTGAAATAGAGATGAAACTGCAAAATTTGAATTGAGTTCTTTAGAATTTCTCTAAGGATTTTCTCAACATTGTAAAATGTGAATCCCTTTGATTTTAAAAGGCTATAGGTGTATTTGGGGATGGTACCGCGAACTCCAAAAGGAAGTCCGTGTACTACCAACGATTAGCCATGATGTTATACTGCTAGCTAAAATAAGGAATGCAAGGTTCATAGATGATTCTCTTTTCATCATTAGTGAGTTTTGGCCGTTGTGTATCTTTTTCAAACCTGATAGTCGGGTCTAATGTGTTATTTTTTCTATCAATAACAACAATATCTGCTCGTCTTGTTGAATCATCTTCCTAGATACAATGCACTTCTTCATGGACTGTATTAGTATGTCAGAAAGCATTGTCCTTGCTCTGTGATGACGGTTGTTCCGCAGTGACTCAGTCTTTCGGCAGAAACCCAACACATGTCCTAGTGTTTCAGTCTCGTCACAGCCTGGGTGACGGCAACGGGTTGCGTTGAATGCTCTACCTGGGACTGCCCATGCTGCAGAAAGGTAGCATGACACCTTCACCGCATTAATATATCCAGATGATGACAGGCCTTTTTTTTATTGAATATCCAGATAAGGTGCGTCCACACGGTTCAACTTTTGTTTCAACTTTTACGCATTCAAGCAATGCATGGAAGAGTGAACGAAACGTATATCGTTCTAGAAGAACAGTAGCATGTAGCGAGCAGCAGATTGTTTTAGCTGGTTGTGAATAAACTGAAAATTCTTTTGTTTGATGATGGTGGACCTCTTAACCTCTTCCCTTACTATATATTTTACCAGTTTTGTGAAAAAAAAGTGTCATATTTTTTTTATTTTCTTAAAGAGGTCATTTAATATTGCAGAATAACTGTACATCACTCATTTTCTTACATACCTAAAAAATCACTATGAAATAGACATACAGTACATTCATACCTGAATTATTATCCCGAGTTAACTCGTGCACCTCGATTCCAGCTCTGGTAGTTGTCCCACTTTGATTTTCTCCTGAACTATTTACCAACTTATGTTTTTTTATGGATTAATTTATGAGGTATAATACCAGTGCTGTTATCAAGGCGTTAAATGTTGCTTGTCGTGTGATAGACTCGAAAGCAGGGTATTACGCACAGTGGCACATTGCATTCCGGACAGTAGTATCTGCTCTCCTATATGAGAACGTTTTGGGAAGAATGGTGTAGCAGTCATTGAATATTTGTAGCAGTACATCTGTTCTTCAGGTTTGTGAATAATGTTCTGCAGTATCACTATGCCCAAAAGTACACGTATTTCAGAGTCTGTAGTAGGCCGCCACGAATTATTTTCAGTATTCTGTGAACACTTATTAGCATGCCGAATCGTCTCCTCGAATATAATGTTGATGAGGTCATTATTAAAGAATCATTTTAAAAATTGAGAATTATCGTGATCAGAAACAATGTTAAAATTTCAGGGAATGGGGACCTCGGAGGTGCAGAAGAAATGTGTGCCAGATGTCTTTTATTCAAACCACTGTCGAAAAGACGCGACATCAACTGATCTGAATTTGTTTGTTGGTCTATAACTTCGTCTTCTGATACCGATGTTTCATTTCCTAATCTTCTACAGGAATATATTCCTGATCGAAAGCTTCGGAATCACTAACTTGATCCATCTTTACACAAAACAGCACAAAAACACTAAACACAAACAGAAACCGCCAAAACTAACTAGCATCTACTCACTACTGTGTGTGAATGCTATATGAGCATAGAATTCCTCTCGCAAGGAAGTACAAAAAACACCACCAGATATAGCAATATCACTAACTTCTGTAGCCATCTAGTGTGGAAAAGGTTAATGAAAGAATGGAAACGTATATATTTGGGATATAATACCACCGAAAATGGGACCCAAACGAGTTAACTCGGGTTAATCAGGGAAGTGGTTAAGCTGAACATGGCGGAAAATACGATTACCTTTATTGTAGATTATCGCAAATATGAGTGCATATGGAGTATTCAACCACAGTTTTGCGAATCAAGTGGGCCTGCGCACTGCGCACCGTGTAGACACAAAATCTACATGCATCTTAATTGAACGTTCGTTTTCAACTTGATTCTTTCAATATTCTCCCAGATTGTATGCGTAAACGCATGGAAAGTTGAACCGTGTAGGTGCAGCTTTAGGATAGGAATGTTGGGGGGGGGGGGGAAATGTAGTAGGGCAGTAGAGACAATAGTTAGGAAAAAAGAAAGGAAAAGAGGAAAATTAGAGAAAAATGAATAGAAAGTGAAACGGAAAGTGAAAAAAGAGAAATAAAGGAAACGAAAGGAAGAAAAGGAAATAGTGAAACGAGAATTATAAGAAAGGGGTGAGAAAATGAATACGAGAAGAAAAGGATTGGATAAGAAAAAAGAAGATAAATGATGTTATAAGGTAAAAAAGAATTCAAAAAGGTACGAAGATGAAAGAGTAAGCTAGGGGAAAGGGGAAACATGAGGAGTAGGAGGAGAGCAATAAATTTCTGGAAACGTTGGAAATATAATTAGGAAGAAAATCAGAAGATGATGAGGTGAGAGTCTGAGAAGAAAAGGCATAGTTGCAGTTGCTCAATGCACAATAGACAGGTGAACAAGGCCTGCGACACGGCATCACGTATGCGTCTTGCGTGGGGTTATTGCATTACTTCACCCTCGCGGACCCACCCTTATGGTAAATAGGTTACGTTATACAACGCAGGCAACAGGAATAACGGGCAAGGGAAATGTGATTAAATAAGCTCAGAGCATGCCACAGGAGAGCGTTTTTAAGACCCACACCTTGCGTTATGAGGCAATATTAACGCCGCTGCGCCCCAAAACTTTCCCAACCTTTTGTCGAAACCTCGTTGTATTGTGCTTTGAATTATTACACCTCAGCAACTTGCCGCACACGTATGCACTGGGCGGAGCAGTGACATGTTAACAACAGAGTGTACTTTTTCATTGGAAACTAGCTGAAAACATGCCACGCTGGGGCGAACATTTCGTATTTTGAATTGTGTAACATGCACTGAGAGTAAGTTTACTTTCAGTATATTACTTCGGTATTAATTATTTTTATGCTCGACCATGCCGAAATGTAGTAATTATACACCTGGTAGCAGACCTTTAATGCATGTCATTAAAGTACACCTACTCATTAAAGGTCAGGTCTTTCAGCCAATGACGACTCAGGTTACAACTGTTCAGCCAATGACAGGTCAGCTTTCTACCGTTATAAAACCGCAAGTATCGATTATTCTCGATATGCAATCGAAAGAGAATTAGCGAAAAGTCACGGAGGCTGGAAATCCAATACTGTCGCAGAAGGTTATGTTCTGTTACTATAATAATTAGCGTTAATTGTAAATAATATTCAGATAAATACAATTTGTCATCTCGTTTTTCAATGTATAATTTCATTTCAATGTTATCTCTGTAGGTTCTTATGCCCTAGCAAGGTCAATGTGGACATCTGTTCCTCGGAAAAAATCAATACTTTCGCGTCTGCGCACATTTCACAACATACGGGACATTGCTCCAGGTCAGATACAATAAAATTAATAATATCAAGTTAGAAATATGGTCGAGCATTAAAAGTCGTATGAAACTCGCCTATAATGGTAATTAAGAAGCTCGTATGAAAATTATGAAACTCGCTTGCGCTCGTTTCATAAATATCCATACTCACTTCTTAATTACCTTCATTATAGACTCATTGCATAATGTACTATTTTCCATCATCGCCATTATCATCAATTCATGGTTCAAGCTTTGATGCTTCTTCACAACTATTCAGTTCCTATATCTCTTTGCCTTAAGATCGGTACTGTTGAACCAGTGCTGGTATATTTAGTGCTTAAAATTTTAAGTGGAATACAAAATGGATAAGTTATAAAAGGCTGTGGCCAATCTCCATTACTTTTCATTATACATGTGAACAGAATCATTAAAGATTGGAAACAGACGCGTCATAGTTCAATTTCTATCAGACGAAATTTACAGTTTGATAGTGTAGTCTTTGCTGATGATTTAACCCTAATTGCATGCAATGAAGATGAGCTTCGGTATTCAGTGCATAATCCAAATATCTGCGCAAAATACGACATGGAAATCAATATTTAAAAAACGAAGGTACTCACGCGTAGACTGAGTTTTGGAACTTGTAAAGAAATATGAAAAATAAATACAAATGGCAGACAAGAAATGAAGAAAATGGGAGAACCGGAAAGAAAAAGAAGAAAAGAATCACGGTGAGAAGAAAGGAGAAAAATAAAAGCAACAGAAAAGCAGGAACAAAAATAACACAAAAGATGCTAGTGAAGAGGAGCAAAGAGCCAAACAGGAGTGATGAATAAACGGGAAGAGAAAAGAGAGGAACGGAGCCGTAGAAGAGAAAGAAACGAAAAAGTGGAAGAAGAAAAGAAGAAACGAAGAGAAGGAGAACGAGGAAGGAGGAGAAGAAGAAAAAAGAGAAACCTAGAAGCGGTAGGTGTGAAATAAATGAAGAAACGGAAGAAGAAAAAGGAGAAACGAAGAGGTATGGAAAGAGAAAATAGAACCGAGAAAGTGGAAAAAAAGGAGAAACAAAGAAACGGGAGAAGAGAAAGTAGAACAAAAAGGAGAAGCAAAGAAACGGGAGAAGAGAAAGGAGAAAGTAGAACAAAAGGAGAAACAAAGAAACAGGAGAAGAGAAAGTAGAACAAAAAGGAGAAGCAAAGAAACGGGAGAAGAGAAAGGAGAAAGGAGAAAGTAGAACAAAAGGAAACAAAGAAACGGGAGAAGAAAAAGTAGAACAAAAAGGAGAAACAAAGAAATGAGAGAAGAGAAAGTAGAACAAAAGGGAGAAACAAAGAAATGGGAGAAGAGAAAGTAGAACAAAAAGGAGAAACAAAGAAACGGGAGAAGAGGAAGTAGAACAAAAAGGAGAAACAAAGAAACGGGAGAAGAGAAAGTAGAACAAAAAGGAGAAACAAAGAAATGGGGGAAGAGAAAGAACAAAAAGGAGAAACAAAGAAACGGGAGAAGAGAAAGTAGAACAAAAAGGAGAATCGAAGAAACGGGAGAAGAGAAAGTAGAACAAAAGAGAAACAAAGAAACGGAAGAAGAGAAAGTAGAACAAACAGGAGAAACAAAGAAACGGGAGAAGAGAAAGTAGAAAGAAAATGAGAAACAAAGAAACGGGAGAAGAGAAAGTAGAACAAAAAGGAGAAACAAAGAAACGGGAGAATAGAAAATATAAAGAAAAGGAGAAACAAAGAATCGGGAGAAGAGAAAGTAGAACAAAAAGGAGAAACAAAGAAACGGGAGAAGAGAAAGTACAACAAGAAGGAGAAACAAAGAAATGGGAGAAGAGAAAGGAGAACAAAAAAGGAGAAACAAAGAAACGGGAGAAGAGAAAGTAGAACAAAAAAGGAGAAACAAAGAAACCGGAGAAGAGAAATAAGAAACAAAGAAACGGGAGAAGAGAAAGTAGAACAGAAAGGAGAAACAAAGAAACAGGAGAAGAAAAAGCTGAAATGAGAAAGTAGAACAAAAAAGCGACAAAGAAGTGGGAGAAGAAGGATGAGAAACGAAGGATCTGGAGAGGAGGCGAAACGAGGAAGTAGGAGAAGAAAAAAGACAAAGAAGCGGGAGAAAAGAAAGAAAAAACGAAAGAAGAGGAAGGAGGAACGGGAAAAGTGATAGGAGAAACGGGAATAAGAACAGAAGGAGAATTAATTTAGTCATGCATAGGCATATATTAGTATACTGTAGAATTAGATATGGGCAATGATAGGCCGCTAGTAAAATACGAGTGTGCCCTGATAATAAAAAGCATAGCTGTATTGGAGGCAGGTCTTTGGCACAGGTAGACGTGCTGTTTCAACTGTTGACAAAGTTCATTCATTGAGTATGAATTTGTTTATTGCGGACCTCCCACTTACACTTGTGCCGGTTTCGAACGCATAATCATTCACATTCCTGGAATACTTAGAGAGGCAGGCCTGTCGGAAAGATCGACTTCTGCAAGTATGTGCATATTTGCAGCAGTCCATAGCAGCCTACCTCTGCTTCTTGAACCAGGTCGGCAAAATGTAAACGCAACATCATAGAGGGAGTCACATATACACCGGGAAAATCCTATCTTATCTGGTTAGCAATACAGGTGTCAGAGTGATAGGACCTTTTTAATAGTTTAAACATTCCCTTTCTGTGTACATTCTTTAGGGGAAATTTAAAATAGAAAAAAAATCGTTTATTATTAATCTTGATTGGGCAATAATTAGTAGGCTAACGCTGCGAAATTTTAAACATAGACTTCGCAATACAGATACCTATAACGGAGAGTGTAAAATTTCCCAGCAGATACACATCTGCTCTTAACCCATATATGCCGGAGTATTTCACTGAATGGCAAATTTAATATGTAGAGGCAAGAATACTATGACATAACTCCGCAATGAATTGACCGAGTATCATGAAACAAGTTCCTGGTATATTATTTTAGTGTATATTATTATCATAATAAATGCGAAAAATGAAAAATAAATGAGTATAGTAACGCATGTACAAAATTAACAAAACAGGTACCACACTGTGGTGCAACTATCTGCTCCGGCAACATCCAGCCGTGCCGTACCTCCGTTTATTTTACCTGGGCCCTCCCCGTTGAAACTCAAGAGCAGTAGTGCATCACAGAGGGCCTCACTAGCCTCTACGGAATCCCCGACCGTGGGGCAAGATGTCATCCTGGTGTAGAGACTAACTTAGCTCGGACCAATTGTAAAGTGAGTGATTGGTATACACATTTAGTCCACACCTGTGGAGTAACAGTCAGCTCGTCTGGCTGCGAAACCAGGTGGTCCGGGTTCGAATCCCGGTCGGGGCAAGTTACCTGGTTGAGGTTTTTTCCGGGGGTTTCCCTCAACCAAATACGAGCAAATGCTGGGTAACTTTCGGTGCTGGACCCCGGACTTATTTCACCGGCATTTTCACCTTCATTTCATTCAGACGCTAAATAACCTGAGATGTTGATACAGCGTCGTAAAATAATCCAATAAAATAAAAATATACATATTTACATACGAGTACTTACGACTAGACAACAAATACTACATATGGGAAATAAGCATAGATACCAAATTCATGTACACGAATAATAAAGTAATAGATGTACTTAAAAAATTTAAGTAATTTGTACAATGAAACGAAAGTGTTCTTTTAAAAGTTCGGTAGTGAAATCTGGATTAATAAGGAAATACTGTAGGTCTAGGACTTTTATTCAATGGAAATAGCGGACATCCTCAATAACAGAAGTGTGGATATATTTGAAATTTGAATGGTGTAATAAACAAGCATAATTACAGATTCTGGGCTAGAGAAAACCTGTATCAGTCGCAAGAAATGCCGGGAAAGTATTACATTTTGGTGTGCTCTTTCTAGCAATTGGTTGACTTAATATTTTTGAAAGAGGCTATGAATTCTGTACGCTAATTAAACATGTTGAAAAAAATACTTTTTGCCTCAGTTAGTGTTAAAAGAATCTGAATATGGAAACTCAATGGTTCATGCAAGATTGAGCAACACTGCAAATTTTCAGAAATTTCTTAGACTTCCTCCATGCAATATTACTGTTGACCACCAAGTAGCCCAGATTTAAACCCTTGTTATTGTTTCCAGTGGGGATTTCTTAAGGACCAAGATTTCACTCAAGATACGCGAGAACTTCGACAAAAAATATTGTGATATTGGATATTTATAAGACCTATGCTGAAGAGTTGTTTCCAATTTGGTTCGTCGTCTGAAAAAAGTGCAGCAGCGTAATGGTGGTCAGATCTAGCATAAATATTCTTCATGTCTGAATATTTTGCGAAGTTCAAGTTATCTTAATATAATCTGAATTGGAAAGTCATAGTAAAATTTATTTCTAAAACTTAAAAAGAAATGTTGCACTATTTCATAGCTCACTTTATACATTTCATTCATCAGAACACGGAAACTTTGAGTACTTGCTTTCCTGAATCACTGATGATCTTGTAAACGAAACTAACGTGTGAGCATCTGTGCACATTTGCTATGTATTTCTTCTTACAATTTTGAAATTCTAACATAGACTAATAGATTAACTCCATATGTAGATGAAATGATTGGGGATCATCAGATATTTTGTATCCGACAGATAATGGAGAAAAAATGGGAGTGTAAGGGTACAGTGCCTCAGTTATTCATAGATTTCAAAAAGATATGACTCGGTTAAGAAAGAAGTTTTATATGATATTCTTATTGAATTTTGTATTCCCAAGAAACTACTTCGATTAATTAAAATGTGTCTCAGTGAAACTTACAGCAGAGTCCGTATAGGTCAGTTTCTATCAGATGCGTTTCCAATTCAGTATGGGCCAAAGCAAGGAGATGCACTATCACCTTTACTTTTTAACTTTGCTCTAGAGTATGTCATTAGGAAAGTCCAAGATAACAGAGAAGGTTTGGAATTGAACGGGTTACATCAGCTGCTTGTCTATGCTGATGACGTGAATATGTTAGGAGAAAATCCACAGACGATTAGGGAAAACACGGGAATTTTACTTGAAGCAAGTAAAGAGATAGGTTTGGAAGTAAATCCCGAAAAGACAAAGTATATGATTATGTCTCGGGACCGGAATATTTTACGAAATGGAAATATAAAAATTGGAAATTTATCCTTTGAAGAGGTGAAAAAATTCAAATATCTGGGAGCAACAGTAACAAATGAAGAGTTCGCGGGAAAAACGATGAATGTCACAGTTTTGTTAAGTTTGATGTCATTATCTAATTCATGGATCACTACGAAATTTAATGTTGTTCTTATGAAAAATGGTAAAAAGGATAATTACCACCACGAATACAGTAATCCTTTCCTTTATTTTCTATAGAAACTCACTACATCTTGCAGTTATAGACTCAATTAGATCTTTATCTAATCCTTAACAGAAATGTGACATTCATCGTTTTTCCCCGCGAACTCTTCAAATATAAATGATACTCGGGAGGAAATAAAACACAGAATAAATATAGGAAATGCCTGTTATTATTCAGTTGAGAAGCTTTTATCATCCAGTCTGCTGTCCAAAAATCTGAAAGTTAGAATTTATAAAACAGTTATATTACCGGTTGTTCTTTATGGTTGTGAAACTTGGACTCTCACTTTGAGAGAGGAACATATATAGGTTAAGGGTATTTGAGAATAAGGTGCTTAGAAAAATATTTGGGGTTAAGAGGGATGAAGTTACAGGAGAATGGAGAAAGTTACACAACACAGAACTCCACGCATTATATTCTTCACCTGACGTAATTAGGAACATTAAATTCAGACGTTCGAGATGGGCAGGACATGTAGCACGTATGGGCGAATCCAGAAATGCATATAGAGTGTTAGTTGGGAGGCCAGAGAGAAAAAGACCTTTGGGTAGGCCGAGACGTAGATGGGAAGATAATATTAAAATGGATTTGTTGGGGGTGGGATATGATGATAGGGACTGGATTAATCTTGCTCAGGATAGGGATCAGTGGCTGGCTTATGTGAAGGCGGCAATGAACCTCCGGGTTCCTTAAAAGCCAGTAAGTAAGTAACATAGGCTAATATTCTTTAGGCCTACTTCTCATGATTTTGATGAATTGCGCTTGTTATATCACAAATCATGAACTCAAATTCACTGGCTGGTAGTGAACATTATGCATGGCCTGCAAGCTTTCAGGGCCACAGTTCGTTGCCCTCGCAGACTAGCTGACAAATATTGATATATGGGTCGCGTGATAGCATTACACCAACAACGTAGGGAGAACCTTGCTGTATTATCTATGTTGAAATTGAAGTGGACAACTGAACACGGCCATAAATTTTAATTCTGGTAACCAAACCCGCGGAAATAATAGCCTTGATCCATCGGATTTGAAAACTCATTTTCTCCTCGCCATTGCATCAGGGAAGCTAAATGAAAGAGGACCGTATGATGCACTGTCAGAGTTTAATGAACGTGCTCTAAGTTAGGCCATTAAACGCTTTGTTGTTAGCTGCAATATGGTTTATATCGAGTAACTTCTATTTTTCTCGTATAACAATACATTATGCAGGCCGATACAAAAAGAGGAGATTTTATTGCTTCATTACGCGCTGATTAATGAGTCGCGATGAAGCCATTGTCGTCAAAACGAGATGATCAAATGCTGTCCCAGAGGAGAGAAATTTTATATTTCAAAACAGTCCTGCAAAGTGGTTTCATGTTACCATCCAATGCACTCCGAAAATATCTTTTGTCTGAAGCATATTTTAATGTGTTCATATTTTTTTATTGTCTGTGAAATGTTCAAGAGTACTAATTAACTGAAAAAGAAAAGTCGTTATAGTTTATTACTTCTGAAAGTTTGATAATGGCGATTGTGGTGATGTTAGTGATGAAGAAGAGGAGGGAGATAAGAACGAGGGGATCGAAAAGAAAAATGAAAGGAAAGAGGATGCAAGTGGAGTCGGATGAGGAAAATAATATTTAAGACACGATCCGGCAGAAGAACGGTCGATTATAATATACGTAGTTGGTTACTGTGTTAATTTGTTTCAAAATCACATATCGATGCTCTGCAGATTTAGTTGAATGCGTTTGTGAATAAAGCAGCGGTGACCAAAGCGGGTGTCGTGATTACATCGTGTAATCACAGACATTCAAACGAGTACGAAGGAGTTTCCTGTACAGCTGTCAAAAGAAAAAGTGGCTGCTCTCCTGGAACAAATTCCCCTTCGGGTATCTTCGCTACAATTCGGAGACAGCCGATGTTACATGTTGTTGGACCACGTTGCCTGATATCTACAGTTATAATCGAAGTATTCTGTGTGTTATCGATAGCATAATGGTAGCGTCTAGGCCTCTTATTCATGAGGTCCTGCGTTCGACTACAACCACGTGCTTTTTATGTTCTTTTTTGTTCTGTTTTTGAGAGAGAAAACTATACATAATGGCTCCTTTTTCTTTTACGATTATTTTAGTAATTAACATCAGGTTCATTAATATATTATGCCATGACTTTATCATTATGATATTGTGGCTGCAAATGGAAAGAAAAAAGATTTTATTCTCAATAAAAATATCTTTCGTGGCATAAACAAAACAAAATTACTGGCGTCGGCCTTAAAACATTCAAACAATTAAGCGTTCAAAAAACAAAACAAAAAGCCATAATTCAATATTTACTCTATCTTCCTCTTATCTCGATCATCTTGCAGTCGAGTGGGCATGGAATTGACTAGTCTATGCAAATAGCGACTGTTTTTAGACACGATATTCCAGGCATTCTGAACATACATACATAAGTGTTCTGTCCATGGGCAGGTCTTTCATTGCAAACCCAGCAATCTCCAATCTTTCCTATTTTCTGCCTTCCTCTTAGTCTCCGCATATGATCCACATATCCTAATGTCGTCTATTATTCTTTTCAACCAGAGACCCAACCAGTTACTTTTTATCTTTCTAATCAGTTTCAGCATCATTCTTTCTTCACTCACTTTTTCAAACACAATTTTATTTCTTATTCTATCTGTCCACTTCACACGCACCGTTCTTCTCCACATCCACATTTCAAATGCTTCAATTCGTTTCTCTTCATTTCGTCGTAATGTCCATGATCCTTCCCCATACAATGCCACACTCCACACAAAGCACTTCACTAGTCTCTTCCTTAGTTCTTTTTCCAGAGGTCCGCAGAAGATGCTTCTTCTTCTATTTAAAGCTTCCTTTGTTCATATTTGCAGTTTTTCTTGAAGGATAGGCCTAAATGCGGTAACATCCCGTTGCTTTCCGCACACCACTATCTCTTTCGCATCTTATTAAATTCCAGGGGGCCCAAGCGTGGAGATGAGGAGAGTGGATGTGACTAATTGGGCCCTCCGGACTTCACCGAAAGTCACGGCAAGGGTTAAATATTAATTCTATCAGGATGTTTGACCCTATCAGAGATCGGGAAATCTCAATTAGCCTTTGCCCCCCGCATCCTGGACTAGCTTCTACGAATCATCAGAAAATCTTAGAGTGTGATTGGGCCAATTTTTCCGAAAATGTTTCCACACTTTTGCCCTCGTAGCTCAGCGGACGAACGTCGGAATTTAGATGTCAACGTCTCAGGTTCAATTCCTCGTTACTCCTTTTACATTTTCTTGTGGTTCAAGATAGTATAATGTAATAATACAAAAAGAAAAACTAATAGCAGTATTTTGCAACTGGATTTTTCCAAACCTAATATTAAATTTATGTTATTTATATCGCTAAAGAACGATTACAATATAAATAACTTGAATATTATTTATACAGTATCACTAAAGAACGATAACAGAATATAAATGATAAATATCGGTTTGTTTAATTAATATAAGATATTATATAATATGTGTTTAATTATCTAAATAAAGTAACCTATTTTACAAACAAAGATGTTCGTGTTATAATAATTACCTACATAAAATACAGATTATTTATATTGCGAAAGAACAATAACAATATAAATAACTTGAATATTATTTTATAATGCTAATGAAGGAAAACAGAATATAGGGTAAATGATAAGTTGAATATTATTTATATCGCTAAAGAACGATAATATAAAAAACGTGAATATTATTCATATCGGAATTTCACAGATTTATTACAGATGTATTTAAGAAATTGTAGAAGAATAGTAATTAGTAACAGTGTCCTATTTATTCTTCTTGGAGCCAAATTTGTAACTTTTAAAAGTGTGGTTACTATGTTGAAGTGTATGTGTTGTAACGGATGCTTGATTTGTTATGTATGTGAGTCAGTTATGGGATGCTTGATGTCGTCGCAATGTCGTAATTATAGTTTGATTGTGTTTGTGCGACTATTGTGCATTAATTTATGGTGTATGGTATGGAAAGCTGCATATTTGTGTTATAGAAGTGATACGTATGTGTGTTGTTAATGTTTTTGTATGTTTCAAATTGATAACTGATATTTGTTTTGCAATCGCAATGCCTAATTTACGGATTGTTTATGTTTTGTTTACATCGAGTAAGCTAATTTAATTTTCTTTTCCATTTCTCTTTATGCTTATCTTTTTTGTGTATAAAACTATAGCCCTAAAATACATATGTAAAATAGGGCTAACCCCCACTGGAGATACAATAATAATAATAATAATAATAATAATAATAATAATAATAATAATAATAATAATAATAATAATTATTATTATTATTATTATTATTATTATTCATAACGTTATAAAACGATAACAGAATACAAATGATGACTTGAATTTTATTCATATCCCTAAAGAACGATAACAAAATATAAATAACGTGATATCCATCAAGAACGATAACTGGATATAAATGATAATTTGAATATCATTTACATCGCTAAAGAAGAATTAAAAAATAAAATGAAAACTTGAAGAAGGCGCGAACCCACAACCTTTGAATCATTAAACAAGCACTCTACCGCTGGTCTGCGAGGAGCAGATATGGAACACTTCCATAGTTCCGGAACTGCTTGTACAAGCACATGCATCGTGTAACATCGCCGCGACCCGAAGTGGACTTTGAAAATATTCGCTGTTCACGAGTGCGGCCACTTTTTTTTTTGACAGCTGTACATTGCTGTGTGTTTCATTCACGTACATAAAGCACGCAGTGGCGGTATCATGTCGCTCTACAAGCTCTGTCTCTATAAGCAGTAAGAGGTGGTTTCGTAAATAATGAGAAGGAGAACTTTTTTGTTGTTCTGTCGGACAAAATGTAATATGTTTACTTTGCTTCACGGTTCAATTAGGAGTATATAGGAACATTAATTTCCACGCTGAATAATGTATTATTATTATTATTATTATTACTACTACTACTACTACTACTACTACTACTACTACTACTACTACTACTACTACTACTACTACTACTACTACTACTGACCACTAAGTATGTGTTTCTATAATTCTTATGTACCCTACGTGCATGAATATTGATATTTTTAGATTTTCTCCCTAGAAGGATAAAATTGTTAGGTTTTATCTCATTTTAATCTTCTTAATGCTTAGATGAGGGTAACTATTTATTAGTTATTCATTTACTAATCATATTGTAGAAAAACGGATTCAATATTATGTGCCAACGAACTGTTAAACGCCAGGAATTGACATGTCTTAAATCATAGTCAGGAAGAGAAAGATGACATAAATAAATGTAAGGAAGTCAGCTACCTAATGGGGTTTGAAATATCTCGTGCTCTAAAGCCTTTTAATGGAACAGAATTTCTCAAAAGAGTAATGATTAAAATAGCTTAAATAACTTGTTCATAAGAAGTTTTTAATTTTAAAAAACTACGAATTTCTAGACCAAGTATCGAGAGAAGAATTTAGAAAATTCCTAATTGTATTAAAGAGGAAGGTTAAAAAAAGAAGCAAGAAAACTCGTATATTATTCACTGGCTCTTGATGACAGCAGTAACATTACTGATACAGCAAAGCTTGAGATTTTTATCCGCGGGATTGATCAAGATGTTAGTACAGGAACCACCACTGGTTGTAGTTTTCATGCCAAGTACCTTTCCTCCGTCTCCTTACTTCATAGGCTGTCTGTCGCATGTAATCACTGCAGCTCGAGTTTTGGTCACCGCTGGTCTAAAGAAAGCAGCAAAACTGTACAACGTGGTCTGTTGTGACGAGAACCCAAGCCCCCGCATACCGGTAAGGCATCATGTCACAAACACGTTCACGTCTGAATATTTTTGACAACGTAAATATTATTCAACCCTAGAAAACGGCGCAAATATGAAGGATATTACTGGAGAGTTGAAGGTAAACTTTATTTATTTATTTATTTATCTAATTATTTATCTAATTATTCATTCGTTCACTCTTTCATTCGCACAATCACTCATTTATTTACTTATGTATTTATTTGTTTATTTACTTATTTATTATTATATTTTATAGATATATTCTAGGAAATTAAATTAATTAAGTGTATATTTTCTTTAGCGACGTATTTAAGTGTCTATTTCTCTTTAGTGGCATATTTAAATCCACATTTTTCTTTAGTGGCATATTTAAGTGCATATTTATTCGATTTTAACAGCATTTTTTGAACTATATTTGGTGTTTGGTGCATAAAAATACGATGTCTAATCATGTGTAGAACCTCTGCACGTTCTTGTCACATTATATTAATATTGAAATTTAATCACTATTGTTATAATGAAAGCAGTTTTGTTGACTATAAACACGGGTTCTCCTGACAAAGACCTGGCACATGGAAAATCATCCACAACCACCTCAGTTTATCAGCTGATTTCATACTTCGTTTTTCAGCACTTATAAAATGACAGAGTAATAGCATGTCAAGCAGTTTACAAACTCATAATATTGACGAGCAATAGCGTGACAACAGTTTACAAACACTCTGTTGTTTACTACGTACAGCCGGGGTCAGAGTTCACGCATAATCACGATGGGCAAATGTGACATCTGCTTTGGCGACTTCCACAAATGAGCGAGGTCGCGGGTCACAACAAACTATCCTTCTGAATTTCTGCAGTCCCCATTTCGCGGACTGACTCACGCACGCACGATCAAATAACCGGCGGCGACGGCGACCCTTCCTGCCCCAACGCGACCCCCCCACATCCGTTTCCTCCGCTACTGTGTTTGTTTCCTGGATAGGTCAATGAGTAAATTAGTGACCTTACGTTTCCTTGCAGCAGAAACTACTTTCATTTTTCAGCGCCTTCTTCTATCGTGGGAGGCAGTCTTTCTCAAGTTGATCAACATGACAAGTTAATAATGAAGGACCGGTGGAGGGGAGAAAAATTCTCTCCGGCACCGGGATTCGAACCCGGGTTTTCAGCTCTAAGTGCTGACGCTTTATCCACTAAGCCACACCGGATTCCAATTCCGATGCCGGATTGAATCCTCTTAATTTAATATTTCAGGAGAAAAATTCGCTCCGACACCGGGGATCGAACCCGGGTCCTTGCTTCTACGTACCAAGCGCTCTAACCACTGAGCTACGCCGAATTCAATCCACAGTACCGGTCAGAGAGCTTGGTACGTAGAACCAAGGACCCGGGTTCGATCCCCGGCGCCGGAGCGAATTTTTCTTCTCAAATATTATTGTCAATATTACAGATATTATTCTGTAGGACAAATTAATAAATCTATAATATTCTCATAGCTACAGTGCAAATATTTGTACAGATTACTGTGCACGTAACTGCGGAATCCCGGGCAAACAAGTTACTCAGCTGAGTGCGCTCCTAGTACAATGGCAGTTGACATTGGACATATACGTCAACATGTATGCCTAACTTGGAGTTAGGCCACAAAGAGAAAACATTGAAAGGGAAGGGTTCGGTCCGGGGCTGTGGATTGAATTCGGCGTAGCTCAGTGGCCAGAGCGCTTGGGACGTAGAATCAAGGACGCGGATTCGATCCCCGGCGCCGGAGCGATTTTTTCTCCTCAAATATTAATTGTCAGTATTACAGATATTATTCTGTAGGAGAAATTAATAAATCTATAATACTCTCAGTTTAAGCTCCACCTCTTAGTTTCCCTTTAGTGGACAACCCTCATGCACTGTGCCACAGATGTGTGACAGTGACACAATGTCCAACACACTATGTGCAGAGGTGCACTCATTACCTGTGATTAAGTGGCCGGGATCCGACGGAATGAGCGCCGTCTTAAATCACTAATTGTAAATGATTATATCCGCATATCATATTATTGCGATGTAGCGAAGTATATATATATATATATATTTACGTGCAGGACTACTGCGTTGTCATATGATGAAGGATCGGTGGAGCGGAGAAAAATTCTCTCCGGCGCCGGGAATCGAACCCGGTTTAGTGGATAGAGCGTTAGCAGGTAGAGCTGAAAACCCGGGTTCAAATCCCGGTGTCGGAGAGTATATTTTTCTCCGTTCCACTCATTCTTCATCATGTCACATAGGAGTTATTGCAGGAACAACGACGATATACAGTCGCCATCTAGGTCACAACAATAGAACCAGGCTCAACAATAGTACACAGGCCTTCGGATTTCACACAGAAGATTAACTCGCGATATGACGAGAGATATTAAAGCGAGTATAAATAACAGCGAGAAAAAAATCCAATAATGGACTGAAGCCAATAAAAAACAGTTGAATAAAATGATTCCTTCATTCTCCCGTCTTTCTAACGTTTACCAATATGATCAGTAAAAGAGAGTATTTATATCAGTGTTTTTTTTTATTTTATTGGGTTATTTTACGACGCTGTATCAACATCTAGGTTATTTAGCGTCTGAATGATATGAAGGCGATAATGCCGGTGAAATGAGTCTGGGGTCCAGTACCGAAAGTTACCCAGCATTTGCTCGTATTGGGTTGAGGGAAAACCCCGGAAAAACCTCAACCAGGTAACTTGCCCCGACCGGGATTCGAACCCGGGCCACCTGGTTTCGCAGCCAGACGCGCTGACCGTTACTCCACAGGTGTGGACTATATCAGTGGTGGTGGTGGTTAATGTTGGTGATGGTAGTGGTCGTTTTTAATGGGTTATTTTACTATAATTTATCAACTGCTATGGTCATCTAGCGTCTAAATGAGATGAAGGTGATAATGCCAGCGAAATGAGTCCAGGGTCCAAAGTTACCTATAGTCGCGACGCTGTTATTCACGGCGTGACTCCTCCTCTTTGCTTACGTCTTAGGAAGTGAAGGCTCTATAAAGTCTAGGTAGGTAGTATCGTTCGCCATTTTTGTTCGTTCATTGCCGAGCTACCAGACGAGGGATTTATTTGCCAAACCGTTAAACATTATCATGTCGTAGCTCCTATGATAATAAATCAAACGCACTGTAATTCAGCAAATAATTGAGCGGTAAATAACGTCCTCGTGTGCTTTCTGCAAACGCCAACGAAAGAGCCAAAATGGTGGGCGATTATATTAAGTATTATCGAGCCTTAGGAAATGCATGACGTCTTCATCAGCGAATCACAAGACGCACACGTTTAAATGTAGCCGATCTGCAACGTGATTGGCTGCCGGAAATTAGAGCGACGGGACTATAGTATTTGTTCTTAATGAGTTGAGGGGAAAAGCTTCAACCAGGTAACTTGTCCCAACCAGGATTTGAACCCGGGTCCGCAGGTTTCACGGTCAGGCATGCTAACCGTTACTATACAGCTGTGGACTATTAGCAGTAGTAGCAGCAGCCGTAGTAGTATTGTAACAGTAGTGGTAGTAGCAGTAGCAGCGGTACTACTAAAGAGTTAAAGTTTTGAACTCTTATGATCAGCGTATTCCGAATCTCACCGGACCGGTGGACAACAATGACGTCACGCTGCAGCGAAATAGGGACAAAACTGATGGAAGGTTCGATGGCTGTCATGGTGACTGTATAAGTTGTTGCCTGTGCTACGCTAGCAACATTTTGCGAAATTTCCGTACTGGCATCTCGTTCAAAGAAAAGAGAGCATAAACAACTTATTTCTTGAACCGGTAGTAATAACTGGTCCGTTGACATGTTCGCTCATAAGCCATTAACATATTATTTTACGTTGTGCTCATTACAAACAATACAGCAGAACTAAAGCAGAACACACCACCATGACACAACAGTGCACGATGTCATTCGTCTGCTAATTCCCGCCCTATACAAGAACCAATGAGATTCACTGATGGCTGCTGATGGAGACTGCCACCACCTCTGCAAGCTGATGGCACCGGTGCGACACCGGTGGAGCATCAAAGACGTCATCGGTGGAATTCGGAACACCGTGATGCCATCAAATTGCTCAGCGCTAAGATTCGGAATACGGTCGATATGAAAGCTACGTAGCTCACAGAATTAAAAAAAAAACAGATCAATAATCAAAATGTTATATACAGATAGCCAATATAAACTCCCACCTACTAAGCTTTGCAATAGAAGGGGCACTGCGACCAGTCGAAGAGTTTCTCAAACGACCCATACAATTCAAACATATTTATGAGGTTCCAACCAGCCTTCAGACTGATGACTAAACACACACATCAAGAAAATTGCGCAGGTATTGCATAACGAGAATACCGGCGTTCATGAGCAAATTGTTACTCACCTGTCCTCGGACAGCGGCGAAGAAGTCGTCCGCCGGACGTCGAAATGCAATAAGCACTGCCTCGCGATATTGAGACCGCGTCCCTGCGACATTTTTCTTTACGGACTAACGGGCCGAAGTCCAGTAGGCCATGATCGCGAGTACCACACGCTGCCCTGCAATCGTGTCTCTGTCTGCGTGCATGATTCATGCGTCATATTGCAGATACTAGCAAAAATATCTGAATTCTGCAAAGAGTATTGAAACTTCGTTATTCGTGTTCTTATTATGCGTGGTTACACGAGATTGGTGACACCTGAGATAAGACGGTACACGATATTGCCAATAGCAAAAAGTAGTCACATACGCAGGATTGGAGTTCATAGCTGATTTGTACCCAAGAGTCCATCTAGACTTTTAGAGCTTTCGTCTCATACACGGTTGTTTCCGATCTGTGATAACGAATTTGAATGACGTCATGTGCGTCAGGAATCACACCGACAGCTGAATTGCAGCGAGAGGTGACAGAGTGGGTGATTTCATAATCAGAGTGCACGGTGTATCATAGTAGCAATGCCCAAGAAAATCGAGCCTTTTTGGGAGGGGTACATAACAACCCTTTCCGATGCCAAATACAGTTACGTGAAAATCATAGGAGCCTGCAAGAAACGTGGTTTCGTTATTTCCAAGAAAGGCATCTTGTGTGTACCTAATAAGACTGGCAAAGCTCGGATGGGATAAATTCCAGAGTTGAAAAAGCAAACAAATCCACTCCCAGTCACAAGTCTCCGTACCTCACGAGATGATACGAATTAATTTCATTCGAGCTTTACCAATCTTATTAAGTACACAGAAGATGCCTTTCTTAGAAATAACGAAACCTCGATAATTGCAGGCTTCTTTTATTTTCGCTTAACTGTACTTGGCATTGGAAAGGCTCGTAATATACCCCTCCCAAATAGGCTCGATTTTCTTGGGAATTTCTGCTGTAAATCGCCGTACATTCTATGAGATCACTCACTACTGGTCTGTCACCTCGCGCCACAGTTCAGCTGTCGTGTGACTCCTGACGCACATGACGTCATTCAAATTCGTTATCAGAGATCGGAAACAACACTATACCACAAATTTACTTATTTGTTTATTTATTTATTTATTTATTTATTTCCTACTAATTCCACAATTTGGGACATCTGGCCGACATCTACTGCTGACCACTAGGATCCAGAATACAAAGCAGAGGTTAATTTACAATATGATTTGCGGAGAGAATACAAAACAATGGTAAATTTAAAAATAAAGCACAATTGATTTCGGAGAAACATGAGATAAAAGTAGAATGAAGAATAATGAAATGAAGTAAGTAATATTACGTAGTGTAATACAAGTGATTGTGTAAAAAGGATAATGAATCTCTCAATATCATTAGACAAGTTTTGTTAATGTCCTCATTAGAAAATTTAAGACAAGTTAAGCAGTTAAGTGCACTTTGCACTAAAATAAAAATATCTATAATTTTTAAATAATTAATTATATTACTTACTTACAAATGGCTTTTAAGGAACCCGAAGGTTCATTGCCGCCCTCACATAATCCCGCCATCGGTCCCTATCCTCTGCAAGATTAATCCAGTCTCTATCATCATATCCCACCTCCCTCAAATCCATTTTAATATTATCCTCCCATCTACGTCTCGGCTTCCCCAAAGGTCTTTTTTCCTCCGGCCTCCCAACTAACACCCTATATGCATTTCTGGATTCGTCCATACGTGCTACATGCCCTGCCCATCTCAAACGTCTGGATTTAATGTTCCTAATCATGTCAGGTGAAGAATACAATGCGTGCAGTTCTGCGTTGTGTAACTTTCTCCATTCTCCTGTAACTTCATCCCTCTTAGCCCCAAATATTTTTCTAAGAACCTTATTCTCAAACACCCTTAATCTCTGTTCCTCTCTCAAAGTAAGAGTCCAAGTTTCACAACCATACAGAAAACTGGTAATATAACTGTTTTATAAATTCTAATTTTCAGATTTTTTGACAGCAAATTAGATGACGAAAGCTTCTCAACCGAATAATAACAGGCATTTCCCATATTTATTCTGCGTTTAATTTCCTCCCGAGTGTCATTTATATTTGTTACTGTTGCTCCAAGATATTTGAATTTTTCCACCTCTTCGAAGGATAAATCTCCAATTTTTATATATCCATTTCGTACAATGTTCTGGTCACGAGACATAATCATATACTTTGTATTTTCGGGATTTACTTCCAAACCTATCACTTTACTTGCTTCAAGTAAAATTTCCGCGTTTTCCCTAATCGTTTAATGAATTATATTATCATTACGAAAATAAATCTTACGTTTTTTATGGGACACTCTTTACGACTCCATAGTAACCAGGATTTGAACTCGGGTTCGTAGCTGTCATAAGCCAGTTCTCTACCACCTGAGCTACAAGTCGCGGTTTCGCTAAATTGTGCAACAGCTAGCTATGAGGATATAATGTTTAAGATACTATATCGGAAGGAAAGGGTGCAGACGAATTTCGGGGCACCATGTAAACCCGCCGTATTTGCATGCAGAGATTACATGGTCCTAATCAGCGATCCTCCGATCGCGAAGAATAAAAGAGGGGAGTCGGTCGGACGGACGGGTCAATGTCAATAAATCCAGTCACGCAGCGGCGGACTTTGCTCCCAGCTGATAAAACAATAACGAATCGGATTCGGGGGGTGGGGCAGCACGTGCTTCAAATATTGCTCGTGTCCGTTGGATTTATATCAGATGTAACCAGCGTGTTTACAGACCCCCAGGTGCATCAAATATGCAAAGAATTCCAGAATTCCATACTCTGTTCTCCCTTCTCTTAAAAAAAATCGCTGTCGTTTTGATTATTTCATTTTCCAAACAATTATTGCTGATAGCGTTGGCGCACGTTGATCGACTATGCTGTGGTGTATTTTCTGGTTATTTAAGCTTGCAATTCATTGGTGACAACATGTTAGAATATTATGGATTTATTAATTTGTCCTACAGAATAATATCTGTAATATTGACAATTGAGAAAAATTCGCTCCGGCGCCGGGGATCGAACCCGGGTCCTTGGTTCTACGTACCAAGCGCTCTGACCACTGAGCTACGCCGAATTCAATCCACAGCACCCGATCAAACCTTCCTCCTTCAATGTTTCCCTTTGTGGCCTGACTCCAAGTTGGGCATGTATGTTGACGTTTATGTCCAATGTCAACTGCCATTATACTAGGGGCGCACTCAGCTGAGTGACTTGTTTGGCCGGGATTCCGCAGTTATATGCACTGCTAGCTGTGAGAATATTATGGATTTATTAATTTGTCCTACAGAATAATATCTGTAATATTAACAATTAATATTTGAGGAGAAAAATATTAATTGACATGTTATGCCTACAAGTCCGTGTGATAATGACGTTGATCGCCACAGTGAATCACGAAAATATTTTCTGTAATTACACAGTTTAACAAAAAAATTTTCCCGTCTTAGATTAGGTTCATTGAAATTCAAATAATATTTACTTACTTACAGCTTTTAGAGAACACTGAGGTTAATTGATGCTCTCACCTTAAGCCCGCCCATCGGTCCCTATCCTGAGCAAAATTAATCTAGTTTCTATCATAATATCGCACCTCCCCCATATCCATTTTAATATTATCCTTCCATCTACGCCTTGGCCTCTACAACGGTCTATTCCCCTCAGATCTTCCAACTAACACTCTCTATGCATTTCTGGATTCGCCCATATGTGCTACATGCCCTGTCCATCTAAAACGTCTGGATTTAATGTTCCTAATTATGTGAGGTGAAGAATACAATGGGTGCTGTTTTGCGTCGTGTAACTCTCTCCATTCTCCTGTAACTTCATCCCTCTTAATCCCAAATATTTTCCTAAGCACCTTATTCTCAAACACGCTTAATCTCTGTTCCTCTTTCAAAGTGAGAGTCCAAGTTTCACAACCATACAGATCAACCGGTAATACAGTAAATCTTTGCTAAAAGTACCCTCTATAAAAAGGAAACCTGCACAAACGAAAAATAAATTTGGGAACGAAATGATTTCCTATGTAAAATAATACTTTAAAATGGAAAACTGCCTGGCGCGAAAACGGGATCATTTTTGGGCACCATTTAAGTAAAAAAACCTGACTAAAACGGATAATTTTAAGCGTAACTGTTGCTAAATTCTTTCAAACCATTTTTAATTTTGCGGTAATACTGTACGAAGCATGACAAATTTTTTGTGTGACTGTAGGCCTACACGCAATGATCTGGAAGACTTTCGCTATTCTTTGTCAGGCGTTGGGGGTGAAGCTTCTCTAACCATGCCACTATTCTGTACTTATTGTCAAGAACCCGGGCAGGTTACTGACCTCCTGCACCGTTACTTCTTCCAACCCTCTTGCATTTTCTTTCATTTATTCTCAGTTTTGTGCTAACAAGCCAATATAGTGATAAAGGACAGTGGGAGTAGACTAAAACTGTGAATAATTGTAGTGTAGTGTCAATTTAGTTTCACATTTCCGTTTATTTATTCTGAGTTTTGTGTTAATATGCCAATACAGTGTTAAATAACAGTGTGAATAAAGTAAAACTATGCGATTTAATAAAAAAAAAGTCTATATGACCAGTTCTATCATGGAAGAGTGGCTTCATAATTTTAATGGAGGACTGAAACGTCAAGGTAGTAAGGTCGTACTGTTTTTAGACAATGCTACCTGCCATCCAAGGATTGATTTGTCTAACGTGAAGTTAATCTATTTTCCATCAAACACAACTTCTGTTACATAACCGATGGATCAGGGCGCAATTTGCACTCTGAATTGATGCAGGATGCGAAGGAAATCCTACAACGTTCCCTTAAAAAAAAGTCGTGACAATGCACTTTAAAAGAAATGTGGGGGCCAAGAAACTAGGGCGCACAGAGAGGGGGAGGGAGAGAGAGAGAGAGAGATAGAGAGAGAGAGAGGGGGGGGCTGCAATTACGTAAGTTAATAATTATGAAGATAAAATTCACTTTGCACTTTATTTCAAATTATTTCTTCATTATCTTCCTCCTGGAGTGAGCATATCGCAGTAGTCTATTCTGTGTTTTGCCAGAACTCAACCCTTTGTAAAGCGAAAACCTGTGAAAACGGAAAAAAAATTCTGCAACGATCGCGTTTCGTTTTAGGGAAGTTTTACTGTATAACTGTGTTACAAATTCCAACTTTCAGCTTTTTTGAGAGCAGACTAGACGACAAAAGCTTCTCAACCGAATAGTAAGAGGCAATTTCCATATATTTATTCTGTGTTTAATTTCCTCCCGAGTGTCATTTATAGAAATTCAAATAATACAAATAGAAATATATAATGAAAGATAAAATATAACGTAAAAGTACAACACAATGGTAACAAAAATGAAAGAAAGAAAATAGACATTTCTTTCCATTATGGTTCAAAATCATACTTAAACTATATTTGGCATTTCTTACAATTTACATATTACAATATTGTTGTACTAATAAAATTAATTGTAACTGGGTCACACCAGAAAAAGCAAGATGCAAATAATATATCGTCGTTTTTCCTGCAATAACTCCTACGTGCAAAAAAAAAAACAATATATATATATATATATATATATATATATATATAATTTTTCAGTAGGAAGAAAAAACACATTTATTCATGCTATGGCAGCAGTGCATAGGAGACTGTAAATTCTTACATTCTCGAAACAAACAAAAATAATTACATATATAGGAGATTTTATTATTTGCTGTATGACTATTTAAGTTATTTAATAGAGCAAAAATCCCATAATCGATAAATATGTAACATAGAAGTTATTGCAGGAACAACGACGATATGCCAAAACTTTGAACGCATTCCTCTCTTGTAGAGTATGGAAATATGTTATTTGTATATAGGCCCTGGTCCAGAAACGCATTATTTTCTTGTTATACCTATTTTACACTTTGCTTACATTGTGTGATACACAAGCTTAGTTTGTTTTTGTAATAATAATAATAACAATAATAATAATAATAATAATAATAATAACAACAACAATAATTGGTGGTGGTGTTGTTGAGAAAAAATAGATATTATATCACTTTCTTTTCTTCAGATTTGTAGACGAAAACTACTGTTCTCCAACCAGGAGATCAACCGTGAAAGGAATGTGCTTACTATTGCGTCATCTATTGCAGCGAAGTAGATAGATAATATTACCGTTATAACGTCAGTTTAAAAACCATGCGCTCTCCTGCATATGTTATTTCCTGTATGGAGAGATTAAAAGACCAGGAGATTAACAGTGACCTAATTTTGTAACTAGGGTAGTATCAATACGTGTGTATCAATGTTATTGTTTGTGCTGTGACAGCTAGCCAGTAGAGATACGAGTACCCACGTGTGTGACCTTATGACACCTTATGACATCAACATTCATTCACAGCATTACCCCGCTTCGCCTCACTCCTCGTGGTTGGAGTACAGTAGTGTTTGATGGTGAGCAGACAGACAAAATAACTGCTTGTACTACATACTGTACATACGAAATTACATTGCAATTGTTTCTTCTTTAACGTTCACGTTTCCTTTGGTAAAACTTAGCGTCATGTATGTCATGGACAGTTTGTCACTAAGATACATGAATATTATAAGCATTAGAAATAAGTATTTACCATTTGAGGCGTCAGCCATATTGCTTTACACGTTGCGTCTTATAACCAAGCCTGCTGAAATTGCTTCTACACAGGTGTTACGTTTTAAGCTACCAGGAGTTGGATGACACGGATCTCCTGTTTCACTATCGCGGGGGAGGACTTTTCAGAGGCGGCTGGTTGGCCAAGCGGCAATTTGTGACACGTGACACTGCAAATTTACCCGGTACTTTGAGCTGAATGGGAGCAGTATAACTAGATGGGGGGAAGGAGAATGAATTATTCATCTATAGTAGGCCTACCGATATAAATGTAACGAAATTGAAAGAAAAAAGCAGAAAGAAAGTCAGCATAATACGCAGTTATTGAAGTTCATTTTACCTAGACTTTTGTAACCCGAAAGGCATTTGAAAAGATGCGTTGAAAATTGATCTCTTCTTAATAGTAGATGGATGTTTATAAATCGTACAGTAAAAATAATAGTACATTATGCAACGAGCCTATAATGATAGTAATTAAGAATCGAGTATGGATATTTATGAAACGAGCGCTTGCGCTCGTTTCATAATTTTCATACGAGCTTCTTAATTACCATTATAGGTGAGTTTCATACGACTTTTTATGCTCGACCATATTTCTAACTTGAAATTACCGGTATTCAGATGTATACATTTTATTTGTAACTGACAAGATCGGAAGTGACCTTGTTCTAGGTCGTGAATTGTGAGATGTGCGCAGACGCGAAAGTATTGATTTTTTTCCAAGGAACAATAATGGCATTGACCTTGACGTAGTCCCGTTAAACTTGATAATATTAAAATATTATAACCTTGATTATTGAATTCGACATTGAAAAACGAGATGACAAATTGAATTTATTTGAATATTATTTACAATTAACGCTAATTATTATAGTAACAGAACATAACCTTCTGCGACAGTATTGGATTTCCAGCCTCCGTGACTTTTCGCTAATTCTCTTTCGATTGCATATCCGAGAATAATCGATACTTGCGGTTTTATAACGGTACAAAGCTGACTTGTCATTGGCTGAACACATGTAAGCTGAGTTATCATTGGCTGAAGACCTGTACTTTAATGAGTAGGTGTACTTTAATGACATGCATTAAAGGACTGCTACCAGATGTATAATTAGTACATTTCGGCATGGTCGAGCATAAAGTTATTTACGTTACAAGACCGTTATGTAGAACTTACATGCGAGCATGGAATTTATAGTCCCGTCGCTCTAATTTCCGGCAGCCAATCACGTTGCAGATCGGCTACATTTAAATGTGTGCGTCTTATGATTCGCTGATGAAGATGTAAAGCATTTCCTAAGGCTGGATAAATACTTAATATATAATCGCCCACACCTGTGGAGTAACGGTCAGCGCATCTGGCCGCGAAACCAGGTGGCCCGGGTTGGAATCCCGGTCGGGGCAAGTTACCTGGTTGAGGTTTTTTCCGGGGTTTTCCCTCAACCCAATACGAGCAAATGCTGGGTAACTTTCGGTGCTGGACCTCGGACTCATTTCACCGGCATTATCATCTTCATTTCATTCAGACGCTAAATAACCTAGATGTTGATAAAGCGTCGTAAAATAACCCAATAAAATAAAAATATATATAATCGCCCGCCATTTTGGCTCTTCCGTTGGCATTCGCAGAAAGCACACGAGGACGTTATTTGCCGCTCAATTATTTGCTGAATTACAGTGCGTTTGATTTATTATCATAGGAGCTACGACATGATAATGTTTAACGTGTGTCAAATAGATTCCTCGTCTGGTAGCTCGGCAACGAAAGAACAAAAATGGCGAACGATATTACCTACCTAGACTTTATAGAGTCTTGACTTTGTAAGACGTAAGCAAAGAGCAGGAGTCACGCCGGGAATAACAGCGTCGCGACTATAACTAAACGAGTGACAGCGAGTTGATATCCATGTGAGCATGTTGAGTTCTTATAACCGTCATGTATTGTACAATATTTCCACATATCTCAAGCTAGTTTCATTATACTTAGGATTAAATGTAATTAACAGAGACGGGAACTTTGGCAGAATGCCTTTTTAAATGTGTTAAATCTCTCTCTTCATTTTGAAAGTAAATCTACGAATTATACCTTTGTGATTGAAACGTCACAGTTTTATGGTGCCCTTTTTTGCCTTCTTGAATATAAATGCTTAATTTACAAAGTAATCGCAACATCAAGTCGAAAATCTCAATTTGCATTCGACTTATGTAAAGCTTTTCTTGCTGCCGAAATGCCTTTGTGGAAAGTGCAAGGTTGTGGGTCTAGTGCAAGGTTTGGCGTATTTTAGCTATTTATGATGCCGTTTTGCCTGCCTAAATTAATGATTCATAATGCCTAAACTTCCGGTCTCTGGTAATTAATTCATCAATTACAATTGAAAAAAAAAAAAACATTTAAAATGCGTTTTCATCTACGTCATCAGGTTTAAGACACTAGTAGGAATGCATTGTTGATATAAACAGCTATTCAGCTTGGCCGACATTTTGTACGCTTAGCGTTTCAATATTGAAGTCGTTCTGAATTATGGATTTTGAAGACGAGAAGGAAGACTAAGAGTTTATGAGTACACCACCAAACGTGACAGCCATAGGGAATATACTTTCAAGAGAACTGTTGTCTGAAAAATGTGTTTTCTTATTTTATTGAAGTTGGTGGATAATCTATTCTAATTCTCAGCCCTTCATACGGTATAAATGTGAAGCATATTGTTTCATTTAGGAGAGAAGACTGCAGTGTGCGGGAATGAATGTAGGAATTCGTACTTCTAATCCAATTCTGTTGCCAGGAAATCTAACATTCCACACTTTCGTAGAAAAAAAATACTTAAGTTTAAACAGAATGGTCACAAGCTTTGTCTATAATGGACTTCGTATAAACACAGTCTAGTATATACAGTCACCAAGCTCAATACGTAGGAAATATGCATCTATACATAGTTGCTAACCACTAGGATCGCTACTATCGCCTCATTACAGACAATGCGAAATAGTACCTGCACAGTCTATTGTTCCTAGTACCCTCATAAATTCAAGCTTCGTGACTGTATATACTAGACTGTGGTATAAACATCATCATAATATGGATGAAAATGAACTCAAATTATTTTCCGGTTCCTAATTCTAACAATATGTGGTTAAAAATTCCCTTTATTAACATGGAGATTCACAGTCTCACCGAAAAGAAGGAAGATCAGATTGTTGAAATACCGGTAATGTGTGACACTACTTGGAGAAACCTTTCAGTGAATGTCAGCTTTTTTATTTTAAGATGAAAGTTCATGCGGAACATAGTCTAATGAACTCTCAGAACGAGTTTCGAAACATTTAATGTCATTTCCCACGACTTACTTCTGTGAGCAGATACTTTCTGTTCTTTCCTGTATCAAAACTGTTAGAAGACGAGTAAATGTGGCGATAGACTTGAGATTAAAGATAACTAATATTGAACTTAAATATTACTTACTTACATATGACTTTTAAGGAACCCGAAGGTTCATTGCCGCCCTCACATAAGCCCGCCGTAGGTCCCTACACTGAGCAAGATTAAGCCAGTCTCTACAATCTTATCTCACCTTCTTCAAATCCATTTTAATATTCTCCCATCTACGTCTCGGCCTCCCCAAAGGTCGTTTTCCCTTCGTTCCTCCCAACTGAATTCGCCCATACGTGCTACATGCCCTGCCCAGCTCAAACATCTGGGTTTAATGTTCCTAATTATGTCAGGTGAAGAATACAATGCGTGCAGTTCTGCGTTGTGTAACTTTCTCCATTCTCCTGTAACTTCATCCCTCTTAGCCTCAAATATTTTCCTAAGCACATTATTCTCAAACGCCCCTAGCCTCTGTTCCTCTCTCAAAGTGAGAGTCCAATTTTCACAACTATACAGAACAACCGGTAATATAACTGTTTTATAAATTCTAACTTATATTACCGATTTTTCTGGATGGTTGTTAAACTTGAATCTGAATATACTCTACTAACGTTAGTGCGACCGTTAATGGAATACGGAACTACATGTTGGGATCCCTATAGAATATACCAGATAAATTCCTTAGAAAGAATCCAGTATAGGGCAGCGAAATTTGTTAAAGGTAAAAGAGAAGATGGAAACGATACGATAAAAGAACTTAAATGGGAAACTTTGGAAAACAGACGTAGGAAAACTAGAATAACATCATTGTATAGAGCACATCTAGGTCAGAAAGCATGGGTAGACATAACGGCTCGGTTAGAAAAGCCAACGTACTATGGTAGGAACGATCATGATTTTAAAATCAAATGTAGGAAATAGAAAACGGATGTAGGTAAATTCTCATTTTTAAATAGAACTATAAATGATTGGAATGACCTACCTGCAGCGGTCTTTGAGGGCTGTCCTTCCTTAAGCAGATTCAAGAATAATTTAAAAAGTTGTATATAAAGTGAAAATTAAAATTAAGGTGACATTCAACATTTAATTTTTTTAAGGTGACATGTATTTATCTAGGCTGACGAGTTTACTTCCTTGGTTTGAATTGTAAATTATTTAAAACTAGCGTGTAAGAGGGCCTTAGACTAGAAATGTTTAGTTTAAATGTAGTTCTGTTTATAAGTATGCATAAGGATGTAATTATTTGACTTATTTGAACTGTTGCATCAGTGAAGCGAGGTGAGTCAGTGAAGTTATGGTTTTACAGTGCAGTGAACAGTTCCGATCAGTGATAATTTATAGCGTCAATGAAATGTGTTCTATAGTGTCAGTGAAATGTGTTACAGAGTGTCAGTGAAATGTGTGCTAAAGTGTCAGTGAAATGCATCATAGTGCCACTACAGGGAATGAGATGAGAGTAAAGTGAAAGACTATTGAAACTTATGTAGGACCTATAGGTAATTATGTAGGTTGTATTGTAAAATTAGGTATTTTATTTTATGTTTTATTATTATTGTGTTAAATTGTATTGTGTATTATTATTGTATTGTGTGTAAAATTGTATATGTGTTGTAAAATTGTATTGTGTATTGGTTATCATTTTATTGTGTATTGTTAATATTGTATATACCACTGCCACCGGGTGCTTGCCCACTTGCAGTGTAAATAAATACATACATACTTTATACTACATAGGCCTAACTTCATTTCTTATTTTTCAATACAAGGATATTGCGCAAGAAATGAATTATATTTTTATTATATTATAGTTCACAGACAAAAAGTGCATACATATAATCATTTAAAACCCTACATTACACACTTTATAATTTTAAACATAATTAGATATACCATTTTTAATACAATTACGCAAGAAATGTATTGAAATTATAGAGTATTGTTTTGCTTTAATATTTTTTTATATCAACGTAGCTGTAACATAATAAAAGTCATCTACTTTTTCAGGGCGGTATTGTATTATTTGAATTTTGTTTCAAATATACAGTCAATATTGAATCAACGGAAAATATAAGTGATGCTTTATAGGCGTCACTCATGAGGTTCCAACTGTCTTCGGACGGTTGATTAAACAACAACAACAACAACAGAAATATTATGACTACTCACATTCACTTAATATTAACCCAAAAATATTATCAATCCATTATTTCATTGACGATTTTGAAGGGGTCGCCAAAATACAGATTTATGGAATAGCCTACGCAATGCTAATAAGTTTAGGAACCACTGTTCTAAGGCATCATGCCCAGGACGAGCGATACAGAAAGGTTTGTGTCCTTATGGGGAAGGAATTTTCTCATGAAATTTCGTCCATTGTATAAAACCAGGGGCGGATGCAAGGGGGGGGGATTAGGGGGATATATCCCCTCCCGAAATTTTGAGAAAAATATGAAACCAGAAACAAAAATAATAGTAATTTTAATTCGTGAATGTACATAGGAATTAAAGAGTTTTCCACGTAAATTCTCTTTGCTAAAGTGTTAAATTCCAAGAACTGCAGGAAGACAAACACAGCATTCTTAGTTCAAGACAGAGAGTCATGAAGAATATTTTAGGCTTTCTAATTTTCCTTCTCTTCTTAGACTATTTCATTGGTCAGCTCAAGGACAGGTTTTTAAATCATAAGGGAATCCTAAAGTCCATAGAAACTTTTCTGCCTAAAAACATAGTGCGAGCATCAGATGAAGATTTAGAAACTGCTGTTGAGGCTATAGTAAATCAGTGGTCCACCAGATGCAACACCAGAGATTTCTTCAATGAATTGAAGATGTGGAGAAGAAATTTCCTTGATCAGAAAAATCTTCACCTAATACCTACTGACTTTATATCATCTTTGAACAGGTGCAATGAAATTATTTTTCCCTGCACTCGCAAGGCGCTGAAACTTTTCTGCACATTGCCTGTAACTACAGCAACACCAGAACGGTCGTTCTCAACATTGCGATATTTGAAGACATGAGGAGCACGATGGGAGCAGACAGATTAAATGGACTGGCCTTGATGTGTATACATAATAATGTAGAAGTAAAAGCTCATGAAGTACTGGATTAAATGTCTAAGAAGCCTCGTCGCCTTCTTCGGAAATGTCATTCTGTCATTGTTTTTGTATTGCAGTCATTGTAAATGTTAAAATTAAAAAATTATGGTTTATTTAACAATGCTCGCAATTGCCGAGGTTATATCAGTGTCTCCGGTGTGCCGGAATTTTTTCCCTCAGGACTTCTTTTACATGCCAGTAAATCGACTGATATGAGGCCTGTCGCATTTTAACACACTTAAATGCTATCGAGCTGGGTTGGGGTAGAACCCGCAATTTCGAGCACAGAAGGCTATACCGACTACGCTACTCAGGCCAACTTGTAAATGTTTGTGACTCGGAAACAAATTGTGAGTATATAAACTTGCTTCTCATTACTCCATTTTTACTATCTCCTCAAATCCCTCCCCGAAAAAAAATCCTGCGTCCGCCCCTCTATAAAACCGGTGCCCACCCAACATATTTATGATTTTGGGAAGCAATGGTAGATAGCGAAATCTTGTTATGGAAACCAGCTATAACGACTTGGGGGGAATCTTCATGCTAACGACACGATACCTACGTTTTGGTTGAATAATCGTTCACCTCTGCGGACACATGTGGACATGTGGCCAGCAGTCAACCTCGGCACTTCATTGGCTGTCACGCCAAGGATTTAATTTTTAAATTTCAACAGAAATACAAGTGTAATAAACTACATCCTATTTACCGGTATAGATTCTGGAGACTTTGTGAAAATGGTGCATCAAATGTTACTGGGCTCCGCAACTCCTAAGGCCGGCACTCAGTGTCGGACTGTGCTCCAGAGGAACGCAGATTACGAATTTCGTTCAGACCGAATGTTACTATAGTATTTAATATTGTACTTTACCTCCATGCAGTAGTACTCTCTCCAAAAGGTGGATACAGAATATGTAGATCACGTAAGCCTGGATTGCAAAAACTATTAGTAATGTCACATAATCAAAATATCTCAGAGTGATTAAACAGAGGAACATTCTTGAAGTGGCTGAACGCTTGGTCGACTGCTAGAGGAATGCGAAGATCGCGAGTCTTTTCACACATCGGACACTTCACCCTTTGTGGACATGGAATCTTCCGCAGCAAATACTTTATGCCTGATGTCATATGAACTTCAACGTCTGGCACGTCTACCTATAGCGAGTTTTTAATACACCAATCGTGGTTTACGTCAATCTTATATCTCCTACAGTAATTGAATAGAACATTCTACAGCAGCAGGGAACATTTATTGTTGAGCGGGTGAAATATTTCAAGATTCAGGGTTGCCAGATGATTCCAGACCAATGTCGCCAACTATACATCAAACAAGGCGCCAGAAAGTAGCCAATTATCTCTGAAGTTGATAGTGAAAGGAGTAATAAACTTTAAAAAAAACCTACAGTGTAAACACAGTCTACTATATACAGTCACGAAGCTTGAGTTTTGAGGGTGCTAGAAACAATAGACTGTGACGGTACTATTTTGCATTGCCTGTAATGAGGCGATATTAGCGATGCTAGTGGTGAGCAACTACCTAATGTTTGCATATTTACTACGTATTGAGCTTCGCGACTGTATATACTAGACTATGGTGTAATTATGAACATATCCATTTATATTCATTCATAAATTTGTAATAATTTTATTGTTAATATTATTTAATACAAAGATACAGGATCATTAAGTGGCATTATTCAGGTATTTATTTACTTATTTATTTAATCCACTCAACAATGTAATTACAGAGTAGAGGAAAAAATAACAGTAGTAATACATATAATAACGGTAATTTAAACTTAAACTTTAACAGTTTAAAATTTCAAGTTATCTTAACCGATGGCTGTTGATTGGTTTAGATATCAATGCCAATAAATCCGTACTATTATTTTTCTCGCGGTATATGGAATTTATATCATTCTAACCTATCTGATGATATTTTACCCCCTTTCTTAACTGTAAATGAGCACAAACGCTACTTAGGTGTAAATTTTTCTGACATTTTGTATATTCGATTCCCTCATCGTTTCAAATGCATATCATTTTACCTTTTAGGCGTGTTTCCAAATTATATGTAATACGCTTTGTCAAATCTGGCAACCTTTTCATAAGGGAAGCCAACTTTCTTCTTCTTCTTCTTCTTCTTCTTCTTCTTCTTCTTCTTCTTCTTCTTCTTCTTCTTCTTCTCCAATACTACTCAACAAATGATATAAAGCAAATATTACATGCAAATCTCGGTAAACAAAAAAAAAAGTATTTGCAGTATGAAGAAAACTTAGATTATATTAAAGTAATAAAGCCAGTGATGAAATGCAAAAAATAGTCGCAGATTAGTAACAATAATACAATAACTGATGAGAGACTACATGACTCTCAGAGACCTACTCTCGATCGTGCTATGCGCCAGCTTGTATAATCTCGTAAGCAACGGTTTTCAGCATCATAATGCCGCGGAGGAGTCGGAAGACCATCAATTCGCAAAGCAGAGAAATGATTCTTAGCGTTAGAGATTATTTCGAAAATGAACGTCAAAATAAGGGTAGTTTATTGCCTTTAATGCAAGTAGTGCAAAGAACAGCTGATGCGTGTGATGTGAACAAGTTCGCGGTTTCTCAAATAACGACAGAGAAGTACGGACAATCCGGCAAAGAAGAAAATAAACTGAGAACTATGGCGGCGGCAGGTACTAACAATGATTATAGCGATCTAGGCGTAGCACCTCTAAATTGAACAATACTGGTAGGCAAGGTTCTTCGTGTAATTTTTTATGTAGCAATGACTTATCATGACAAAATTTTTAATACTAACATATTTTACTTAATTTACAGGTTGTGTGGTTTTAGTTATTCATTCAGATAAAAAAATGTTTATTTATTATATTTTACAACTTTCTCCCATTTTAGTAATTTCTAATATTGTTTCTGTATTTACGAAAATCGTTACTTCAAATGGTCGGAAAAACCAATTACAGCACAACATGGTAAGTCTTCTGTGTCCTGGGATGCTAGGATCAACAATAACAATAATATATAATATTATGTATTCATATATTACTAATTATTTATCGTAGGAAATAATTTTTCGTTCGATGTTTAAGACTAGACATGTGCTCAAACTTCGTTAAGAGTACAAGGGTAGACTTGACAACACGGTAACATCCACCGTGAGCGGGAAGCAGTATGTCGTCTGCATAACCTTGACGACAACCACTGCCAGTGAAGCAGCGTGTCAGCTGACCAGAAGCTGTCGTGTGATTTGCTGCCGGAAATAAGAACGGCTCGACTGTAGACCTACGTTAAGTCAGAATTAGGAGTAAGTTAGTAATGATAATTGATATGAAATAATTTAAGAAAGAAGACCAGAAATACAATATGCAAACCAGTTAAGACCTATTTATTAGCAAAATACTTATGGACTGTTTTGAACGCTACCGGTATTTATTTCTCTCAAGAGTGTGGTTCTATCCTGAAAGATGTCAATATTGCTCAGTTTATTATAGAAGGAACAGATTCTAAGAAGTGGAGAGTACTTATAATAACATGTCCTAGCATAGTTTATATTAAATGTTTTACTGGTCCTACAGTTCTCTCTTGGTACATGTATTGTTATCCTGGACAGTAGATGACTATTTACAGAACTTGTTAATAAATTATGGAGACATTTTATATCAATGTTATTTTTTCTGTGTTGCAAACTTTCAAAATTAAAGAGAGACAAAAGAGATGAGTACGAAATACTACTTTCATTATTCCAGGAGGGATAGTAACCAAATGATTTAAGAAACAAAAATCTAATGAATCTATTATATTGTATCTTCGCTTCTTGCATTTTGCTGTTTGTTCAACATGTATTCTGTTGTTTATTTGTTTACAGGTATTAGGCCTACATACTTTACAAATTGCTTCATTCGAATTTTTTCTTAAAATCTGTTGCCTCTTGAAGCCAACATTAATTTTCTGCATTAGGTGTGTCTGAAGTTTAATGGTGAATTTTTAAAAATGGTAGTGATTTTGAATTATGGCTAATACCGGTACCGAATTTTGAGGCTTGAATATATAATTTTAATTAAATTACAATTATTCTTAGCCCAGGGCCGCTTCTCCCACTCCTTGTAATACTTTATGCACCTCTTTTATTTCGGCATCTTCTAGATAAACGTTATCGCAGTGAAAGAAAGCAACCAAGTCAAAGAATGTGCTAAATGCTAATAGGCCCGCTAAATCGCTGAATTCCCGCTATTATTAATTAAGGGGTTACTGCTAACATCGTTTCTATTATCGAAGTTTAGAAATAAAGGATAGAAATGGATTAAATCTATTTTAAACTAAAAGTTTAATTGACAATACGATCCACTTATTTTATCCATTAATGTAATATATTTATATGCATTAATTCCACTTAATTATGTTATTAAAACATCACAGATCATACACGTTGTAGATCCCCATGTCAGAGCCTGAGGAAGTTTTCTACGCAACTTAAACGTTACTCTGCCATCTTTTGAAAATTAATGTGACTACAGTAACTGACGAATATTTACATACTGAAGAATATTACGTACAATGGATCACAGTCTTGTGAAAAAAAATGTTTTAATTAAATTATTTTTTATAATTTTAACATTAAAGATGCCAGAAAAGTAGCCAGGTCAAGAAGTGGAAATTTTCGTCACAACAAGGGAACACAAAAGGCGCCAGAATGGCGACAAGTAGCCACATCTGGCAACTCTGTTCGAGATTTATAGCGCGGTTTATAAGAGGCTACAGTTTTAATTCCTTGTAAGCAGTGGCGCCAACTTTTGGAAAACATTGGGTGGGCTCGAGTACTCGAGTTATAAGTTAAAATAAATAAATCTCGTAAATAATAATAATAATAATAATAATAATAATAATAATATAATAATAATAATAATAATAATAATAATAGGACGACAAATTATTGGGTGGGCTCCAGCCCCACGGTCCATATAAGTTGGCGCCATTGCTTGTAAGCTTAGATATGAGCCGTTCAGAGCAAAAGTGGTGTAAGTCAAAATTGAGTAATGAGGTTTAAAGTAAAAATTCTGTAAAATACAGTGCGAAATAGCAATTAATATGACCTTCTTGCTATCCACTGACTACTAATAGTTTAAATAAACTGAATATTAATTGCTACTTTGCGCTGTATTTTATAGAATGTTTACCTGCTTTAACCCTCATTACCCATTTTTGACTTACACCACTTCTGCTCTGAACGGCTCATATGTAATACTGGGTGGCTCAGAAAGGAATGCATTTTTGTTTTTCAAATTACGCGGCAAATATAAGAGAGGGCGTTGCAACACTGTTTCCTGGCGGGAGAAGTGGACTTGGAAATTCATTAGAGATGGTTCGCTTCAACGGTGCAGAGCATGCTTTCTGTGTGCAGTCGTATTACCAAAACAACAATTCCTCCAAAACTACTCAACGTTTATTTCGTGCACATTTTCGCCTGCACGACATTAGACAATGTCCAAGTGCAAATGTGATTAAACAACGGGTAAGGAAATTCGAGGCAACTGGTAAAACAACAAACAGACGACCTGTAGGTCGTCGCAGGAGCATCAGGAGCGAAGATAACATTGAGCGTGTTCGGCAATCTGTGGCAGCGGATCCACACCGATCAGTACGCAAACGAGCTGCGACTCTAAATTTGCACCGATCCAGTATGCGGCGCATATTGAAAATTGACCTGGGTTTACATCCATACAAAATCCAGTTACTGCAGACGCTGAAGATAAGTGATTACGCTGATCGTCTTGCTTTTGAAGATGAAATGTTAACTCGTTTCAATGATTTTAACAACGTTATCTTCAGTGATGAAGCCCATTTTCATCCGGATGGATATGTTAATAACCATAATTGTTGCTACTGGTCGACGGAAAACCTTCAAGAGAAACATCAGAGACCTCTGCACAGCCCTAAAGTCACAGTATGGGCTGCATTGTCATCTCATGGGATCATAGGGCCGTTCTTCTTTGAAGATGGGCGTGGTCGTACCGGAACAGTGAATGTAGACCATTATTCCAGAATGATTGAAAGGTTGTTAGGTCCCGCACTTCAGAACTTCGTAGGCTTCAACGATGAAACGTGGTTCCAGCAAGATGGGGCTACAAGCCATACTGCAAATGTGTCCTTACCTATTGGAGCACTGTTCCCAGAGAAACTCATCTCAAGGAGGGGTGACATTAGCTGGCCCCCTAGGAGTCCCGAATTAACTCCTCTTCACTACTTCTTCTGGGGTATCTGAAAAGTCGGGTCTACAGTACAACTTCAGCCAATCTGCAAGAGCTGAAGGACAACATTCAGGAGGAAATCGCAGCCATTCCACAACACATGTTATAAGCTGTCGTTAGCAATTTCAGGACACGCCTGGAGGAGTGT